>NC_084614.1:435889-773389 GCF_033978795.1 Nerophis ophidion
TGACTAAAATTAAGAAATCCAGCCATTAGATCACTAATATAAAGACATTCATAAACGTAGCTGCATATGCAAAAGTCCAATTTATTTATCTGTACAGTTTATTTATATCTGCACCTAATTGCTCTTTTATCCTGCGCTACAATGAGCTAATGCAAAACATTTTCGTTCTTATCTGTACTGTAAAGTTCAAATTTGAATTGACAATAAAAAAAAGTCCAAGTCTAATTTCAGAGCATTGCAATTGCTCATACTGACCTCTAGATGTCCTCCTTTAGACCAAACAAAAGTAGAATATCGTTATAAACAGGTCAAAATTGAAAATTGAACACTGTATACAAGCACAATGATATGTTTTTTGTTAATTCCTTGTTTCTATGATTATTATCTTTGTAAAGGCCTACTGAAACCCACTACTACACACCACACAGTCTGATAGTTTATATATCAATGATGAAATATTAACATTGCAACACATGCCAATACGGCTTTTTTAGTTTACTAAATTTTCTTGAAAACGTCGCGTAATGATGACGTGTACGCTTGACGTCACGGACTGTTAGGGAATATGAGCACTGCGCACACACACAGCTAAAAGTTGTCTGCTTTAACGGCATAATTACACAGTATTTTGGAGATCTGTGTTGCTGAATCCTTTGCAATTTGTTCAATTAATATTGGATGAGTCAAAGTAGAAAGATGGAGTTGGGAATCTTTAGCCTTTAGCCACACAAACACACGGTGATTCCTTGTTTAAAATTCACGGAGGTGAAACTTTACTATGGATCACAGCGATCATGGATCCCAACCGAATGTCAACCAGCAGGTTTCGGTGAGAAAATTGTGGTAAAAAGCCGCTTCTTACCGGATATCAGCTGAGCTTGTGCCACCCATACAGCTGCCGTCGACTTTCCTGAGATACTGCGCGTCAAGACACCTGTGGACCCACCCTCCCGACTATCAGGTATTGTTAAACTCACTAAAACACTTGCAACACAATAGAAAGATAAGGGATTTCCCAGAATTATCTTAGTAAGTGTGTCTAAAACATCTGAATCTGTCCCAATGCAATTGCGTTTTTTTTTTTTTTTTCCTCTAGTCCGTCGCTATCAATATCCTCAAACACGAATCTTTCATCCTCGCTCAAATTAATGGGAAAATTGTCGTTTTCTCGGTCCGAATAGATTTTTTTTGTTGGAGGTTCCCATTACAATCAATGTGAACATATGAGGAGCCATCAACATGTGACGTCATCGTCTGCGACTTCCAATAGAGGCAGGGCTTTTCTCTTAGCACCGAAGGTTGCGAACTTTATCGTGGATGTTCTCTACTAAATCCTTTCAGCAAAAATATGGCAATATCGCAAAATGATCAAGTATGACACATAGAATGGACCTGCTATCCCCGTTTAAATAAGAAAATCTCATTTCAGTAGGCCTTTTGTAAAGACACATAGGCAACATTCATACGTGCATTCTATGGGTTTGCATATGTGTCTCAAGTGATTCCGCGTCATTTCCAAGAGCTATTGGGCAGATTCAAGAACACCTAAGATTTGGGAAATGGCATTTTGTAAAAAACCTTTACAAAATTTTGTCACACAATCGGAAATATTTAGCCAGGGAGCTATGTGATTGTAAAAACCCATTGGCTACAAATAATAAACATATCATAATCCATCCATCCATTTTCTACCGCTTATTCCCTTTTGGGGTCGCGGGGGGCGCTGGCGCCTATCTCAGCTACAATCGGGCGGAAGGCGGGGTACACCCTGGACAAGTCGCCACCTCATCGCAGGGCCAACACAGATAGACAGACAACATTCACACTCACATTCACACACTAGGGACCATTTAGTGTTGCCAATCAACCTATCCCCAGGTGCATGTCTTTGGAGGTGGGAGGAAGCCGGAGTACCCGGAGGGAACCCACGCATTCACGGGGAGAACATGCAAACTCCACACAGAAAGATCCCGAGCCTGGATTTGAACCCAAGACTGCAGGACCTTCGTATTGTGAGGCAGACGCACTAACCCCTCTGCCACCGTGAAGCCCATATCATAATAATAAACTGGTGAATTTTATATTGATATTCTGGGTTATTTGTTGTTTTATTCATTTTTTGCACTGCCTCCACTTCCTCTCAGGAACAAGGCACAGAAGGCCAAGAGAGCAGACAGCAGTCCCACTCACAGATTCCTCCCGGGCCCAAATTAAACCATCTGAACTGAACTGTGAGGTTGTTTGTTTGGCCTGCTTAAATGGAGCTATTGTATGCAAAATAGTGTGTGCAGCAAGCATATGACTGCTCAGTGCAGGGCTGTGGCGAGTGTGCGTGTGCGTGTGATACCATTAGCGATGCAAAGTCTTGCCGCTTACTGGTGGCAGACATTAGTTCCAAAAATATGTCTGGATGTTATTTTTTGTAAGCCTCAACTAAAGGTAAGGACATTCTACTTGCTGTTTGAATGTTTGCTAATGGCGTGCACAGTGCACACTATTCTGTCTGAGGTACTTTTGCAAAGCAGTTGCTCAGTTTGTAGGCCGCACTGTGGCGACTGGTAGGAACGTGTCACATGACACACGGTGCCAGGTCTCTCATAAGGGGTCTGCCAAATACAGAAGAGGGTAAAATGCCCCCATCATTTGGGCAGTCATCCATGCCAAGATAGTGGGCCAATAGTGTGCTCCTCGCTGCCTCATATGCCTCTTACGCCGCCTGCTGAAGCCGGTAACAACTCTCACATGCATACTTTGTGCAAAATTGATGCACAATTTTAACATTTCATTTGGGTTCTGCAGTGGTTTAGTTTTAAGTTATAAAAATACATATGTTGACTTATGATCTATGGATATGTGTTGTGTGCATAACATCAACTTTATGTTATGGTCTGGTAATTTGTGTTGTTGAATTTTTGGTTAATTCGTGTTAATTTGAATTATGTTATGTTTATTTGTGTTGTGTTACAGTATGTTAATCTATGAAAACATGCTATATTATAGCAGTGGTAATGTTTGTCATCATACAGTTAATGTATGTTCGTTTTATTGTGAATTATATTTATATAGCGCTTTTTCTCTAGTGACTCAAAGCGCTTTACATAGTGAAACCCAATATCTACATTTTACATTTAAACCAGTGTGGGTGGCACTGGGAGCAGGTGGGTAAAGTGTCTTGCCCAAGGACACCACGGCAGTGACTAGGATGGCGGAAGCGGGGATCGAACCTGCAACCCTCAAGTTGCTGGCACGGCCGCTCTACCAACCGAACTATACTAATAATATGGTATACCAATTTGTGTAATGTAATGTTAATCTGGGTTGATTTGTTTTGTTTTACAGTATGTTACGTAACGTTACGTTATGTTGTAGTCATGTTGGAAAAAATGGCGTTACAAAGCAACTGTACTCAAGGCATTACTGTGCTCTTGAAACAAATAATCTAATTAATTACTGTTTCAAACATTACAACGCCATTGTGATTGCTTGCAGTGAAATGTGGCGCGGTCTCAAAAAAGTAATGAAATAATTACTTAGTTTACTTTATAAACTTGGGAATCACTAACATTTAGGTTGCAATTCCATTAATGAATAAATAGTTTATTTGTAAAGAAAGTAGTAACTATACCTGTAAGTTTTTTCCCAAACACTCGTTATGACTTTTTTAGGGTGTACCTAAATGCCACTGGATAAGTTTAAACCCCCGAGTGATCCCAAGAGGGACAAACGGTAGAAAATGGATGGATTGATGGTTATGTTATGTTATGTTATGTTATGTTATGTTATGTTATGTTATGTTATGTTATGTTATGTTATGTTATGTTATGTTATGTTATGTTATGTTATGTTATGTCATGTCATGTTACAAAACCCGTTTCCATATGAGTTGGGAAATTGTGTTAGATGCAAATAATGTTCAACCCATATTCAGTTGAATATGCTACAAAGACAACATATTTGATGTTCAAATTGATTAAAAAAAATGTTTTGCAAATAATCATTAACTTTAGAATTTGATGCCAGCAACATGTGACAAAGAATTTGGGAAAGGTGGCAATAAATACTGATAAAGTTGAGAAATGCTCATCAAACACTTATTTGGAACATCCCACAGGTGTGCAGGCTAATTGGGAACAGGTGGGTGCCATGATTGGATATAAAACAGCTTCCAAAAAAATGCTTAGTCTTTCACAAGAAAGAATGGGGCAAGGTACACCCCTTTGTCCACAACTGCGTGAGCAAATAGTCAGACAGTTTAAGAACAACGTTTCTCAAAGTAAAATTGCAAGAAATTTAGGGATTTCAACATCTACGGTTTCACAATATAATCAAAAGATACAGAAAATCCGGAGAAATTACATTGAATGACCGTGACCTTCGATCCCTCAGACGGCACTGTATCAAAAACCGACATATATCTCTAAAGGATATCACCACATGGGCTCAGGAACACTTCAGAAAACCACAGTCACTAAGTACAGTTGGTAGCTACATCTGTAAGTGCAAGTTAAAGCTCTACTATGAAAAGCGAAAGCCATTTATCAACAACATCCAGAAACGCCGCTGACTTCTCTGGGTCCGAGATCATCTAAGATGGACTGATGCAAAGTGGAAAAGGGTTCTGTGGTCTGACGAGTCCACATTTCAAATTGTTTTTGGAAATATTCGACATTGTGTCATCCGGACCAAAGGGGAAGCGAACCATCCAGACTGTTTATGAGTTTGAACATCAAATATCTTGTCTTTGTTGTGCATTCAATTGAATATGGGTTGAAAAGGATTTGCAAATCATTGTATTCCGTTTATATTTACATTTAACACAATTTCCCAACTCATATAGAAATGGAGTTTGTACTTTCTGTTATGTCATGGTGCTTTATGAGATGTCACTGTGCGTCCGGAAAGTATTCACAGTGCTTCACTTTTTCCACATTTTGTTATGTTACAGCCTTATTACAAAATGAATAAGTACATTTTTGTCCCCAAAGTTCTACACATAATAGGTGCATCCTGTTTCATTCCTTGAGATGTTCCTACAGCCCTATTGGCGTCCACCTGTGGTAATTTTAGTTGGTTGGGAATTATTTTAAAATACATGTCTATATTTAATGTCCAATACTTGACAATGCATCGCAGAGCAACAACTGAGAATTAAGTCAAAATAATTGTCTGTAGACCTTAATAGACAGGATTTACTTGATGCACAAATCTGGAAGAGGGTACAGAAAAAATGTCTGCTACCTTGAAGGTCCCAATGAGCACAGTGGTCTCCAACATCTGTAAACGGAAAACGTTTGGAACCAAGAGGATTCTTCCTAGAGCTGGCCGGCCATCTAAACTGGGGGAGAAAGGCCCTAGTTAGGGAGGTGACCAAGAACCCGATGGTCACTCTTTCAGACTTACAGCATTCTTTTGTGGAGAGAGGAAAACCTTCCAGAAGGACAACCATCTCTGCAGCAATCCACCAGTCAGGCCTCTATGGTATAGTGGACAGATAGAAGCCATTCCTCTGTAAAGGTTTGCCAAAATGCACCTGAAAGACTTTCACACCATGAGAAACAAAATTATCAGGTCTGATGGGACAAAGATTGAACTCTTTGGCGTGAATGCCAGGCATCAAGTTTGGAGGAAACCCCAAAGTGAACTGGGAAACTAGTCAGGATAGAGGGAAAGACGGATGCAGCAATGTACAGAGACATAAGTCAGTCGGTCAGTCATACTTCAGTATTTTGAAC
The DNA here is from genome assembly GCF_033978795.1 of Nerophis ophidion. Lineage (NCBI taxonomy): Eukaryota > Metazoa > Chordata > Actinopteri > Syngnathiformes > Syngnathidae > Nerophis > Nerophis ophidion. The sequence goes on from NC_084614.1 coordinate 441,622, forward strand.
ATGCATGCAATACAATTATAATACATCATATATTTCCAGTTATTTCATTGCAGCATGTCCGAAAAGGAGTAGGAAGATGCAGAGCTTATTTAACACTAACCCTTTTCGTTTCATAGCAGTTTTATTGCATTTGTTTGTTCTCTATTTGTAACAAAACAGTGAATAAATAACTGAGTAAATAGATGAAAACACAATAAGTAAGTAAACAAATATTGAATACATAAATAAATATTAGACATATAACATTTATACAAAAATAAAAGTTGTCATGTATAAATAGTTACGTAATTTATTGTTCACATAGGGTTCATAATGTTCATCATAATTGTTATTTATACTTTGTGAACACTTGTAGTTTGAACAGTTTTTTTAAACTTAATCATATTGGTGCTTTGTTTAATTTATTTCCTTAATCTATTCCATACCTTAATTCCACATACGGATATGCTAAAGGTTGTAGGTGTTGTACGTGCATACATATGTTTTAGATTAGATTTTCCTCTTAGGTTATATTTGTAATTTTTTCTTGAGAAGAATTGTTGTACATTCCTGCATAGCAGGTTATAGTTTGCTTTGTACATAATTTTAGCTCTTTGCAAATGCACCAAGTCGATGAGTTCAATATGTTTGATTCAATAAATAAAGGGTTTGTATGTTCTCTACATCCAATAGTATGTATTGTTCTAACGTATGTTTATTCTATTTAGTGAATGACGCGCACATTTGTTGGGTTTTTCCAATATTTCTGCACAATAATTAAGATATGGTAACACTAGTGAGCAGTAGAGAATATGATTTTTTGTTCCAGAACATATTTTGCTTTATTCATTATTGATATGTTTCTTGCTACTTTAAGGTGTACATATTTTTTTTAACATGAGATATCAAGTTCTATTATTAAACCCAAAATTTGTTTTCTTTTACCCTTTCAATGTCTACTCTGTCTATTTTGTATTTTTGCTTGACTTTCCCTGGATGGAATCCTGCTCCACAGCGCTCTTGAACTCATACTTGGGTGACAGTTCATCTTTCAGCACGATACCGACCTAAGCCCACAGCCAAGATATCAAAGGAATGGCAGAGGGAATAAGCGGTACAAAATGGATGGTTGAATGGGCATCAGGTCAACTCTGTAAATGTCTTGAGTGGCCCAGCCAGAGAACAGATTTGAATGTGATCGAACATTTCTGGAAGACTTGACAATAGCTGCACACTGACACTTCCCATCCAACCTGATGGAGTTAGAGAGGTGCTGCAAAGAAAAATGGGCAAACTGCCTTAAAATAGGTGTGCCAAGGTTGTGGCATTGTATCGAAAAGATTTTGAGGCTGTAATTGCTTCCAAAGGTGCATCAACAAACGACCGAGCAAATGCTGTGAATTCTTATTTACATGTGATTTTTTTTAGTATTATTACATTTCATAAAGCTATAAAAAAGCATTTTCAAATTGTAATTTTGGGGTATTTAGTGTAGAATTTTGAGGACCAAAAAAAAACGTATTTCATTCTGGAATAAGCCTGTAACGTAACAAAATGTGGAAAAAATGAAGCGCTATGAATACCTTCCGGATGTACTGTATTCTATCTGTTGTTGATTTATGTCATGTTATGTTTCAACTTTATAATGCCACAATGAAATATTGTCATTTTGGTAAAACTTTAGTGTGGGGAACATATTCTAAGTAATAAAAGCTTAATGTAGAGTTATTTGGACACTAAGGGAACATATTCTAAGTATCAAAGACTTAATTTAGTGTTATTTGGTTAGGGTTAGGGTTGGGGTTTGGGTTAGAGGGTTTGAGTTAGGGTTAGAGGGTTATGGTTAAGGTTAGAGTTGGGGTTGGGGTTGGGGTTAGCAATGGTGAATATGTTCCCCATACTGAAGTGTTACCGACTTATTGTTTTTATAATAAAGTCATGCAGAATAAGGCATTAATTAAGAGGCAATTTTTTACTAATTTGCATGTTAAAAAGCAACTAATTAATGGTGAATATGTTCTCCATACTAAACTGTTACCGTCATTTCTAATAAAGAAAATACAAGCAAATGTTCCATGAAAGTTCATGCATAACATAAATCCCAGAAGACAAAATGGACTACTTGATCCAAGAGAAGGGCTGAAACTGTTTTTTCTGTCTTTCAGACCCGGAACAAAAAATGAACTGGGCCTCATTTTATGCTGTCATCAGCGGCGTCAACAGACACGCCACAGGAATCGGCCGCATTTGGCTCTCAGTGCTTTTCATTTTCCGCATCCTGGTGCTGGTGGTGGCAGCAGAGAGTGTGTGGGGGGACGAAAAGTCGGGCTTCACCTGCAACACCCAGCAGCCGGGCTGCAACAGCGTCTGCTACGACCACTTCTTCCCCATCTCCCACATCCGCCTGTGGGCCCTGCAGCTCATCTTGGTCTCCACGCCCGCCCTTCTGGTCGCCATGCACGTGGCCCATCGGCGCCATGTGGACAAGAGGCTCTACACGCTGTCAGGGAAGAGCAACCCCAAAGACCTGGAGCAGATTAAGACTCAGAAGTTGAGAATCACGGGGGCCCTCTGGTGGACGTATGTCATCAGCCTGCTGTTCAGGGTCACATTTGAGGTGACCTTCATGTACATCTTCTACATGATATACCCCGGCTACAAGATGATCCGCCTGGTCAAATGTGACTCCTACCCCTGTCCAAATACAGTGGACTGCTTCGTTTCCAGGCCGACAGAGAAAACCGTCTTCACCGTGTTCATGCTGGCTGTGTCGGGCGTTTGTATCCTGCTCAACATCTCAGAAGTCGTCTTCCTGCTAGGAAAGGCTTGCAGCAAGCAGTGGAACAAAGCTGGAGACATAAATATGGGTGCTTGGCTGCAACATAAACTCATACTGGGGAAATAAGGCCAACTGAAACTGTCACATGTGGACCACACTCACCTACTACAAGTTTTGATTTACAGTACACTATTATATGAACGTGCAAGACCATATGTACTATACATGTTGAAGTATGCTTACTAACACACTCAATGGTCGCAATATTAGGCACACTTACACATTATAATGACTCCTTTCTATGCAAGCCTGTTTACACCACTAAAAAAAAACAATACCCGTATCGTAACTCATGATTATAAGGTAAAAAGTCGAAATTACGAGATAAGAAAATTGAAATTACGAAATAAAAAGTTGAAAATACAAGACAATAAAGTCCAAACTATAGGATAAATAGTCATGATTATGAAATAGAAAGTCATCTAGTGGTTGGAGTGTCCGCCCTGGGATCGGTAGGTTGGGAGTTCAAGCCCCGGCCGAGTCATACCAAAGATTATAAAAATGGGACCATTACTTCCCTGCTTGGCACTCAGCATCAAGGGTAGGAATTGGGGGTTTGATCTCCGAAAATTATTCCCGGGCACAGCCACCGCTGGTGCTCACTGCTCCCCTAAACTCCCAGGGGGTGATCTAGGGTGATGGGTCAAATGCAGAGAATAATTTCACCACACCTCGTGTGTGTGTGTGTGTGGCAATTATTCTTACTTTAACTTTGTAAATATCAGACACAAAGATGAAATTCTGAGATAAAATGTAAAATTCTGAGACAAGAAAGTCGAAATTATGGGATAAAAAATCGACATTAGGAGATGAAGTCGTCATAATGTGATTGAAAAGTCAAAAATGCTATGCATCCATCCATATTCTACCGCTTATTCCCTTTGGTATCGCATGAGGCGCTAGAGCCTATCTCAACTACAATTGGGCGGAAGGCGGGGCAAACCCTGGACAAGTCGCCACCTCATCACAGGGGCAACACAGATAGACAGACAACATTCACGCACACATTTACACACTAGGAATATTTTTTTTTAGTGTTGCCAATAAAAAGTTGTAAATGCTCAGTGGAAGTATTTAAGTCCCACCTTAAAACTAGCTTTTAAATATACTCTGTTTTAGACCAGTTGACCTGCCGCTTCTCTTTTTTGCCCCCCTGGACTGCATGGAGAGGTTACCAGGTGGCCACTGATAATACCTGAAGACGTATCAGTCTGGAGGGGGCGTAGGCTGGTTTAAGTCGTAACCCGGGGTGTACCCCTCGTCGATGACATGAAAGAAGACCTCCTGTGACCTTCTACTAGCCCCAAATGAACTGGACTCACACAATATCATGAACAATTCAGTAACTGTACCCACTTGACATCCGTTGCAGCCGGTCACCTGCGATACCTTCCCAAGGTTTCTTCTTTTTCCCATTTTGGGCTTTTTGAGTTTTTCCTTGGGTTCAGATCAGCTGTGGGTTCAGATCAGGAGATGTTTGTGGTTTGTGCAGCCCTTTGAGGCACCTGTGTTAAAGGGCTAAATAAATAAACTTTGATTCAGTGATTGATAATTATGACATTAAAAGTCATAATTACAGGATGAAATGTCAAAATTATTGGGAAAAAATATCGAAATTATGAAATAAACAAAATTAAATTACAAGATAAAACATAATTATAATATTTAAAAAATCATATTTATAATAGCAAAGTTATAATATTAAACTTTTTTAATCACATAATTATTAGTTTATCTCATTATATTAACTCTTTATCTAAAAATTTTGACTTTTTATCTGATAAGCCAGCAGGCAAAACATTTTGATACAACATTGATTATACAAAGCCCAAAACCAGGGAAGTTGGCAGCGTTTCTGGGTGTTGTTAAAAAAGCCTTTCGCTTTGCATTTTAGAGTTTTAACTTGCACTTACAGATATAGCAACAAACTGAACTTACTGACTAGTGGTTTTGTGAAGTGTTCCTGAGCCCATGTGGTGATATCCTTTACACACTGATGTCGCTTTTTAATGCAGTACCGCCTGAAGGATCGAAGGTCCGTAATATCATCGCTTACGTCCAGTGATTTCTCCAGGTTCTCTAAACCTTTTGATGATATTACGGACCATTGATGGTAAAATACCTAAATGCCTTGTAATACTTCGTTGAGAAATTTTGTTCTTAGACTGTTTGACAATTTGCTCACACATTTGTTGACAAAGTAGTGAACCTCAACCCATCCTTGTTTTTTGAATGACTGACCATTTAATTGAAGCTGCTTTTATACCCAATCATGCCACCCACCTGTTACCAATTAGCCTGTTCACCTGTGGATGTTCCAAATAAGTGTTTGATGAGCATTCCTCAACTTTCTCAGTCTTTTTTGCCACTTGTGACAGCTTTTTTCAAACATTTTGCAGGCATCAAATTCCAAATGAGCTAATATTTACAAAATACAACAAAGTTTTCCAGTTCGAATATTAAGTATCTTGTCTTTGCAGTGTGTTCAATAGAAAATAGGTTGAAAAGGATTTGCAAATCATTGCATTTTGTTTTTATTTATGATTTACACAATTTGCCAACTTCACTGGTTTTGAGTTTTGTACGTACATGTCCTTTAAAACCGACTCTGAAACATCCATCCATCCATCCATCTTCTTCCGCTTATCCGAGGTCGGGTCGCGGGGGCAACAACCTAAGCAGGGAAACCCAGACTTCCTTTTCCCAGCCACTTCGTCTAGCTCTTCCCGGGGGATCCCGAGGCGTTCCTAGGCCAGCCGGGAGACATAGTCTTCCCAACGTGTCCTGGGTCCTCCCCGTGGCCTCCTACCGGTTGGACGTGCCCTAAACACCTCCCTAGGGAGGCGTTCGGGTGGCATCCTGACCAGATGCCCGAACCACCTCATCTGGCTCCTCTCGATGTGAAGCAATGTTGAAAAATAGTTGTGTTTGTAAATTGAGACATTGATGTCCAACGTTTGATCTATGTTGTTGGTTGGAAAATGACCAAATTTCAATGCTCAAATTAACGTCAGAACCCAACATTGATTGATCGTCGTCAAAAAGCATCAACATTATGGTAGAGTTGCTCAACATCAGAACCTAATTCAACAAATTCTCAACATTGTTTTAACGTATTGTGCCTGATGGGAATTATGACCCGTTTATCTCATAATTATGACTTACAATGGGAATATGTTTTGTTCAGTCACAGCAACAGGCTTCCATAAGTTTCCGTGTAAAATCTGTATACAAAATTATACTTTCGTAATTATAATAAAAAATATTGATTGACGCAAATAAAAAAGTAATAATTTGACAACATGTTTATTACAATTTTTTCAATTGTATCACGCATTTATACATTTTATTTGCTGTACTCTCAATGGTGCCAAAATACCTTATATTTGATCAAATGGAATATTCATCACGTAAGCAAAAAAAACCCAAGTGACGTAATTAAAGTTTTATCTGTTAAAAATATAGCCTGATCAGTCAATTGAAGGATTGCAAAACATAATTGAATACAGTCGGGATATAGGAATAATATATATTTTGTTATCTAATATGTTTACACCACATCTGCCAGAAGTATAATAAATGTATTCAACTTGTATCCAGTAGGGTAGACACTAATATTAAATGTACAATACATTCCTTTACTATATGTAACACGGTGCTCCATTCAGATGGATGGTGGTTAGAACCCTCCTTTGAGGTATCAATGAAGCACTAGATCTTTAAATCATATATTAATAAATTACTTTTACCACTGACCAAATGTTGTAAAACTGTTAGTCTGATGAAAAGTAAACCATTGTTTACTTCATTGGATATTTGGTGCTCCCTTTAGCCCGGGACAGACGGCACCTGTGAGTTTGCCTCTCTGACTGATGAAGTTCCCCTTCTGCAAGCAGTAGAGCAGTTTTGGGTTATCATTAGCCTCACCACCTAGGGGGGGGTCAGGTTGGCCCCGCCGACAGCTGGACCTGCAGCGGCACGTCTCTTTTTATGGAACACATTAACACGCAGAGTATTGACAGCAAAAAAAAAAAAAACTACATCATGTTGGGTTTTGGTTAGTTATCATAAAAATGAGATTTCACAGTCACCTGAGGCTGTGTGTGTAACGTTTGTTCCGTGATGTGGTATTATTTTCAGATTATATCTCTCTATCAGCAATTCTAATTTTAAAGGGTGAAAGGGGATTACAATAAAGTAATTTGTACATTCAATTTTTTTAACATGGGCATGGTGCAGTTTTTAAATTTAATGTTCAGACCAGGGTATTATTTGGATTCCTTGTTAAAATATTGAAATGTTATTCTTTACCTAAAAAGGTATGGTCGCTAGAGCCTATCTGAGCTGCATCCGGGCGGAAGGCGGTGTACACCCTGGACAAGTCGCCATCATACATATTAATAAATAGAGCTAAAACCATGTTCCTGTGGCCTGTGCCGTCTTCTTCTCCTGCACCGTAACAGTACTCTGTGAAAAAAGTTCTGAGAACCACTGATATACTGTTTGTGATGAATGGAAATTTACACTTCCATGGTTGTTGTCTGCATTATAAACATCCTCATCACATTTCCACCACAGAGCGTCACTACATTCATTCAATATCAAATGCTCAACAATATTTTTAGTCTGCAAATGGCTAATTAGTCATGAAGCTTCATTTGGCGAATGCAAATAATACAAACCCCGTTTCCATATGAGTTGGGAACTTGTGTTAGATGTAAATATAAACGGAATACGATGATTTGCAAATCCTTTTCAACTCATATTCAATTGAATGCACTACAATGACAAGATACTTGATGTTCAAACTCATAAACTTTATTTATTTTTTTGCAAATAATAATTAACTTAGAATTTCATGGCTGCAACACATGCCAAAGTAGTTGGGAAAGGGCATGTTCACCACTGTGTTACATCACTTTTTCTTTTAACAACACTCAATAAACGTTTGGGAACTGAGGAAATTAATTGTTGAGCTTTGAAAGTGGAATTCTTTACCATTCTTGCTTGATGTAGAGCTTAAGTTGTTCAACAGTCAGGGGTCTTGTTGTTGTATTTTACGCTTCATATTGCCCCACACATTTTCGATGGGAGACATGTCTGGACTGCAGGCGGGCCAGGAAAGTACCCGCACTCTTTTACTACGAAGCCACGCTGTTGTAACACGTGGCTTGGCATTGTTTTGCTGAAATATGCAGGGGCGTCCATGATAACGTTGCTTGGATGACAACATATGTTGCTCCAAAACCTGTATGTACCTTTCAGCATTAATGGTGCCTTCACAGATGGGTAAGTTACCCATGCCTTGGGCACTAATACACCCCCATACCATCACAGATGCTGGCTTTTGAACTTTGCGCCTATAACAATCCGAATGGTTATTTTCCTCTTTTTTCCAGAGGACTCCACGTCCACAGTTTCCAAATATAATTTGAAACGTGGACTCGTCAGACCACAGAACACTTTACCACTTTGCATCAGTCCATCTTAGATGAGCTCGGGCCCAGCGAAGCCAGCGGCGTTCCTGGGTGTTATTGATAAATGGCTTTTGCTTCGCATATTAGAGTTTTTAATTGCACTTACAGACGTAGCGACCAACTGTAGTTACTGACAGTGGTTTTATGAAGTGTTCCTGAGCCCATGTGGTGATATCCTTTACAAAATAATGTTGGTTTTTGATGCAGTACGGCCTGAGTGATCAAAGGTCCGTAATATCATCGCTTACGTGCAGTGATTTCTCCAGATTTTCTGAACCTTTCGATGATTTTACGAATCCCTATATTTCTTGCAATAGCTCGTTGAGAAATGTTGTTCTAAAACTGTTCGACAATTTGCTTACAAAGTGGTGACCCTCGCCCCATCCTTGTTTGTGAATTACTTAGCATTTCATGGATGCTGCTTTTATACCCACTCATGGCACCCACCTGTTCCCAATTAGCCTGCACACCTGTGGGATGTTCCAAATAAGTGTTTGATGAGTATTTCTCAACTTTATCAGTATTTATTGCCACCTTTCCCAACTTCTTTGTCATGTGTTGCTGGCATCAAATTCTAAAGGTAATGATTATTTGCACAAAAAAAAAATGTTTATCAGTTTGAACATCAAATATGTTGTCTTTGTAGCATATTCAACTGAATATGGGTTGAAAATGATTTGCAAATCATTGTATTCCGTTTATATTTACATCTAACACAATTTCCCAATTCATATGGAAACGGGGTTTATAAAAGCTTGAACCACGTGAGCACACAGTGTAGGCCACATGGGTGAATATTTAGTTTTAAAGCTTGTTTATTGATGCGCCGCCACAAAGTTAAGCGTAACTTTGCACTAAATCCCAGATCAGTGCCCTCCGGGTGACAACCAAGCCACACCCTTGTCTGTGATTTATATTTAGAGCACACAGACGTGCTGGACTCAAACCGCATCCCAGCAGGAGCCTTCAGCTGCCAAATGAGGACCTTTTAAGATCTTCTGCAGTGCGGCCTCACATGAGGCAAACAAGAGCGTATTTGTTGAATTGTGAATCGTTCATTTAAAACATTTTGACTGGGAGGCTTGCAGGCAGAAGATCAAATAAAATAAAACATTACGAGAATTTTGTGCTCATTGACGGTTTTGGGAAATCGTTTTTCTTTGAATTCAAGACGTTTTCATTCACTGGAATCCCAAATCTGTGGGAGATGATCGTTATCAAGTATATCTAGGTACATAAAAAAAAACATAACAAAAATAATTTTAAGTTCTCTTTTCATGGTGTGCAACTAACAATTATTTAAGTATTCAACTAGTCAGCGATTAATTTTAGAATTAGTCGGCTAGTCAAACGATTTTTGCTTATGATCTGCTTTAAGATTGTGTTACTTTTAACTCATTTGTAAAACATTTTACAGTAAGTTCAGTTATTATGAAGGCTATAGCAAACATAATTTTTTTTTTATTATTTCAACTAATTTCTCTGAAATACTCATTGAGGCTGTAAAGATTAACCAAACAAACTAATTGATAGTTGATTACTAAAATATTCGATAGCTGTAGCCCTATTTTTAGGCTTATTTACCTGACTTGTATTTCGCATGTAAATTCCTGGCAGTGAATTGTAAATCTTTCACAATCAACAACTAATTGTTGTGGACAAGGTGGACATGTGTTGATCCACTAAGGAAAAGGCATTTTGCCTCATACACTGCTGTGCAAGAAGATTTTCGGAGCAAGTTTCGGTGTCATGGTGCTCTATCAAAAAGGGGCAATTTTGACATTAGAAGTTGAAGAGAAACTGTAGAAAGTTTTCATTCTAAAGTTCGAGTAATTGACAAATACTCGTACTTTAGAACTTAGTCAAATGCAGCGGAGCCCGTTTGAAGCTTAGTGTAGTTGGGAAAGAACATGACTTTTAAGCAAAGCACCCATGCAGGATAACGGAAACTTTGGAGAATGTCCGTTCACGCACTGAAGTTTAAGGTTTGTAGGATTTACAAGTCTTTATGGGTTCGGTATTTTGGGTCACCCTTACTAAATGGCAGGATTGTTTAAAGTTCCAGCAATTACTTGACTAGGACCATACTCAGCACTGTCAAAGTGGAGGGGTAAGTGGCAACGTTTTACCCCTGTGCCTTTATCAAGTTTGAAGATTTCTTTTTTCTGCCATGTGGTGTTGGTATGGTCTTTATTGTCATTGCACAAGTACAAAACAATTTCATTTTGAAGATTAGACAAACAAACATTGTATCGGTAGACAGAACAGGAATGGTGATTGGTCTCTACTACTTAAAATAGGTGTGTCAAGGTTGTGGCATTGTATAAGGTGGGAAAAGGTAAACACTGGAGAAGGATTAGTAAAAGAAAAAGGCAATCTCAGATTTGGCTCCATCGGGGGTAATAAATCATACTTGCCAACTCTCCCGGATTTTCCGGGAGACTCCCGAAATTCAGCGCCTCTCCCGAAAACCTCTCGGAAGAAATTTTCTCCCAAAAATATCCCGAAATTCAGCCGGAGCTGGAGGCCACGCCCCCATCAGCTCCATGCGGACCTGAGTGGGGAAAGCCTTTTTTCACCTCCGCTTTTCCACAATATAAACAGCTTGCCTGCCCAATCACGTCACAACATCTACGGATTTTAATTAAAAAACTGCACACACAAGAAGACGAAACTGAAGAACGAGGTAGTTACAGCCATGGTGACGCTGTCGACGAGCAAAATGAAGAAATACGCTTGCAAGTTCCAAAACGATTGTAAACAAGAATTTCAGTTTATCCAGGAGAGTTGGAAGGGGAAGGGGTATGTTGCCTGTAAATTTTGTAGAACAGACTTCTCCATTGAACACTGTGGCCGAACGGATATACTCAGTCATGAACGGTCAGCGAAACACAAAGCGTCCGCAGCGCAGCATCGTTCACAACCCAGTGTTACGGGCTACCTCGCAAAATGGTGACCTGATGGTGTAACTTATGCTGAGACAAAGATGGCTATGCTGATAGCTGGAAACAACATCCCATTCTCCTTTGTGGAAGTCTACAACAAATCCATGAAGGATATGTTCCCGGATTCGGAGATCGCTCGCCAGTACGCAAATGGCAGAACAAAGGTTACTCAAATAATGAAAGGTAAGTGTTGTTGATGGTTTTTTAGTAACCAGCAAGCACAGTAGATTTAGTGGAACAACTGTGTTTTTATTACTGTGTATTTGATAGGTGCCGTCTGAAATTCAACTATTTATTTTATATATATATATAATAAAATAAATATATATAGCTAGAATTCACTGAAAGTCAAATATTGTATATATATATATATATATATATATATATATATATATATATATATATATATATATATATGTATATATATATGAAATACTGGAGTTGGTGAATTGTAGCTGTAAATATACTCCTCCCCTCTTAACCACGCCCCCTATGTCATCAAGGCTCACCTTTAAGGTGATAGAAGAAAGGTACAAATACAGTATAATCAACCAATCTGTGGCAGCATAGGAGAAAGTTCTGGACAATATTCCCTTTTTCATTGCATTGCCCACAATTCGACTAAAGTAACAGAGGTATCACTAGGTTTTAAAGACGAGGGGAGACTTAACCCCCAATATATGAACTAGTTTCTATATAGTCATAAAAGCCATGATGTGTTATTATAATTTGCATTATTTACACTTCAGGAGTCTTTATGTATGGGGGATTGTTATCATATAAAAGAGATGATTCAAATCCAATAGTGGATTCCCCCCCCAAAAACAATGGTGCCCAGACAAAATATTCTTCATGATAGTGTGTTATTGTGGCTCTTTTGTTGTATTAATATCAATACTACAGTCTATTAGATACAACAGGTGCTTTGTTGACTTGCACTTCCTGTGGCCCAAATGACAGGCACAAGTGTTGTGAAAGTTTGCTGCAGTGTCACCAGTAACAGACCCTGAAATACAAACTACAAACCTAAGTCTGGTCTCGTGTCACAAGATCTATACGGGCAGCTCCTTCCTCTCATAAAATCTTGTCCTATTTTTTTGTTGTCAAATCTGCCTGCACCAGTGGAGAAGACACAGCCTTCAGGAGGAGAAGCGGTGATTTATTCATGATCAACTGGTTTCTGTTCATGCTGCCGAAGGCAAACGCTTTGAGTCGCAGATTCGCAAACAAGTAGGTCACCTTCAGTTCTGTATATTTCAGTTCTCTATGATACGGACTTTCTGAATGAGGAATTTTCTACACTGTTTGACAAAAAAACAGTTGTTTAAATCAATTTACCAAAGTTGAAAAGTTTTACTGCTCAAGATCCAAACACCAAATTTATATGTAATTTATTAGTTTATTTACAATTTGGCCACCATTTTATTTGATTTTCTCCTTTCATTAATATTTACTTATCCTGGTAATATGTACAAATATTGACACAAACAAAAACCTATTTGAATATATTCATTTCTCATGCCGCCCGAATGCAGCTGAGACCCCAAAAAGGGACAAGCGGTAGAAAATGGATGGATGGAAGCTGTACAAATATTGACGTAAATATATGGGCTAAAACATACTAGACATTATATTTAACCTTTTCACCAATTATATCAATACATCACATAATTATTTGAGAATATTGTTGTTAATATCAATAATATGATTATTGTCATAATTATACTGTAATAATTACTGTTTTATTTACAAATATTGTTTTATGAGTACTGGTATCATATGTGTAGATACTATCCTGCTCATGCTGTTGTTGTTGTGTTTTTGTCGTTGTCTCTCGCTGACTTGTCCCCTTTGTCTTCTTTTTTCTTCTTTCCATCCTGACCTGGGGCCCCATGTACAGTATTAAGCTTGCAAAAACCTCGAGTATGCCCTTTTTCACGGCAAAGATCAAATGTTTCAAGACTGAATTGGATGTTGAAATGTGCGCTGCCTCATTTCTACCGGCTATGGATAGTTTTGTGACACTCAGAGTTTCTCGTTTGGGTTTTTCCAACATTTTCTTTGAATTACAGTATGTAAAAATAATTGAGGCAAGGACACAAAATTGTTACGGTACAGGGGAAAAAGATGGCACAGAATGCAGGACGTCGTTTAATATTTATATATTAACAATACAATGGAGTGTGAAACTAATCCAAATTGTTTATGTGTGTGACTATGTGTGGCGAGTACCTGTAGAGTGTTACCGGAAGTGTTGAGTAAGGTGCGGAAAGACAAGAGGGGCAAGGCAAGCTCGGTTGTCTGTGGGCAGGCGTGAGGTCAAGGGCAGTGGCGAGGCGTCAAAGTCCATGTCCGGGCAGAAGGTCGAGATTCAAGAGGCAGCCAGGGAACCAGAGGGAATACAGGGAGAGGTTGGGCACTGCTCGAGACCCGGGAACGGAGGAACGCTGCTGGATGACGACAAGGAATACGAGACAAATTAACATGAAGGGGCAGAAACAGAGAGAGAGAGAGTGTGCATAGAGCTTAGAGATATACGGCTTACTGTATAGGAACAGGTCGCTACGTTCTGGCCCGGAACACAGGTTCGAACTGGCTTAAGAATCCCAGGAAGCTCATCAGCGGCATGTGTGTTGAGTGGTGATTGATTGGCGATTGAATGCCGCCGCCTGCAGCCGCCGAAATGGCGTGTGCAAAGGATGAATGCACAAAGGAGTGCGCCCGGGCCGTGACAAAAATGTAGTTTTTTGCCACTGCATTCAATGCTTCATATTCATATTAATATTTGTGAGGACATCTATCATTTTATTTATGCGATTATTTTGCCACTTATTGCTGTCACAATGTGTTCCTGTGGCGACTTGTCCAGGGTGTAGCCTGCCTTCTGCCCAAGCGCAGCAGGGATAGGCTCCAGAAACCCCCGCGACCCAGAAAGGGAGAAGCGGTAGAAAACGGATGGATGGAACACGACCTAGGCTGGACAGCAGCCGCCGGTTGCTGCGACACATCAATGGCACCTCGGTTTCCGTGGGACGGCTGTGACGGCAAGTCGTCTCCTGTGTTACAATAATAAATTGAGGAATCAAACGAGGGACAAAGCCTTTTTTATCCTTTTTGATAGCGCTGGTATGTTTAAATTTGAGAGATTGCAAACCATTACATAATTTTCACTCGAAACTCTAATCTGGCTGTGAGTAGGCTACTTTATGAACACATTTTGTTGTAAAACAATATTTTTATATTGGGGTAATCAGAGTCACCCACTAATCTAAAGTTTTACGTATCATACCAATGGATGGTTGTCCTTAGGTGTATGTGGTCAGCTGCCATCGAACGCTAGACTTCAGAAGGGACACACATGGTGCGGTGAGGAAGAAAGGGGACACCCGTCTCGTTAGTTGCAACGACAATCTTTTCAAACACTTCTCTGATTTGGCGATGTACATCCATCTTCTTCTTCACCTTCTTCCTGGAGCCCGACCATTTCTTTTTTATTTGAACAGGTCTGTACATGGCTGCTTTCAGAATGATTTGCGTATTTACATTATAAGGGTACGGAGCCTGGGCGTGCCAAGCCGAGCAAACTTCTGTGGTCATTTCCAAGCTGATTGCGATGTAATAAAGAAATGTGCTTGGATTAGTGTGCGCGCACACTTTCATACATCTGAACTTTTTCTTGCGTACATAGTTTTCTGGATCCAAATTTTTGTAGGAAATCCACGCAACTCTTAATACAGAAAGGCCCTCTAAATATTCCGCATCTGTACAGCCCCCTTATACAGTAAATCAACAATAAAATTTGCGTAGGTCTCTTAACTGGATAGGTTAAAAAACAAATAAATAATTATATATCATCATAAAAAAAAATATTCAATGCTCCATATTTTGAATATGTACAAATACAGTAGTTCAATAACCCTTTCTGTGCCTTTATATATTTGCTTTGAAATTATTTTTATAACCATGAATGGATACATAATAATGGCATAGTAATGGTAATTACCCATCGATTACTACTAATCGATGGGTTTCTGATATCCATTTTATTAAAGTTAGAAGTACCCATGATTGTCACACGCACACTAGGTGTGGCGAAATTATTTTTTTGCATTTGACCCATCACCCTTGTTCACCCCCTGGGAGGTGAGGGGAGCAGTGAGCAGAAACTGTGGCCGCGCGCAGGAATCATTTTTGTTGATTTAACCCTCCATTCCAACCCTTGATGCTGAGTGTCAAGCAAATAGGTAATGGGTCTCATTTTTATAGTCTCGGCTGAGGTTACCAAAAATACAAAATAATTTTAAAAATATCTTTATTTTAAAAAAATTGTATAAATAAATAAATGCATATACATGAGATGTTCTAAAACTTTTGAACGGCAGTTTCCCGGTCAATAGTTTTCTACTATACACACGCCATGACTCAAATATGGCGTGTGTACTGTAGAATATGTTTGTGGTTATTATTGTTTTTATTGTGGGTGTGTGAAACTGCACCATTTGCCTCCCAAATGGCTGAAACATGTCCCCCTGAAAACCAGCGTCCACTGCTCAGGAGGAAAGTAAAAAGCTGTCCTCTAATTGAGTTAATGCGACGATTGTCTCCTCCCCAGGTGTCAGTGCTGGGAAAGGTGATTGTCAGCATCATGGGAGACTGGAACCTGTTGGGGAAGCTGCTGGAGAGCGCCCAGGAGCATTCGACCGTGGTGGGCAAAGTGTGGCTGACTGTGCTGTTCATCTTCCGCATCCTGGTGCTGGGGACCGCCGCCGAGAAAGTGTGGGGCGACGAGCAGTCGGGTTTCACCTGCGACACCAAGCAGCCCGGTTGTCAGAACGTCTGCTACGACAAGACCTTCCCCATCTCCCACATCCGCTTCTGGGTGATGCAGATCATCTTCGTGTCCACGCCAACGCTCATCTACCTGGGCCACATCCTGCATCTGGTGCGCATGGAGGAGAAAGTGAAAGAAAAGGAGAAGGAATTTGAGAATGAAAAGGCCAAGAAAGCGCCGATTAAGGACAATCTAGGGCATGTGCGGCTGAAAGGTGCCCTGCTGCGAACGTACGTCCTCAACATCATCTTCAAGACTCTTTTTGAAGTGGCTTTTATCGTAGCTCAGTACTTCCTGTATGGCTTTGAGCTCAAGCCCATGTACACGTGTGACCGCTGGCCGTGTCCCAACGTGGTCAACTGCTACATCTCCAGACCCACGGAGAAGACTATCTTCATCCTCTTCATGCTGGCCGTGGCCGCCATCTCGCTGCTGCTCAATCTGGTGGAAATCTACCATCTTGGCTTCACCAAGTGCCACCAGGGTCTCCGCTACAGGCGCTCGCAGGCCGCCATCAAGGCCGCCAAATCGCCGGATGAGCCCACCAAGCCTTTCGTCCCCAACTACAACTACTTCTCCGCTCGCACCACTGTGCCCGAAGCATTCCCGATGGAGGCCAAGTACAACATGGAGCATGGACCCTACAGCAGCAAGGCGGTGTACAAGCAGAACAGAGACAACATGGCCGTGGAAAAGAAAGGAAAAGTGGACGGAGATGACTTGCAGGAGAGGAAAAGGTCTGCGTCGGTTATTGAGACGTCCATAGAAAGCACGCGCAGAAGCAGCCTATCCAGCAAGCACAGCAATAACAAGAGCAGGATGGATGATCTAAAAATATAAAGACAAGTTTCATTATGGACATGCCACACAGAAAAACAGCTTCGTTTAAATTGTTCTTTTCGTTTAAAATGTGATTGACAGTTGTGAAGTCCATATGTACTGTTTATTAGGTGTGTCAAAAAAAATAGATTTTCGAATAAATTGTGATTTTTATTTGGAAAAATGTTTAATTGATTAAAGAAAATCAAAAATCAAAAATCGATTTAAAACATTTTTTATTTGTATTTATCTATTTAGATATTTTTTAAATCTGTCCTGTCAACTCACTCAGACAAATCATATAGTTGCTCATATTTGCTGGAGAACTATACTTTGGAAAAGAGAAGTGTGGGATCCTTCTCTTGTTGCCTTTGTTGCGTTTTGGACGCATATTGATGCCCGAAGTGTCACCCTCAGATGCTACAGGACTTCGGACAGGCAGGATAGTAGGTAAGAACTGATTTTAAAATACAAATGACCAAAAGAACACTTGAACAAAAGGCAAAGAAAAGCGTGCCAACGCACGGAAAGCTAAATGCTAAAGTTTAGCAAGACTCGAGTTCAGAGTCCACAGAAGCGCAAGCCGAGCGTGCGGAAGCTAAGCAAGGACTTAGCAAGGTCAATACAAAAGGCAAGAAAACCAACACAAATGTTGCATAGAGCAAACAAAAGATCCGGAAAGAACTCAGGTAGCAGGCGGACTTAAATACTAACACAACAATCAAAACCAGGTGTGCGTCAAAAAGTCAGTGCAGGTGGAGCAAATGAAGTAGCCAAGGTGACAAATACAAACAAGGAAGTGCTCAAACAAAGGGATCGGCAGAGTCCAAAAATAAACAAAACCCAAAAAGGGATTCAATCATGGACACAAGATGTGATCCGGAACATGATCACAACACCCTGATTTGTATTTGATAAATGTTTGGGTATCATTTTTTTTTTGTAATTGTATTTGACTTTATTAAATGTTTGGGTAGATTTTTTTTTGTCAAACAAAACCAGTTTTCTTTAAAGTCATATAGAAATTATTTGCAGCTGTTTATATATCTTATGTAGGAATGTCATTATTTATAGAACTGAAACAGAATCAGAATCAAAAACAGAATAGTTTTTATCGCCATTGTTTGAGAAAGTGTTCACAAACTAGGAATTTTTCTTGGTGCAATCGTGCGACATAAAACACATACAACACATAATAGGAAATTAAATGTGAGCTGTAACTGAGCTATCAGATCTTGTTATTGGCACTGGCACCCAATGTTTAAAAAAAAAATTTGATTTTGAATCGAGAATCGATTCTGTATCACATCAATAAGAATCTTTTTGAATCAAATCCTGTCATGCCCAAAGATTTATAGCCCTACTCCTTATAATAAAGCTGCACCAAACTAAATCAGACTATGCCACTAATATTATAGCCAGAGGCATCTTTAGTAATTATGAATACCCCATCCATCCATTTCCTACCGCGTATTCCATTTGGGGTTGCGGGGGGTGCTGGTGCCTATCTCAGCTACAATCGGGCGGAAGGCGGCGTACACCCTGGACAAGTCGCCATCTCATCGCAGGGCCAACACAGATAGACAGACAACATTCACACTCAAATTCACACACTAGGGCCAATTTAGTGTTGCTAATCAACCTATCCCCAGATGCATGTCTTTGGAGGTGTGAGGAAGCCGGAGTACCCGGAGGGGACCCACGCATTCACGGGGAGAACATGCAAAATCCACACAGGAAGATCCCCAGCCCGGGATTGAACCCTGACTACTCAGGACCTTCGTATTGTGAGGCAGACGGACTAACCCCTCTTCCACCACGAAGCCCATTCTGAACACTATTTAAAAATAAAAAAAATAAAAAAAATAAAAAATCACATTGGGCCCCCATGACAGCTGTTGTCACCACAATCCTATTTTAGGGGGGGCCCCCTTGGAATTGTCCTGACTTTGCCTCCTAAAGAAAGTTATGTGTTGCTCTGAGAGTTTTCCAAAGTATGAGGACTTCAGAGGAGATAGAGCAGCTTAAGAAAAAATAAAACATATGTTTTAAAGTTATTAAAGGAGCCATAGGTAATACTTTAATGTCAAATCATCATTAAATGGCCCTGATATGTCAACAGGCATTAAGAAATCATGTTATTTTCGAATACCTTTGTAACTGATAACTGTAGGTCAGCCGGTATGTGCTCGGTTCAAAATACATTCGCAGCCCCGAAATCTTGTTATTGTTTTAATTTCGATGCCTTTCCCGCCACTGTTTGACCAAATAGAAAGTCCGTGAGTGTGTCACATCCAGGTTGACACACTCACTAATGACAAACCGCCCTCTTCGTCTAGCTACTGGCACTGGTAAAGTTACCAAACATGTGAGACCTTAGTAAATTTAAGAGGCGTTAGGATTTTCAACTTATTCATGAAAAGCAGTAAACAAAACAAGGATTTTTATCGAGGACACCTTTGAAAATGGGATACGATTGAAGGTGGAGAAGATTTTTTCATCTGACGCCATCCATCCATCCATTTTCTTCCACTTATCCGAGGTCGAGTTGCGGGGTCAGCAGCCTAAGCAGAGAAGCCCAGACTTCCCTCTTCCCAGCTACATTGTCCAGCTCCTCCCAGGGGATCCCTAGTTGTTCCCAGGCCAACCAGGAGACATAGTCTTCCCAACATGTCCTGGGTCTTCCCCTTGGCCTCTTGCCGGTCGGGAGGCGTTCGGGTGGCATCCTGAGCAGATGCCCGAACCACCTCATTTGGCTTCTCTCGATGTGGAGAAGCAGCAGCTTTAGTTTGAAATACTCCAGGATGACAGAGCTTCTCACCCTATCTCTAAGGGACAGCCCCGCCACCTGGCGGAGGAAACTCATTTCGGCCGCTTGTACCCGTGATCTTGTCCTTTCGGTCATAACCCAAAGCTCATGACCATAAGTGAGGATAGGTACGTAGATCGACCGGTAAATTGAGAGCTTTGCCTTCCGGCTCAGCTCCTTCTTCACCACAACGGATCGATACAGTGTGCGCATTACTAAAGACGCTGCACCGAGTCGCCTGTCGACCTTACGCTTCACTCTTCCCTCACTCGTGAGCAAGACACCTAAGTACTTGAACTCCTCCACTTGGGGCAAGAGCTGTTCCCCAACTTGGAGATGGCACTCCACCCTTTCCCGGGCAAGAACCATGGACTCGGACTTGGAGGTGCTGATTCTCATCCCAGTCGCTTCACACTCGGCCGCTCCAGTGAGAGCTGAAGATCCTGGCCAGTTGAAGCCATCAGGACCACACCATCTGCAAAAAGCAGAGACCTAATCTTGCAGCCACCAAACTGGATCCCCTCAACGCCCTGACTGCGCCTAGAAATGCTGTCCATAAAAGTTATGAACAGAATCGGTGACAAAGGGCAGCCTTGGCGGAGTCCAAACCTCACTGGAAATGGGTCCGACTTACTGCCGGCAATGCGGACCAAGCTCTGACACTGATCACACAGGGAGCGGACCACCACAATCAGACAGTCCGATACCCCATACTCTCTGAGTATTCCCCACAGGACTTCCCGAGGGACAAGGTCGAATGCCTTCTCCAAGTCCACAAAGCACATGTAGACTGGTTGGGCAAACTCCCATGCACCCTCAAGAACCCTGCCGAGAGTATAGAGCTGGTCCACAGTTCCACGACCAGGACGAAAACCACACTGTTCCTCCTGAATCCGAGGTTCGACTATCCGACGTAGCCTCCTCTCCAGTACACCTGAAAATACTTTACCGGCAAGGCTGAGGAGTGTGATCCCATGATAGTTGGAACACACCCTCCGGTTCCCCTTCTTAAAAAGAGGAACCAACACCCTGGTCTGCCAATCCAGAGGTACTCTCCCCGATGTCCACGCAATGTTGCAGAGTCTTGTCGACCAAGACAGCCCCACAGCATCTAGAGCCTTAAGGAACTCCGGACGGATCTCATCCACCCCGGAGCCTTTCCCCCGAGGAACTTTTTAACTACCTCTGCAACCTCAGCCCCAGAAATAGGAGAGCCCACCACAGATTCCCCAGGCACTGCTTCTTCATAGGAAGATGTTTTGGTGGGATTGAGGTCCTGGGTCTAAACGAAATAAGGTAACACTACACACAGTGTGACAAAGTACCGGCAAAGATAAAAAACAGATGAAAGAGTTGATCCGCATGACCTCAGATGGCATATGAAGAGAAAGCCAGAGGTCCATCAGTTCTTTCACAGGTGGACAGGACAGAACTACAGTCCGTCAGAAAAAAAAAAGGTTGCTGAAATGTGCATAAAGGACACTTGAAAGTCACAAGTTCCTGAATTGTGTTTGCACTGCTTTTAGGTTCTTAGGTATGACATCTGGACAGATGTGTTCTCAGTGCACTAAGTGTGTGAAATGTGCACATGCAATCATCAGGGAAGCACGGACTGGGCTAACTTTTGAAAAGTGGCTGTGCTGCAGTAAACAGTGTTCAAATAAATAGGATATCGTGGTAAAAGAAGCTGAACACAACTTACAGTGCCAAATCATTTTTGTTGCAGCAACCTGAAAAAACACACAAAAAAATATTATTTTACAAACCACCAGTGATAATATTTAAACCTCCATCAAATCACATAGTCATTAGTCCTCAGTGTAAAAGGACACAATAAATTACATCAACATTGACTAAATCAAAGTTAATGTGTAAGATGCCTGTTAAGACTATTCAATCTGCAACATTTCACACAAATACATTTGAAAGTATTTAAAATTGACCAAAACCATTTTGATGTTATTACATTTATATACTGGCTGATTAACCTAAATTTGCAAGTGCATGACATACAGGCATGGATGTTTATTTTATTATCTTGTTTAATAGTCAGACAAAATAACTGCAAAATAACAAATACAAGTCTAAGGACAGCCTCAGTCATTGTTTTCACAAATGCTGGTGCTATAACGTTACAAACAGTTTCATTATTCTACAGGTTTTGGGGTCTAAACTAAGCACACTGACGGAGCTTCTTGTTTTGTTTTTTTTTACTTTTTTCTTCAGAGCATCATGTTTTCAAAATGAAACTTCAAAAGGCGGGATAGAGTCGCTGAATAAAAAACGTCTCTAAATTAATGCTAAACTTGAACAAGCAGGCAGCGCTGCTCATTCAGTTGAATGAATGGACTGCTCCAGTTAAACCTTAGCCGCGCTAAAAGAGCTAACTGAGCTAACAATCTACACTTTAGCATCACCAAACTGTGCATGGTAGCTTGCTACATGACTAACGTTACATGGCCATCTTAAAAACAAATTGAACTTTCAGAAAAATACATTGAAGCAAGTTTTATGTTGACTACTCACATTCTACTCAATGGTACAGAACTGAGGGGTTAATTTAAGAGTGATGGATTGTGGAAGGCGGAAGTGCGATGACGCATCTCGACAATTTAGCTTGTGAGTTTTAGCAAGTAAAGAAACCGAACTGAAACTAAGAAGAAAAACAATTGAATTAAGAAAATGAGTGCGAAACACAAGAAACTAAAGGAAGACGTGGCGGAGATCAGAAAATCTCTTAACTCCCTGTCGAAGGATGTAAGGACAGTGGCCAAACAGCAAAACACACTCAAGGAGTTGTTGACCGAAATCAAAATGCTGAAAAACATAATCAAGGAGAAAGACAAGAAAATTGTTGACCTAGAAACAAGAATTGACAAATTTGAACAGTACACCAGAATGGACGATCTGATTATAAGCAGACTGGAATTGGCCCTAGTGTGTGAATCCGAGTGTGAATGTTGTCTGTCTATCTGTGTTGGCCCTGTGATGAGGTGGCGACTTGTCCAGGGTGTACCCCGCCTTCCGCCCGATTGTAGCTGAGATAGGCGCCAGCGCCCCCCGCGACCCCGATAGGGAATAAGCGGTAGAAAATGGATGTATGGATGGAAATCAAACATCGATCATGTGCAAGAGTGGCCGGGACTCGCAGCTGGGACGCTGACAAGGACGCCGAAGCCCCGGCAGACAAACTTGAGACACTTGAACAGCAAGTAATTAACTTATTCATAAGTAAGAACATGACTCTTCAAAATGGCAGCATTTCGGCGTGCCATACTATCCCCAGGAAGGACAGCAGAACCAACCCAGCTATTGTGATCCGGTTTGTGAATCGAAAACATAAGACAGAGTTACGACTGCAGGGAAGGAAGCCGAAGGGAACTGGGGTTTACATCAATGAATATCTTACAAAGAAGAACGCCGACATTGCAAGACAAGCACGCATCCTCAGAAAAGAAAACAAGATACAAGCCACATGGACACAGAACTGTAAAATCATGATTCGGCTAAATGGAAAATATGAAGAAGCCAAAGTTGTCACGATTCAAGAGCGCCGCGACTTGGATCAATATAGATGAGAACTGTTAGGCTTATGACTGACATGGCTCATCCTTTGCTGGGGACTGGGAAGGCTATGTGGCGAGAAGGTGAGACAACTGAGAATCAATAGTTTTCAAGAGCTGAGTACACAGACTTTAAATTATATGACTTTAAACATGATGTTGACCCAGATAACCATCTGTTCAACTCAATAAATGCTTCTTCTACTTCACCGAGGAACAATTTAATGAGAATATTAGTTTAGATAAAACATTTTCTCTAATACATTTTAACTGTAGAAGCTTATATGCAAATTTCTCGTAGATTGACAAATACTTGAAGACTCTAAATGGCAAATTCAAAATAATATAAATTTCGGAAACGTGGATCGATTAAGACAGAGGTATCGATTTCTCCATTGACGGGTAGAAGAGACAAAAAGGGAGGAGGTGTGGCCCTGTTTGTTGACTGTGACTTGAAATGTAGACCTGTTGAATGTATGACAGTGGTAATCGATGATTTATTTGAATGTGTAACTGGGGTGGTAGACATAGAAAATAAGAGAAATGTAATTGTTACGTGTTTATATAGGATACCTGGGTCTAAGGTAGAAACATTTTATGATAGTCTGGAATAATTATTGTGTAAGGTAAAGGAAAAGAAAACATTCGTCATGTGTGGCGACTATAACATAGACCTGCTAAGCCCCACCCAGAAATAAATCAACAAAATACTTCTTAGATGTAGTATACTGTAGAGGGCTTTATCCATTGATCACCAAACCCAATAGAATAACGACAAATTGTGCAAAGTTAAGTGATCACATCTTTATAAATTTCATAGAAAATAATATAAAAAGTGGACTAGTAATTAATGATTAAAGTGACCACTTACCCATGTTTCTTACTTATGACTGTCAAATGTATAGAAAGAGGGAGGAAAAAACCCGTAGGTATGTAAGGAAAAGGACTGAAGAGGCAATAAATAAGTTTAGGAAGGACTTATTTGAAGCAGACTGAAATGAGGTGTATGTGGGAGAGGCAGATTCTGCATATGAGGCTTTTCTTGATATATATTTATCATTGTATGAAAAGCATTGTCTGAATGTATGGAAACAAAGAAACAGCTACATTAAAATGCCTTGGATTATAAAGGGACTACAGAATGCTTGTAAAAAGAAAAACAAACTTTGTAGAGACTTCATAAAAGTAAGAACAAAGGATGCTGAAAAGAAATATAAGGTTTATAAAAACAAATTGATAATAATGAGACAATTTAAAAAAGAATATTGTAAATGTTGGACCCAAATTGACAGAGAGTATTGAAGAACATAAAGATGTACAGAGTGGATGGAGAGGGGGAATCAAAGTGCTACAGTCCATGCTTCTAGGAGATGTTAGTGAAAATGAAATTGTATCAATGGTAACAAAACTGAAAAATAATAATCAACAGACAGTGATGGTATAGACATTATAATTGTGAAAAAGACTATTGACCGTATCATCAAACCTCTTTGTTATGTTTTTAATTTTCTTTTCAAAAAGGGACCTTTCCAAATAGAATGAAGGTAGCAAAAGTAAATCCACTCTTTAAAACGGGAGATAAACATAGATTTACTAATTACAGACCAATGTCACTGCTGTCACAATTTTCTTAAAATAATTGAAAAAATATTTGCAGAAAAATTAGACAGTTTTATTGAAAAGAACATGCTGTTGAGTGAGAGCCAGTACGGATTCCGGACCAATAGATCCACTGCTTCAGCTGTAATGAATATAATGGAGGATATAGCAACAGCAACTGATAATAAGAAATACACTATAGGGGTGTTTGTCGATCTTAAAAAAGCATTTGACACTATAGATCATTTTATATTATTGTCCAAGTTGCATTCATTTGGTGTGAGAGGAGTAGTTTTAGACGGGCTAAGAAGTTATTTAGATATTAGACAAGAGTTTGTGGATTTTGTGGGTAATACAGCTGAACAAATGAGGATTGAATGTGGAATTACACAAGGTTCGGTTTTGGGACCATAATTGTTTATTTTATATATTAATGATATATGTCAGGTATCAAAGTTAATTAAATTTGTTTTATTTGGGGACGACACCAACTTTTATAGTTTGGGACATGACTAAAAAGCGTTATCATACATTATTGAACAGGAAATTATTAAACTTAAGAAATGGTTTGATGTCAATAAATTATCATTAAAAAAACTAGGTTCATGATTTTTTTGTAAGAGGAAAAGGGAGGAAACGATCAAACTGTCAATGGATGGAATTGAAAGAGTTTCTGAACTTAGATTTTTAGGAGTGATACTGGATGACGGTCTGACATGGAAATCTCATATTGCACATGTACCGAAAAATATGTCTAAAAGTATTTTTGTATTAAATAAGGTATAATGTGTGTCAGATTATAGTGCAATGCGTATATTGTATTGTGCACTTATATTGCCATATATTAGCTACTGTGTGGAAGTGTGGGGGAACACAAATAAGAGTAACATAAAGGCATTGTATCAACCACAGAAAAGAGCTATAAGGATTATTCATAAAGTAGATTATCTAGAACACACTAACATAATATTTATTATTTCTGCTTTATTGAACTACAGGAGCTAGTTAAGTTACAGACATTACATGTTATATGTGTAGATGTTTAAGACTAAAAGTAAAACATTACCAGCAAATTTCCCAAAAATGATTGTCAACACTTCTGAGAATGAATAGCATAGAAGAAAAGGTAATTTCAAACATTAGTATTTAAGGACAACTTTAAAACAAATGTGTATATCAGTGGTGGGGTTTAAACTATGGAATTATCTTTACGATGAGATAAAAGACTGTGTGTGTGTGTGTGCGTGCGTGCGTGCGTGGGTGCGTGTTCGCGTGCATGTAATAAATTATACAGGACTGCACAGGACCTTCGTATTGTGAGGCAGACACACTAACTCCTCTTCCACTGTGCTGCCCAAAATTCAAGATCCAAGTTTCTAGATTGTTTATTGTCATATGCACATTTAAATAGACAGTTTACCGTACAATGAAAATCTTACTTTGCTAGTCCACCCTTCAACAAGTCACACGGTAGGTCAATGTCATGGCCTATAAATAGTCTGGATCTCAATCCAATTGAAAATCTGTGGTGGAAGTGAAATAGAATGGTCCATGATAAGACTCAAACCTGCAAAGCTGATCTGTCAACAGCATTTAGAGAAAGCTGGACTAAGATTGATGAGTACTGTCTGTCGCAGGTTAAGTCTGTGCCTCAGCGACAGCAGGCTGATATAAAAGCCAAAAGTGGTGCAATAAAGTACTAGTGGTGAGTTTAGTTTTTTGAGTGATTCCGTATTTGCTTACTCTGCTTGATCTTAAAAAAATACTCATACTACAACAATTTATATTCTTGATTTATTTTAGTATTTCTTAAAGCTATAACGTTGACTGTTGAAATGACAAGTATTGTGTCTTGTCTGTTATCGGCTTTTTACCCCCACAAAATTAAACAACTGAATAGACGTCCTCCAAGACTGCTAATTCCATTATGTTGTTGTTATTATTGTATGATTCCGTTTCCAAATACTGTATGCTTGTGATCAAGAGAAGGCTGGCTTTATCGCTCATGTGATGTACGAAATGACTTCATGCCCTCTGGGCAAACTCGAGGTTTTTTCAACATTTATGTTGTCGGAAAGGAATTAGGGGTAATGGTTTACCACAAAAAACAGACACAAACTCCATAGAACCAATGCAACAGCAACATCCTGCAATCACTTTAACGCTGCAGGATCAAAATGAATGTGTCATCACGTTGCATGTTTTTTATGGTGTT
Source organism: Nerophis ophidion (assembly GCF_033978795.1). Lineage (NCBI taxonomy): Eukaryota > Metazoa > Chordata > Actinopteri > Syngnathiformes > Syngnathidae > Nerophis > Nerophis ophidion. The sequence goes on from NC_084614.1 coordinate 468,698, forward strand.
TAAGTCAAATTATTGTTTTTATTTAACAGAGAACATACAGTAGATGACAGGGGTGAGGTACAATAAGGGGCACCAAATCTCAATCCAACAAGGAAGATCTTGATCTGATGCTTTTAATCAAAACATGACAGAACCAAGTGGCATTTTAGTGATTTTTTGATTTATAGTTGGATAACTGTCACAAAGCTGTCTTTGTGACAGTTTCCTTCCAAAATGTTTTTTTCAACCTTTCTGGTTGTTGAAAATGTGGTTTTAAAGGATGCCAATCAGGTCACAAAGACACACTTTCAGAAGAAATGTAACTTCTTGGAAAACATGTGCAACTCACTCTTTTCTTCTAAATACTCATGAAACAGTTGACTGAATCAGCACTAACTAAAAAATACATGCTGCACATGATCTAATTGTCTTTTTACTAAACAAAATGTATGAGCTTTGGTGGAATGACACAAGTACACCCATTGGTCAAAATGGAAGTTGCACAATATAATGGGATAATTATAATTCAAGTTGGGACATGCGGGGTGACCACTTCTTATGCATCAATCGGTGATGTCTCTGCGCCGCGACATGTCTACATTAAAGAGGTTATACTGCTGGCCCCACTATGGCCTGGACGCTCACATTATTAACTGTATCCACTCGGCCTCCATTGCACTCGTTGTTCCCATTGGGTGGAGTTTTTTCCTGCCCTGTTGTGGGATCTGACTGGCTTGTGCAGCCCTTTGAGACATTTGTGATTAAGGGCCATATAAATAAACTTTGATTGATTGATTATAATCCATCCATCCATCCATCATCTTCCGCTCATCCGAGGTCGGGTCGCGGGGGCAGCAGCCTAAGCAGGGAAGCCCAGACTTCCCTATCTCCAGCCACTTCGTCTAGCTCTTCCCGGGGGATCCCGAGGCGTTCCCAGGCCAGCCGGGAGACACAGTCTTCCCAACGTGTCCTGGGTCTTCCCCGTGGCCTCCTACCAGCTGGACGTGCCCTAAACACCTCCCTACGGAGGCGTTCGGGTGGCATCCTGACCAGATGCCCGAACCACCTCATCTGGCTCCTCTCGATGTGAAGGAGCAGCGGCTTTACTTTGAGTTCCTCCCGGATGGCAGAGCTTCTCACCCTATCTCTAAGGGAGAGCCCCGCCACCCGGCGGAGGAAACTCATTTCGGTCGCTTGTACCCGTGATCTTATCCTTTCGGTCATGACCCAAAGCTCATGACCATAGGTGAGGATGGGAACGTAGATCGACCGGTAAATTGAGAGCTTTGCCTTCCGGCTCAGCTCCTTCTTCACCACAACGGATCGGTACAACGTCCGCATTACTGAAGACGCCGCACCGATCCGCCTGTCGATCTCACGATCCACTCTTCCCCCACTCGTGAACAAGACTCCTAGGTACTTGAACTCCTCCACTTGGGGCAGGGTCTCCTCCCCAACCCGGAGATGGCACTCCACCCTTTTCCGGGCGAGAACCATGGACTCGGACTTGGAGGTGCTGATTCTCATTCCGGTCGCTTCACACTCGGCTGCGAACCGATCCAGTGAGAGCTGAAGATCCCGGTCAGATGAAGCCATCAGGACTACATCATCTGCAAAAAGCAGAGACCTAATCCCGTGGCCACCAAACCGGATCCCCTCAACGCCTTGGCTGCGCCTAGAAATTCTGTCCATAAAAGTTATGAACAGAATCGGTGACAAAGGACAGCCTTGGCGGAGTCCAACCCTCACTGGAAACGTGTCCGACTTACTGCCAGCAATGCGGACCAAGCTCTGACACTGATCGTACAGGGAGCGGACTGCCACAATAAGACAGTCCGGTACCCCATACTCTCTGAGCACTCCCCACAGGACTCCCCGAGGGACACGGTCGAATGCCTTCTCCAAGTCCACAAAGCACATGTAGACTGGTTGGGCAAACTCCCATGCACCCTCAAGAACCCTGCCGAGAGTATAGAGCTGGTCCACAGTTCCACGACCAGGACGAAAACCACACTGTTCCTCCTGAATCCGAGGTTCGACTATCCGGCGAAGCCTCCTCTCCAGTACACCTGAATAAACCTTACCGGGAAGGCTGAGGATTGATTATAATTATCGCAAAAATATGTGTTAAGGATGGAGTTTGTTCGGAAGTGTTGGCCCCATTGCTAATATAATATAACACATATTCTGGAGGCTTTGGGCAGATTACATTAACATGACAACACAAAAGCTGAAATCTGATTGGACAAATACAACATACAAATACTGGAAGCACTGCAGCCATGCAATGAAATGGAGTCAATAGACCAGTGAGTCTCAAACTGGTTCATATACCACCAGTGGTACTGGGGCTCCACTTATTTGAGCCATTATTAAAGTACAGTGTTTTATTTTCCTATTTTCAAACAATGTTACTGTTCAAACTGTGTGTAATGTTACTGTGGCCAATAATGTTAAATGAAACCTCTGTCTTGTTTTTAATGAATACGTTGGCCTATTACACTACTGTATTTTGACGTTGGTCATTATTGGGGTACTTGGGAGAGCCAAGTGATTTCTGAGGTGGTGCTTGGTGAAAAAAGATTGAGAACCACTGCAATAGAGTGTTGGGAATACATTAATACAATTTCAGAGATTAAAAAAAAAAGAATTTTTAAAAGGGACCTTTGATTATTTTAATCTACATTGGAAACACTTCCTTGTGATCCAGATAATATGTATTGGATATGCTATGGTGTACTTTTTGCTGCAGTCACTTCTATAACCTGTTTTTTGAGTCTGTCTGCAAGATCTTCCTTTCTGAAAGTGTTCCCAGATGACAAATGAAACCACGCCCCAACCCTCTCCAAAAGTATCATAATTTATCTTTTGGAAAAGTACACTGTATATTGTCACCAATATTGTTCTCCAGACACGATTAAAAATAAATTAAATAAACATTAGGGGATAGGTTGATTGGCAACACTAAATTGGCCCTAGTGTGTGAATGTGAGTGTGAATGTTGTCTGTCTATCTGTGTTGGCCCTGTGATGAGGTGGCGACTTGTCCAGGGTGTACCCCGCCTTCCGCCCGATTGTAGCTGAGTTAGGCACCAGCACCCCCCGCGACCCCAAAAGGGAATAAGCGGTAGAAAATGGATGGATGGATATATAGAGTCACCAGGTCACTACATTAAGTACACTTTCACATTCCCTGACTGATTCAGACTTGAATAAATAAACAGCTGTTTTAAGGAGCATTTATGTCACTGCATGTTGCACATCAGTTTTATTACAGTATGCGCATACCAAGATTAGATGAAAGTACTTTATCTTACCTTTTTTTTGTGTTTCTTCAAGTCCCTTTAGTGGCTTGTTGGTCTAGGGGTATGATTCTCGCTTAGGGTGTGAGAGGTCCCGGGTTCAAATCCCGGATGAGCCCTTGACATATACACACTTGGTCAAATGTATGAATTTTACCTTGAATTGATTCACGTTGACCCCGACTTAAACAAGTTGAAATACTTATTCGAGTGTTACTATTTAGTGGTCAATTATACGGAATATGTACTGTGCAATCTACAGATAAGAGTTTCGATCAATCAATCAATCAAAGCCTTACTAAAGTCCAAATATGTACATCCACCAAGCTGTGACGTCGAGACGTGGCAAGACTGCAAAACCCAGCAAACAGAGGCATTCAATCTGCATGCAAGCTCAAGCCAAAATGCATAAATCTCATGATTTGATGTTTTGGAATTATTTAACACAACGTTAACAACACTTATAAGTTAGAAAAGATGAAATTCATCCAAGGTCCCCTTTAAGTTGTACAAACCCCGTTTCCATATGAGTTGGGAAATTGTGTTAGATGTAAATATAAACAGAATACAATGATTTGCAAATCCTTTTCAACCCATATTCAGTTGAATGCACTACAAAGACAAGATATTTGGTGTTCAAACTCATAAACATTATATATTTTTTGCAAATAATAATTAACTTAGAAATTCATGGCTGCAACTTTTGCCAAAGTAGTTGGGAAAGGGCATGTTTACCACTGTGTTACATCACCTTTTCTTTTAACAACACTCAATAAACGTTTGGGAACTGAAAAAACTAATTGTTGAAGCTTTGAAAGTGGATTTCTTTCCATTCTTGTTTTATGTAGAGCTTCAATTGTTCAACAGTCCGAGGTTTCCGCTGTCGTATTTTACGCTTCGTAATGCGCCACACATTTTTGATGGGAGACAAGTCTGGACTGCAGGCGGGCCAGGAAAGTACCCGCACTCTTTTTTTACAAAGCCACGCTGTTGTAACACGTGCTGAATGTGGCTTGGCATTGTCTTGCTGAAATAAGCAGGGGCGTCCATGAAAAATATGGCGCTTAGATGGCAGCATATGTTGTTCCAAAACCTGTATGTACCTTTCAGCATTAATGGTGCCTTCACAGATGTGTAAGTTACCCATGCCTTGGGCACTAATGCACCCCCATACCATCACAGATGCTGGCTTTTGAACTTTTCGTCGATAACAGTCTGGATGGTTCGCTTCCCCTTTGGTCCGGATGACACAATGTCGAATATTTCCAAAAGCAATTTGAAATGTGGACTTGTCAGACCACATAACACTTTTCCACTTTGCATCAGTCCATCATAGATGATCTCGGGCCCAGAGAAGCCGGGGGCGTTTCTGGATGCTGTTGATAAATGGCTTTCGCTTTGCAAAGTAGAGCTTTAACTTGCACTTACAGATGTAGCGACCAACTGTATTTAGTGACAGTGGTTTTCTTAAGTGTTCCTAAGCCCATGTGCTGATATCCTTTAGAGATTGATGTCGGTTTTTGATATAGTCAGTGCTGTATGAGGGATCGAAGGTCACGGTCGTTCAATGTTGGTTTCCGGCCATGCCGCTTACGTGGAGTGATTTCTCCAGATTCTCTGAACCTTTTGATGATATTATAGACCGTAGATGTTGAAATCCCTATATTTCTTGCAATTGCACTTTGAGAAACGTTGTTCTTAAACTGTTTGACTATTTGCTCATGCAGTTGTGGACAAAGGGGTGTACCTCGCCCCATCCTTTCTTATGAAAGACTGAGCCTTTTTGGTGGGGCTGTTTTTATACCCAATCATGGCATCCACCTGTTCCCAATTAGCCTGCACACCTGTGGGATGTTCCAAATAAGTGTTTGATGAGCATTCCTAAACTTTATCAGTATTTATTGCCACCTTTCCCAACTTCGTTGTCACGTGTTGCTGGCATCGAAGTCTAAAGTTAATGATTATTTGCAAAAAAAAATGTTTATCAGTTTGTACATCAAATATATTGTCTTTGTAGCATATTCAACTGAATATGGGTTGAAAAGGATTTGCAAATCATTGTATTCCGTTTATTTTTACATCTAACACAATTTCCTAATTCATAAGGAAACGGGGTTTGTAAATGTAGGTCGGTGCTTCTAAGAGTGTTTAGGCTAGTAGAAAATGCCTTGCTGGACCTGCCAACAAAAGTAATGCCACTCATGTATTTAAATGATGGTTAGTAAGATTAATCCGCAGCCTGTAATTTAAAAATGGCCATTCTTTATTCTGATGTACTTTGAACAATAATGGAAAAAAACAACATCATCACCAAGCAACAGAAGTATCACCTAGTCACACATGAAGCTGATAATTTCATACATAAAAACGTTACTCCAGTAATAAAGATTTACACTTTTATCATTGCACTTATGTCGGGTCATCTCCTTTACCCAAAAAAACACAAAAACAGTCATGTGAAGTGCAATTTTGTAGGAATCAAAGCCTTGATTGAATAAACAGATTTCTCAGAAGTCAAACAAACTATAAAGGTGTGAAATGTGCGATATGGCAATTAGCTGAATGGAAAATGTCAAGTCCTCACGTGGCAACGTTACTTTGAAATTGTTGGTTTTGCTTTGAAGATGAAGTACATTTGCAAAAAAAGAAGTACATTTGCAAAAAAAAAAAAAAAAAATCATTATTATCATGGACAATTAAAAACGTAGATACACAATAGTCATTTTGAAACACATTTACTGTAATGTATATCTGTGCAATATAGTCAATATATGTTCGGTATAGTCTTCTATTTAAATGCATCACAGAAGCAATACTACTGGAATAATGAAAACAACAGGTACATATTTAAAAAAAAAAATAGAGGCCTGGGTACTATGGCTTTAAGTGATGTTCTTTTACAGCAGTACCTCAGTTTTCATACGATTCTTTTTGACTAAAGATTTTGTTAAAATACAGCCACGTATTTTGTATACCGTCTCAGTTATCGTACAAATGAATATTCAGGTAATAATCTCGTCAAGTATCATTCCACAGAATCAAGTGCCCAAACACGTTAGTGACTTAATCACTCTGTTCTTTCTTTTAATACAACCAGACAAGCCACCATGGGGCCAAATAAAGTTGAGAGTGAGAGCCCTTTGATAACAACAGTCTTTAATAAAGTTAAAAGTAATGTCAAATATTCATTTTTGCATTGTTTTCTGCATGTTAAACTACAAACCCTATTTCCATATGAGTTGGGAAATTGTGTTGGATGTAAATATAAACGGAATACAATGAATTGCAAATCTTTTTCAACCCATATTCAATTGAATGCACTACAAAAACAAGATATTTGATGTTCAAACTCAGAAACTTTTTTTTTTGTGCAAATAATAATTAAATTAGAATTTCATGGCTGCAACACGTGCCAAAGTAGTTGGGAAAGGGCATGTTCACCACTGTGTTACATCACCTTTTCTTTTAACAACACTCAATAAATGTTTGGGAACTGAGGAAACTAATTGTTGAAGCTTTGAAAGTGGAATTGTTTCCCATTCTTGTTTTATGTAGAGCTTCAGTCGTTCAACAGTCAGGGGTCTCTGCTGTCGTATTTTACACTTCAGAATGCGCCACACATTTTCGATGGGAGACAGGTCTGGACTGCAGGCGGGCCAGGAAAGTACCCGCACTCTTTTACTACGAAGCCAAGCTGTTGTAACACGTGGCTTGCAATTGTCTCGCTGAAATAAGCAGGGGCATCCATGATAACGTTGCTTGGATGACAACATATGTTGCTCCAAAACCTGTATGGACCTTTCAGCATTAATGGTGCCTTCACAGATGTGTAAGTTACCCATGCCTTGGGCACTAATACACCCCGATACCATCACAGATGCTGGCTTTTCAAATTTGCGCCTATAACAATCCAGATGGTTAATTTCCTCTTTGTTACGGAGGACACCAGGTCCACAGTTTACAAATATAATTGGAAATGTGGACTCGTCAGACCACAGGACACGTTTCCACTTTGCATCAGTCCATCTTAGATGAGCTCAGGCCCAGCGAAGCCAGCGGTGTTTCTGGGTGCTGTTGATAAATGGGTCTGGCTTTGAATAGTAATTCTAACTTGCACTTACAGATGTAGCGACCAACTGTAGTTACTGACAGTGTTTTTATGAAGTGTTCCTGAGCCCATGTGGTAATATCCTTTACACATCGATGTCGGTTTTTGATGCAGTACCGCCTGAGGGATCAAAGGTCTGTAATATCATCACTTACGTGCAGTGATTTTTCCAGATTCTCTGAACCTTTTGATGATTTTATGGAACGTAGATGGTAAAATTCCTAAATTCCTTGCAATAGCTCATTGAGAAACGTTGTTCTAAAATTGTTCGACAATTTGCTTACAAATTGGTGACCTTCGCCCCATCCTTGTTTGTGAATTACTGAGAATTTCATGGAAGCTGCTTTTATACCCAATCATGGTACCCACCTGTTCCCAATTAGCCTGCTGACCTGTGGGATGTTCCATTTAAGTGTTTGATGAGCATTCTTCAACTTTATCAGTATTTATTGCCACCTTTCCCAACTTCTTTGTCACGTGTTGCTGGCATCAAAGTCTAAAGTTAATGATTATATGCAAAAAAAAATGTTTATCAGTTTGAACATCAAATATGTTGTCTTTGTAGCATATTCAACTGAATATGGGTTGAAAAGGATTTGCAAATCATTGTATTCCGTTTATATTTACATCTAACACAATTTCCCAACTCATATGGAAACAGGGTTTGTATAATTGTTACATATAAAATGTTTTATTGGGGAATGTCTGGAATAGATTACAACTGAAAACTGAAGTACCGCCATGTTTTTTACATTATATATGTAAACATTTACAAATATCAATCATTCATTTTAATGGATGATGCTGGTTTGTATCACTCGCAGTTGCAGCACTGACTATAAATACTTTATGCTATGAAAAATTACAAAATATATATATATGAAGCTTTGAGAACAGTATTATCCGACACAAAATTAAATAAAGCTTTTAACCCTCTGGGGACATTCAAATGTAATCATATTCAAAGGCAAACTGTACATAAAAGGGCATAAAAACATTTAGGATTTGGATTTTTTTTTTTTTTTTTTTTTTGCACAAAAATTTCAATAAACTTGAGTCCTCTACAAAAATAATCTAACATGCATTTTTATTTTGATTAAATAGTGTCACAGGTTTAACTTAGTATAAGAACTTATGTTATGCAAATATATACGAATTGTCACTTGTGACATCATTTGATCACAAGGCTATAAAAGGGATCATTTCTTGAGTTTTGTTTAAAGAAAAAATTGATATAGACTTTTGAGCAAAAAAAGTAAAAAAAAAAAAAGCTATCAAAATTGTTTTTATTTAGACTTTTATTAGTGTTGGATGTAGGGATGTTCTCATCAGGGTTCTATGCTGCCAAATCCGATACTAACACCTACTACTAACTCTAACCCTTGAGCGGAATCAGCCCATACCAATGCCGATCACATGTACATTTTTCAATGCATTCATAGTGAGTGCTATTGACAGTTTAACAATATTAACAAAATATTTAAAGCAGTTTTTTAATTCTCTTTTATTAAACAACATTGTTTGATAAAAACTAAGTCAGTATGGTACACAACAACTAAACAAAAGCAAAAACTGTGTTCGGGGAATTTTTCCCTGAGTTTGTAATCATTTAAAAAAGACAAAAATTATTTTGAGAAAATAAAAATATCGTCCTTGCGCTGTCGTATCGACTATATGCTATTACCATTGGTATCGACATCACAAATTTATGGATAAATTTGAACTCCTCTTTTTGTCCTGTACAGACTGTGACAATGCTGACACATTAACTGTTGTTATATTATCCTCCCTCTAGACTCTTAACTACTTATTAATTTCCTGTTAATATCTGCTTACTTTCGGCTGTAAAGTGGTTCCAGCTACATTTCTTAAACCAGGGGTCCCCAAACTACGACCTGTGGGCCCAATCCGGCCCACCAGCGTCCAAAATCCGGGCCCCGGGAAGTGCCAAGTTTAAATCCAAAATTTTTTTTAAAAGCTCTCCTTTCTAATTCATTTGCTACCGCTTGTTACTCTTGGTGTCTCTTGGGTGCTCAGGCAAATCATATTGTCTAAAAATGCCTTTTGCCATCGATAATGTGACATCAACGCCCTCGCGCCGAAGTGTCGGACAAGCACGCAACAAATGTGTGCTCTCTTTCAGTCAATTAGTACGTGAGAAATATATATATATATATATATATTCACACAGTATATATATATATATATACAGTATATATATATATATATATGTATACATATATGTATGTATATATGTATCTGTAAATATATATATATATATATGTATATATATATATATATATATATATACAGTATACAGTGGGGCAAAAAGTATTTAGTCAGCCACCGATTGTGCTAGTTCTCCCACTTAAAATGATGACAGAGGTCTGTAATTTTCATCATAGGTACACTTCAACTGTGAGAGAAAGAATGTGAAGGAAAAAAATCCGGGAATTCACATTGTAGCAATTTTAAAGAATTTATTTGTAAATTATGGTGGAAATAAGTATTTGGTCACTTCTAACAAGGAAAATCTCTGGCTCTCACAGACCTGTAACTTCTTCTTAGGGACGGCGTGGCGCAGTGGGAGAGTGGCCGTGCGCAACCCGAAGGTCACTGGTTCAAATCCCACCTAGAACCAACCTCGTCACGTCCGTTGTGTCCTGAGCAAGACACTTCACCCTTGCTCCTGATGGGTGCTGGTTGGCGCCTTGCATGGCAGCTCCCTCCATCAGTGTGTGAATGTGTGTGTGAATGGGTAAATGTGGAAGTAGTGTCAAAGCGCTTTGAGTACCTTGAAGGTAGAAAAGCGCTATACAAGTACAACCCATTTATTTATTTATTTCTTTAAGAAGATTTTCTGTCCTCCACTCGTTACCTGTATTAATGGAACATGTTTGAACCCGTTATCTGTATAAAAGACACCTGTCCACAGCCTCAAACAGTCAGACTCCCAACTCCACTATGGCCAAGACCAAAGAGCTGTCGAAGGACACCAGGAAAAGAATTGTAGACCTGCACCAGACTGGGAAGAGTGAATCTACAATAGGCAAGCAGCTTGGTGTGAAAAAATCAACTGTGGGAGCAATTATCAGAAAATGGAAGACATACAAGACCATTGATAATCTCCCTCGATCTGGGGCTCCACACAAGATCTCATCCCGTGGGGTCAAAATGATCATGAGAGCGGTGAGCAAAAATCCCAGAACCACACGGGGGAGGCCTGGTGAATGATCTGCAGAGAGCTGGGACCAAAGTAACAAAGGTTAACATCAGTAACAAACTACGCCGACAGGGAATCAAATCCTGCAGTGCCAGACGTGTCCCCCTGCTTAAGCCAGTGCATGTCCAGGCCCGTCTGAAGTTTGCCAGAGAGCACATGGATGATACAGCAGAGGATGGGGAGAATGCCATGTGGTCAGATGAAACCAAAATATAACTTTTTGGTATGAACTCAACTCGTCGTGTTTGGAGGAAGAAGAATACTGAGTTGCATCCCAAGAACACCATACCTACTGTGAAGTATGGGGGTGGAAACATCATGCTTTGGGGCTGTTTTTCTGCTAAGGGGACAGGACGACTGATCCGTGTTAAGGAAAGAATGAATGGGGCCATGTATCGTGAGATTTTGAGCCAAAACCTCCTTCCATCAGTGAGAGCTTTTAAGATGAACCGTGGCTGGGTCTTCCAGCATGACAATGATCCCAAACACAGCAGCAAAGGAGTGGCTCTGTAAGAAGCATTTGAAAGTCCTGGAGTGGCCTAGCCAGTCTCCAGACCTCAACTCCATAGTAAATCTATGGAGGGAGTTGAAAGTCCGTGTTGCTGGGCGACAGCCCCAAAACATCAATTCTCTCGAGAAGATCTGCATAGAGGAATGGGCCAAACGACCAGCTACTGTGTGTGCAAACCTGGTAAAGACCTATAGTAATCGTTTGACCTCTGTTATTGCCAATAATAATTTGGCAATCTTTTGGCTCATAGGACTCCGGAGGCAGTGGACAGGTACCGACAGGCCAAGCGGTGTACATATTCAGCGGTCGTTGAGGCAAAAACTCGGACAGGGAGGAGTTTGGGGGAGCCATGGAAAACGACTTCCGAACGGCTTTGAAGCAATTCTGGACCACCATCCGCCGCCTCAGAAAGGGGAAGCAGTGCACTATCAACACCGTGTATGGTGCGGATGGTGTTGTGCTGACCTCAACTGCGGATGTTGTGGATAGGTGGAAGGAAAACTTCGAAAACCTCCTCAATCCCACCAACACGTCTTCCTATGAGGAAGCAGTGCCTGGGGATTCTGTGGTGGGCTTTCCTAGTCCTGGGGCTGAGGTTGCTGAGGTAGTTAAAAAGCTCCTCGGTTGCAAGGCCCCAGGGGTGGATGAGATCCGTCCGGAGTTCCTTAAGGCTCTGGATGCTGCGGGGCTGTTTTGGTTGACAAGACTCTGCAGCATCGCATGGACATCGGGCCGTTACCTCTGGATTGGCAGACCGGGGTGGTGGTTCCTCTCTCTTTAAGAAGGGGGACCGGAGGGTGTGTTCCAACTATCGTGGGATCACACTCCTCAGCCTCCCCGGTAAGGTTTATTCAGGTGTACTGGAGAGGAGGCCTCGCCGGATAGTCTAACCTCGGATTCCGGAGGATCAGTGTGGTTTTCGTCCTGGTCGTGGAACTGTGGACCAGCTCTATACTCTCGGCAGGGTTCTTGAGGGTGCATGGGAGTTTGCCCAACTAGTCTACATGTGCTTTGGGGACTTGGAGAAGGCATTCGACCGTGTCCCTCGGGAATTCCTGTTGGGAGTGCTCAGAGAGTATGGGGTATCGAACTGTCTTATTGTGGCGGTCCGCTCCCTGTACGATCAGTGTCAGAGCTTGGTCCGTATTGCCGGCAGTAAGTCGAACACATTTCCAGTGAGGGTTGGACTCAGCCAAGGCTGTCCTTTGTCACCAATTCTGTTCATAACTTTTATGGACAGAATTTCTAGGCGTAGTCAAGGCGTTGAGGGGTTCTGGTTTGGTGACCGCGGGATTAGGTCTCTGCTTTTTGTAGATGATGTGGTCCTGATGGCTTCATCTGGCCGGGATCTTCAGCTCTAACTGGATCGGTTCGCAGCCGAGTGTGAAGCGACCGGAATGAGAATCAGCACTTCCAAGTCCGAGTCCATGGTTCTCGCCCGGAAAAGGGTGGAATGCCATCTCCGGGTTGGGGAGGAGTTCAAGTACCTAGGAGTCTTGTTCACGAGTGAGGGAAGAGTGGATCGTGAGATCGACAGGCGGATTGGTGCGGCGTCTTCAGTAATGCGGACGTTGTACCGATCCGTTGTGGTGAAGAAGGAGCTGAGCCGGAAGGCAAAGCTCTCAATTTACCGGTCGATCTACGTTCCCATCGTCACCTATGGTCATGAGCTTTGGGTCATGACCGAAAGGATAAAATCACGGGTACAAGCGGCCGAAATGAGTTTCCTCTGCCGTGTGGCGGAGCTCTCCCTTAAAGATAGGGTGAGAAGCGCTGTCATCCAGGAGGAACTCAAAGTAAAGCCGCTGCTCCTCCACATCGAGAGGAGTCAGATGAGGTGGTTCGGGCATCTGGTCAGGATGCCACCCGAACGCCTCCCGAGGGAGGTGTTTAGGGCACGTCCAACCGGTAGGAGGCCACGGGAAGACCCAGGAAATTTTGGGAAGACTATGTCTCCCGGCTGGCCTGGGAACGCCTCAGGATCCCCGGGAAGAGCTAGACGAAGTGGCTGGGGAGAGGGAAGTCTGGGCTTCCCTGCTTAGGCTGCTGCCCCCGCGACTGGTCCCCGGATAAGCAGAAGAAGACTGATGGATATTGCCAACAAAGGTTATATTACAAAGTATTTAGTTGAAATTTTGTTATTTACCAAATACTTATTTTCCACCATAATTTACAAATAAATTCTTTCAAATTCCTACAATGTGAATTCCTGGATGTTTTTTCACATTCTGTCTCTCACAGTTGAAGTGTACCTATGATGAAAATTACAGACCTCTGTCATCATTTTAAGTGGGAGAACTTGCACAATCGGTGGCTGACTAAATACTTTTTTGCCCCACTGTATATATATATATATATATATATATATCTAGCCCGGCCCCCGGACAAATTGTTGTAACCCAATGCAGCCTCTGAGTCAAAAAGTTTAAGGACCCCTGTCTTAAACTTTACTAAGTTGTAGGTATTTTTTGTGTTGTTTAAAAAACAGCTTAGTGGTTAGCATAGCTATTAGCATGCCTACTCCTGGATTGCTTTCGGTGTTTAACATGTTTAGGCTGGTCCTCCACTTATAAACGATACTTGATAATGATACTTGGGGTACTAAGAAACGCAGTTTATTTTTTGTGTATATAGACACATAATAAGATGCTCGCCGCTTGTCAGCGTGGAAACTAAAAATAAATACAATGCAAGCCGGAGGGGATCAGTGTTCGTTATCGGCTTTAAAAGGAGATCGCATACATTTTCACAAAAATCGCCTACTTTTATGTCCAAAATGGCTTTGGGGTATTTTCTAATAACTGTCAGTGTATTGTACACTTGTGAAAGAACTGGACATAGACATTTTAAAATTGAACAGAAAAAAATTGTGGCCAAAATACAACAAAAAGTTACTGTGAAAGGACAAAAAAAAAAAGACTTTGTCCCCTGAGGGTTAAATGTCTCTTTTACTCCAAGAGATTCAGAAGAAGGCATAATGTAGAATAAGTATATGCAAATAAAGTGAGCGTAAGCAGCCTTTGCATGTCTTTGAAGGCTAAAGCGTGACAATATGAAAACTGCTACACATGCTCCACATTGAGCGTTACACAATTCAGTCATATAGGTCAAACTACCCTTATCAGGATAAAACAACAGTTACACGTACGCAAATTGCACCCTGAGATTTGATTAAACTAAAGTATCCTTCAGTGGCCTTTATAAACCTTCCGTCGCTGTATTACATATTAATCAACGTCAACACTGTTGATGCAGTTGCGCTGGTACTAGCGATACTGTGTGTGAGATGGTGTTACAAATTAAGAAACATCATTCTCAGTGTTTAGCCTGACTTAATGCACAATATGAAAAATTGAGAAGATGCGGGCTCACCGGACAACACACATCAGCACGCAGCTACGCACTGTATACATGACATTTACAGTACAATGGTGGCCTCGGCAGGTATAAGGACAGCCTCATCCATTGGGCTTTTGAATATTGTACGGCAAACTGTAATTATGTGTTTTATAGAATACATTTTAATAATGTAGGGGGCTGCATGGGTGCAACATTGAAGCGCAGCATAATGGAACTAAAACTCAACATAGTGAGTGGAATACTGTTGAGTGACAGATGAGTAAATAGTGGGATGAGAATGTAAGATTTAATAAGGTGCTTCCTGTGTGCATGTTCCATATCTGCATGTCAGCCCTTTTTGCCCTTCCCTTCATCTGCCTATTCTAATCTAAACCGCTATTTTCTGCTCAAGGGTCAGAAATTAATAAAAATAAAAATAAAAATAGACTTTTTCCAATGATTGAATAATGCGTCCACTCACTTGTTATTTCCTGTTAGCTTCAGCTGGGCTACTTGTGCTTGTGTCACTTTACTTTGAATGTCTACATGTCTGTCAAAGAAGCTAACTATCGTCGGTTCGTTGAGCAGCGACGCCAGGACTTGCTCGAATGAAAAGGACCAATCCGTCTCTGCGGGCCCGGGCGCCGCCTCCTGGGGGCTGGAGGTGTCTGAGCTTTCGGCGGTTGGAGGTGCTTCGCCCGCGGGCTTTGAGGGCGAGGCCGGGCTGTTGGACTCCTGAAGCCTGCGGCCCACCTCCTCCATCCTCAGGAGGAGGCTGGTAACGTGGGCCACAGCGCGGTATAAGGATTCCTCCTCTGGGTCGCCGTGAAAGATGTTATACAAGGTCTTGGAGAACTGAATGAATTGAGCCTAAGATTTTACAATAAATATATATTAGTAGGTAACAAAACATACACTAGAGCATCAAATTTATATCATAAGAAGTTCCTCTTTTTGAAGAAAAAATCTGATAAAACTGCTCTTCACATTATATCTATGCAACTGTTAGTAACTGATTGGTCCGCTAACATTTGTCCCGTTTACATAAAGCAGTCAATCTCCCAATCTCTCTGTGGTGCGCACATATTGCAGGGCAATCTTAATCGACGGATTTGGCGCGCACATATTCAGGTGGGGGGCAATCTTTTCCGGCATGCAGTGCCCGCACGTATAAGCGGGTAATCTTTATTTGGACGCACATATCCGGGTGGCGGGCATTCTTTTTTTGACTGATGATGACAGATGATGAGCAGCCAGGTTCCTGAGGTCCGTGGTCCTTCACTAAACCCAAGTCATTTTAGTTACAATATATATTTTTTACACAAGCGTGTTTAAAGTGTTTGCCTGCCAAAACTGGAACGTTATCTCAGTCCAATGATCTTTTGTTATTCCACCATCATTTTATAGTTATTCTCAGTCCAGGTAATATATTTGTTGTGCAAATACTCTTAAAGGCCCATTGCGTAATACGTTTTAATTATTCCGTTGCCAGCAATGTAAAGAATGAATTAGAATGAGAACCTAATCTGTTTAAATTTGAATAAAGGTTTAGAATTGTTACTATTTTACTTTATTATAGAGGAGATTTGACATACTATTTATTTGTTTAAAATGGATCACCATTAGTTGCTACACAGTTGCCACTAATCTGCCTAGGGTCAAGACTATAACAACACCTAAATAAAATCACAACAATACATAGAAAAGACACTCAATAACAAAGGATATGCCCATAAAATGCTATACATACAGAACTACAATCCATCATATATAAAAAGAATACAAGCGAATTAAAAAAGAATATTTCGTGTAATAGCGTTTTAAGCTTGTTTTTAAAAACCCTTACATTATTTGTCTCCTTTAATACATGAGGCTACCTATTCTATCGGGAAGCAGCTCTGTACAACAAAGTTTTTTGCATCGCACATGTTCGTGCTCCTTGACTACTACTTTTTTAGTACGGTAAGCGCTTTTCAACATACAACTGGGATAAAATTGTGGTGCACACTGCCAATTGTAGTCCAAAGTGGGCACTTCAATGCCAATCGTGCAGTCTTATTTTGCATAATTTGGAGCTTTTGAATATCTTTCTTTGGTGCGCATGACCAAATCATGACGGAGTAATAATCGAGATGAGACAGAATGACTGTAAAACTTGTTTGATTGAAAAATCAGTCAAAAAATAGGCACGTCTTCTAATAACAGAAAACATTTTGGACACAATCTTGACCAATTCAATTGATAATTTATTGTTTACCCTACAGCTCAGTTTCATGCAACTGCTCAATGAAATTACATTTTAAAATCAGTGACAGAGGCTGTACATTTTCTTTAATATGTTTATGGCCCCTAATCATGTATTTTGTTTGGCTATTATTTAGAACACACGTATTACTGTCAACAAAACTGAATCCACAGTCCAGTACAGGGGTGTCAAACTCATTTTAGTTCAGGGGCCGCATGAAGGAAAATCACCTAGTGGTGCCTATAAACCATAAATTATGGAATGTTCTGCCCCCCTCATGTCAAAATGTTGAATGTTTTAAGTCTACATACTTTTTATTTCTGGCTTTTAAATCGGCTTAAGTCGTATGGTCTTCCGTGTCCTTTATTATTTTATTCTATTTTACAAAATAGATTTGTACTTATTTTGGTGTTTATTGATTTTACTATTTCATCTACTGGTCTTTTCAATACTTTTATTGAAATACTTTTAATTGCTTTTATGTGCACCACTTTGAAAACAGTTTTTTCTTAATAGTGGTATACAAATAAAGTGGATTTGGATGCTTGTCAAAATATATAGACTAATATAGAATTATTGCCCATCCAGCAATATAATTCTATAATTTTTTTAGCTAATGGATGACTTAACTGGGTTATCTAAACAAATTCAATTTATGCGTTTTGGTGTCTGCTGGCATTTTTGTTGTTCTTTTTTTTATATAGGCGACATTAACATATCTTCTATATGAAAAATGAAAATAATTCTTGATGTTTGCATTTTCTTGCACCATTCCAGTGCACACTAGCAATTATTCCTAGCATCTTCCATGAAAAAGTGGGTTCTGTTGTACATGCATTGCAGGACTGCTTCCAAAATGCCCCTAATAATGTCACATGTAGGTGGATCATAACATGAATGTCCAGCAAATGAGTGTATCCATGGTGAACGTCACGCAATATGTAATCTCGTTACTATTTATGATAATGACAATAATTGATTGAATCTCAATTTTTGGCACACAAAAAGGTAAATGACAAAATTATTGCTAATTCAGGAAAAAGTTAAACTAATGAACACTAACAATAACACGCAACCTAAACAGCTATTTACAAAAGTGTCGCAAGGCATGTTGGGAAGCCGGAAACCCAAATTGATTCTGGATTATCCCGCATACATTGTACTTTGTACATAAAGTTACAGTTGCATGTTTGTTAGTGCATAGTCATTTGTTTTAATACATAAAAGTTGTATTTTATTGGTGCTATGTATTGACTTAGCATTTACATACAGTGATTGTTTTTTTAAGATTTGATTAATGACTGCCTGTCTGTTTAAAAATGTTGAGCAGTTCAAAAACGGCCAATATATGCATGATCTCCTTGCGTTTTTTTGCCATTGTCAATCCCTTCTTCTTTACTACTGTAACTAATTACATATGATGTACAGCAGTCAATTAGCACAATGATTGAATTACCTGATTGATTCTAGGAAGGTCCTTGATGGTTTCCTCTTTCCTAAGTATTTCATTCTGCCATTGTTTCAGGTATGCCTGGAGATCCACTTTTCCTCTACCTGTCAATCAATCACACATGAGAATTAACACAAGTGTGCATTTGCACAAACCATTTGACTGCAAATGGTTTTAAATTACCTCTCTCAGGACTTTTTTTAATCACACCATCTTCTGGAAGAGCAAATTCTGCAAGTGAACAGACTATATTCAGAAAACTCCTCTTAGGAATATCAATGCATTGAAGGACGGAGAAAATAAAAAGGAAAGGGCAAAGTTACACTTTTAAAGGTAGGAAGAAGCAGTAAAGAGGCTGACCAGGAAGTCTAGTCAAGTGAAGTGAGTCTTCAGTCGTTGGAAAAAAGTTTGGGAGTCTGGGTTCCTGTGCGTGCAAAGGACTACCTGTGAAGGCTAGAAGAGACTGTAAGATCACTGAGAGGAAAGATGAAGGAAAATAAAAAAATAAGAACCCCACACAGAGGAAGTGTAAGAAAGTATCAACCAGAAAATGTTGTTCATATACTCTATACAGTTGTACGAAATAGACTACAAGTTGTGGTTTAGTGCATTCTTGGAGCACAGAAAACAGACTCAATTATTAAAATCAGTAAAATCAAGCCCCTCCCCCTGTCACCCAATGGCGCAGGCATATGTATCATTTTGTGCAGCTGAATTGAATGCTAATCCACAAAAGGCAGCAGTGACACTGGATGTGCTGTTTGAATAAACTAAATGACCAGCAGCCATGATTTACAATCATATGGAGAATATCAGGTTAGGGTGAAGACTTCAGATTCAGCGGGAACTAAAGACATTGGGAAACAAAAATATTGATTTGCAAATGTATTGTTTCTAAAACGTATCTAGTGTATTGTATGTATAATTTTTGAAACAATGAAAAAACACATGCATTACTTGACAGAGGCCAGCAGAGGGTGTAGTTGATTTAATCTCCAGACTATTTTGCAGGCAAAAGAATACATTCAAACCAGCCTATTTTAAAGGGGAACTGCACTTTTTTTGTATTTTGCCTATTATTCACAATCCTTATGTAAGACAAGAAAATGTTTTTTAATGCATTTTAACTAGTAAATATATGCGAAAATAACTTGCTTACAATGGATCCTATGGCAGTCGCTCTATTTTGCCTATAAGGCGCTTAAAAAAAACATCCAAACACTTATTTATAAATGTTTGATTTATGAAGGCTGCAGAAGCAAGGTAGCCGAAACTTGGCGGCAGGTACAACACTTTATTTACCTTACTAGCCTGGATAAATCAACCATTTATAAATACACGTCAGTAGGCTAAATGAACCTCTTCAACATATCCAAACACTTACATCAAGGTTTTATATACACTCCCTAAGAACATCTGTAATGTAGTTACTGGTACATTCATAATACCATTTACGGTAATATTTACGTATTTTGTTCATTTTAAGCTGATGGCGGCGCATTAATTTCACAAATGCTACAACATTCGCTTCTACCTTCAACAACATCACTGATTATTACTCACTACAGATTTCATGAGAGCCAACAAACATAATTCAACATCACTTACTGTACAATATCGGCTCTTACTGGGATGCAGATTGATGGGATGTTGATATTTTCCTGTTTAGATGTGCAAAATATACAAACCAGGTTTCCACATGAGTTGGGAAATTGTGTTAGATGTAAATATAAACGGAATACAATGATTTGCAAATTCTTTTCAACCCATATTCAATTGAATGTACTACAAAGACATGATATTTGATGTTCAAACTCATAAACTTTATTTTTTTTCTGAAAATAATAATTAACTTAGAATTTCATGGCTGCAACACGTGCCAAAGTAGTTGGAAAAGGGCATGTTCACCACTGTATTACATCACTTTTTCTTTTAACAACACTCAATAAACGTTTGGGAACTGAGGAAACTAATCGTTGGAAGCTTTGAAAGTGGAATTCTTTCCCATTCTTGTTTTATGTACAGCTTCAATCGTTCAACAGTCCGGGGTCTCCGCTGTCGTATTTTACGCTTAATAATGCGCCACACATTTTCGATGGGAGACAGATCTGCACTGCAGGCGGGCCAGGAAAGTACCCAAACTCTTTTTTTACGAAGCCACGCTGTTGTAACACGTGCTGAATGTGGCTTGGCATTGTCTTGCTGAAATAAGCAGGGGCGTCCATGAAAAAAGTTACCCATGCCTTGGGCACTAATGCACCCCCGTACCATCATAGATGTTGGCTTTTGAACTTTGCGTCGATAACAGTCTGGATGGTTCGCTTCACCTTTGGTCCGGATGACATGATGTTGAATACTTCCAAAAACAATTTGAAATGTGGACTCGTCAGACCACACAACACTTTTCCACTTTGCATCAGTCCATCTTAGATAATCTCGGTCCCAGAGAAGCTGGCGGCGTTTCTGGATATTGTTGATAAATGCCTTTCGCTTTGCATAGTAGATCTTTAACTTGCACTTACAGATGTAACGACCAACTGTATTTAGTGACAGTGGTTTTCTGAAGGGTTCCTGAGCCCATGTGGTGATATCTTTTAGAGATTGATGTCAGTTTTTGATACGGTGCCGTCTGACGGATCGAAGGTCACGGTCATTCAATGTTGGTTTCCGGCCATGCTGCTCACGTGGAGTGATTTCTCCAGATTCTCTGAACCTTTTGATGATATTATGGACCGTAGATGTTAAAATCCCTAAATTCCTTCCAATTGCACTTTGAGAAACGTTGTTCTCAAACTATTTGACTATTTGCTCACGCAGTATTGGAGAAAGGGGTGTACCTCGCCCCATCCTTTCTTGTGAAAGACTGAGCATTTTTTGGGAAGCTGTTTTTATACCCAATCATTGCAGCCACCTGTTCCCAATTAGCCTGCACACCTGTGGGATGTTCCAAATAAGTGTTTGATGAGCATTCCTCAACTTTATCAGTATTTATTGCCACCTTTCCCAACTTCTTTGTCACGTGTTACTGGCATCAAATTCTAAAGTCAATGATTATTTGCAAAAAAAAATAATGTTTGTCAGTTTAAACATCAAATATGTTGTCTTTGTAGCATATTAAACTGAATATGGGTTGAAAATGATTTGCAAATCATTGTATTCCGTTTATATTTACATCTAACAACATTTCCCAACTCATATGGAAACAGGGTTTGTATGTTGATGATCAGAAAGACCACAATACTGGGAGAAGAAAATGCAAATAAAATATTTTCGCACACATGGTGTGATTTATCAAGGCAGCAACTGTTCTCCGGCCACTGGTTTGCATCTATATTTAGTACAGCTGTCTCACAGCTACCAGCCTTAGCGTCGATTTAGATAGTGGTTGTAAGTTAGACGTACTCGTTAAATCGAGTTTATAAAGAATGTATGTCTTTTAAATAATTTGTAACGGGAATAAAGAAAAACAAAAGAGGGGAGCACATCACCCAATCTTTGTTCCCTTTCATTGGCTTCTTGTTCGTTTTAGAATTTATTTTAAAATCACACTATTTGTTTTTAAATATTTGAATGGACTGGCCCCAAAGTACATCAAAGAACCTCATCCAAATGTGTACCCCAGCTTACTTACTGTAGATTGTCGGCTCTCACTGGGATGCCGACTGACGAGATGTTGATATATTCCCGTTTAGATGAAGAATGTCTCGTAATCCTCGCGAAGAAAAAAAGGGGGAAAGAACCTAAGATTTTTTCGCTTGTCCCTTTCCATTATATTTAAGCGTAATCATTTAATAAATAACAGAAATTATCGTTGACGCTCGATTAGTTTACGTAAACATACTAGGTACATTCTATATAGTGGCCTGGTGGCCCCATACAGACTCCATTTACATATGGGACTGCATACACATCATAATATACCACACCAATGAACACACTCCTTCATTTGTTCCCAAACGTTCAACGAATCAACCAGCAACAGCTCTAAACTCTTGCCTCTTATGTATAATTTTGTTTACAACAACAAATTTCACCTAAACCTTGCTCCGATTCTTGTATGTGGTCTCTGTTTTTGTGTGGCCAAACCTGCGTACAAAAAACTAAGAATCCCAAGCAATGGTGACTCCGTCTATGCTCTTTTTTTCACTAAGTATGACTGCAAAGAAAGGTATAGCCAGCCCTTTGACAAAGAATGTGACAAACACTAGGGAATTCAAGGAAAAACCCTTCGCAAAGTACAAAGATGTCCGCATGGCTACCCTTCTCGTCATCTTTCTTGTCCAAACTTCACCGACAAGAGTCTTCGATAAAGGTGGAAGTCATGTTAAACGTTTGTTTATCCATTTTATTAATCATTTATATGTATTTTGTCTCGTTTTGGGCATGAACAACTATATTTATTCTCTACGAAAATGTGTTATGTGTAAATATTTTGGTTCTAACAAATTTAATTGATTTACCGTAGTATCCGGGCTGTGGAGCGCACTTAAATATAAGCCGCACCTACCAAATTTTTTTTCTCATTTTATTTGACGCACATGATTTCACCACAAGTGTACACATTGAAATTAAATATTTATGTTTATTCACAAATTTAACAAAAGACAGTGCATGTAACGTGCTTCTACTCCTGTGTGCTGAAATGGCTAAGGTCGTCTTGAAAAACTAGTAAAATGTCACCCCTAGTTGAACCCAATCCAAAATGTTATTATTTATTATTTGGTCCATATAGTGTAGTACACCATTTCCCTTCCCTGATGAGAGGAGTGTTTCTTACTCACTACCAGAAATTGACACAGCTGTATTCGCGAGGTAGCCACACCCTAGCCACTAGGGTTGTGGGAAAAAATCGATTCGAATACGTTGTGCGATTCAGAATCGATTGTCATTTTTTTTTAAATCTATTTTTTTTTTTTAATCAATCCAACAAACCACTACACAGCAATACCATAACAATGCAATCCAATTCCAAAACCAAACCTGACCCAGCAACACTAAGAACTGCAATAAACAGAGCAATTGAGGGGAGACACAAACACAACACAGAACAAACCAAAAGTAGTGAAACTAAAATGAATATTATCAACAACAGTATCAATATTAGTTATAATTTCAGCATAGTAGTGATTAAAAATCCCTCATTTACATTATCATTAGAAATTAAAAAAAAAAAAAGAACAATAGTGTCACAGTGGCTTACACTTGCATTGCATCTCATAAGCTTGCCAATACACTGTGTCCAATGTTTTCACAAAGATAAAATAAGTCATATTTTTGGTTTGTTTAATAGTTAAAACAAATTTACATTATTGCAATCAGTTGATAAAAAATTGTCCTAGGAGTTAGTGCGTCTGCCTCACAATACGAAGGTCCTGCAGTCCTGGGTTCAAATCCAGGCTCGGGATCTTTCTGTGTGGAGTTTGCATGTTCTCCCCGTGAATGCGTGGGTTCCCTCCGGGTACTCCGGCTTCCTCCCAATTCCAAAGACATGCACCTGGGGATAGGTTGATTGGCAACACTAAATTGGCCCTAGTGTGTGAATGTGAGTGTGAATGTTGTCTGTCTATCTGTGTTGGCGACTTGTCCAGGGTGTACCCCGCCTTCCGCCCGATTGTAGCTGAGATAGGCGCCAGTGCCCCCCGCGACCCCGAAAGGGAATAAGCGGTAGGAAATGGATGGATTATAAAAGCTTTTTAAAAAAAATATACTACTCTGCTAGCATGTCAGCAGACTGGGGTAGATCCAGCTGAAATCCTCTGTATTGAATGAATACAGAATCGTTTTGAATCGGAAAAATATAGTTTTTGAATGGAGAATCGCGTTGAATCGAAAAAAATCGAGATATTATCAAATCGCGACCCCAAGAATCTATATTGAATCGAATCGTGGGACACCCAAAGATTGGCAGCCCTACTAGCCACCCTAGTGTGGTTGATGTTAAAACGAGAGCGATGGCCTTGGCGATGAAGGATTGCAACTCTCACCTACCCACGTTCTACGTTCTGCTGCCAAGCTCTCAGCTTTAAATTTAACATTTTGTCCTAACAACGGAGGAAGCACAAAATACCCTCACAGTTCCTCACATCTATCGTAACCATGGCAAAGCTCTTTTACCTTTCGCAGGCTATTTTTGATGCTGCCTTCAAGCACACAGATGCCAATCATGCAAATGAGAATCATGCATTCAAGTATCCTCCTGAGGGCGATGTGCTCGCCAATTAAACACCGCTTTCGCTATATGGTCCTGATCACTGACATGACTACAATGACTTCACTTAAGGCAAATTATTTCCGTGTTGATTCCATTATTTGTATCAACAATGTATCAATAAATGACAATTAAGACACTGATTTCTTTTATCTTAATGAAGACTATTAAGCATCTGACATGTTTTTGGTTTGTTGATGTTCTCATTCATCCAGCTCATTGTATTCTGAGGGCATTCAATCCAATTGTTTGACCCGTATTCCTGAGACTTCACTTACCTGGCGGCAGATGCAGTTTGAAAAGAAATTTAAGCTTGTTTGTGAAGGTCCCGCAGTACAAAGTATCTACAGGAGAAGCAAGATTGTAGTAAAATTAAGACAAATGTGAATGAAAGCTACAGGCCAAGACTCACCAAGGGCACAACAGAACTCTTTGAAGTTGACTAAGCCATCCTGGTTCTCGTCGATTAGGCGGAAAACCCAAAGCGAAAGATTGCTGTTGTTGGTGCAAAAGGTCCAAGGTTCCAGCAGGGGGAAGATTACAGCGAACTGTTGAAAGCCCAGCTGGTACTGCTCAAGGTAGGCCAGACTCGGGTCATGATGGAGCAGTGCGGGACTTTTCATAGTCCAGTAGCAGCTGAGAAAATGCTGCCTCTGAAATTAAATACTTCAAAGTGGTGACCACCTTTAAGAGGTATTTTTGCTTTCGGAGAATTGCAAGGTGTGTACTTACTTTGAACAGATTGTAGAGTTCATCAAGCTGGAGTGGGGAGAATTTGACTTCTTGGGATACCACGCGAATCTGAAGACAAATCCATCGTTACTGACGCATTACAGGTACAGTCGTACCTCAACTTACCAGCCTAATTGGTTCTGTGACGCAGCTCTTAACCCAAATAACTTGTATCTCGAGTCAAAGGCTAGTAAAGGGAATGTAATCAACTCACAAAAGGAAACATGTAAACTAAGAGCACAGAACTAAAACTAATAAAAAAGGACACAAAATACGGCGTGGCGCAGTGGGAGAGTGGCCGTGCGCAACCGAGGGTCCCTGGTTCAAATCCCACCTAGTACCAACCTCGTCACGTCGTTGTGTCCTGAGCAAGACACTTCACCCTTGCTCCTGATGGGTGCAGGTTGGCGCCTTGCATGGCAGCTCCCTCCATCAGTGTGTGAATGTGTGTGTGAATGGGTAAATGTGGAAGTAGTGTCAAAGCGCTTTGAGTACCTCGAAGTAGAAAAGCGCTATACAAGTACAACCCATTTATCATTTATTTAAAAGCAAATCCTGTCATGTGGAGCATTACCAAAGAAAGTTGTAAATGCCAGTGTTTCAATAAAGATAGTGAGAAATACAATTGAATTCAAGACGGAACTTGTAGGAAAATACGTACAGTAGGTGGCATCGTGTGGCATTTTTCTCTCTTCCTTCCTTTCTGCTTTTCGCCAACAAGTTTTCAATATTGTTTGAAGAAAATGTACTAACAACTATAGTAGTTGTATGAAGTAATGTACTAATAATGTACAGCATTTACTTTGAAGAGTGGATTTCCACAGTATCTCAATCCAGCTGCTTCTCCGTCAAACACACCATCTGCAGCTTTCCATATTTTCATGGCTAAATGTTTCCTGTTTTAATTTTTTTTTTTTTTTAAATGTTGCTTGGCGTTAAACTCATTCCACTTCAACATGGTGCAGACTAGCAGTGATGTGTTTGAACTGTTTCGCCAAGTTGGTGACAAGCTCGGTAATGGTTTTTTGATTTTTTTTCTTTAATTCAATGAAAATGACACCCTTCTTTTTCTCATTACTGTACTTCCCGCTAACTTTCTTTCTTCCCATGGTTGGAAAAACAAAGTTAGGTTGATTTTAGCTATAAGCGAGTTAGACCTGATGTTTTGTCGGATCTTACAAGGTTTATTGTGACATTCATTATACTGATTAATGGCGGGAATGATTGTAAAACAATATTTTGCTTTCAACTTAAAGGATAAAAATTAGCCAAGAGACAGCGCTCATCTCAAAGCACTCTTAAATTGAGGTACTACTGAATGACTACTGCCACTTACAACATTTTGCTTGGTTGTGTCCTCCAGTGTCTGGATCACAAACAGTCTGTTTCTCTTTCGTGAACTTTCCACTTCCTCTGAGCGAATGCTGCCAAATTTCTGGAAGGCAGAAAGCGATTCATCAGTCATCTGTTAACCAAAGAGATCGGGAATTAAAATCCGCAGAACCTCGTAGGCTTCTCGGATCAGTTCACTGATGTCCACGTTGAAGTGAGATGACTTATCGTTGTTGCCCACGGGGGCTTG
Source organism: Nerophis ophidion (assembly GCF_033978795.1). Taxonomy (NCBI): domain Eukaryota; kingdom Metazoa; phylum Chordata; class Actinopteri; order Syngnathiformes; family Syngnathidae; genus Nerophis; species Nerophis ophidion. Next base: position 495,376 of record NC_084614.1, read on the forward strand.
CTGCACTGTTGGCGGTAACGGGCTGTCTTTGTTTGTCACGCTGTCAAAAAATCTGAAAAACACAAATGACACTTTTAGGATGACCAAAAGGGGAATTTTGATAAGTCATCACATACTTGTTAAGGATGGTGACAGCCTCTGCATCATCGTGGCAACTTATCAGAGCCTCCATGTTGTAGTTGAGCACTGCCAGCCCGAGCTGCAAGATTGCTTTGATGCCGTCGTAGAAAAAGCAATCCACCACGTTCACAGCACTTTCGATGGGCAGTACACTGATGAAGAGCGTCAGAAACCAGGACAAGGATACAGATGAGAAGAAACTCAGGTCTGTCATGTTCTCTACTAGCTGGGGGAGGTTCTCGCGAATCAGATCTTCAAAGACAGCCTGGTCCACCAAAGCACCTGGAGGTACAATGACACACAATACAACATAAATTAAGGAATTTTTTGAATGTTTCATTTAAAACATACATTAGTTTTAATTGATCTGGAGTTGTAGCGGGCTGTGCATGACCGAAGATTGTAGACTGAAAGAGGATCATCTACGCATGCTTTTATACAACGCGCATGATCTCCTACACAAAGTACATTTACAGTCGTATCATCATCCTTTTGTCACCTAAAAAAATACAGAGGACATGACCTCGGTGTCTTAAAGAGTAGTTATGGTCATTTTCTCTGTTGTGGACGCCTCAGAGTTGGCGTTTTTCCTCAATCTTTCAGTGCCATACCATGCTTTGTTATTGTCAAAAGTGCAGTGTGCATGTTTTCTTCTTTTTTGTGCTTTATTTACTGATGTAAAGCACTTTGTGTTGCAACTTGCCTGTGCATGAAATGTGCTATTTGAGTAAAGTTTGATTGATTGAATGATTTTCTGCTGATTATTCTGTTCATTGTCACTCTGGTGAGCTGGATGGAGCCTGTCGTCACCAGTCAATCGGCCATTACTACTTTGTGGTTGTTTAAAGACATGTACTCTTTACTATATAACTTTTCTTCTCACCTATAATTCGCCTGTTGAAATAATCTGGCAACATCCTTTCACAAACGGCCACTAAAAGCCAGAAGGCCTCCTCCTCTTTGGCGTAGAGCAGCAACACAGAGGTGAGAATGTTCATGGCCTAGGCAAAATATATAACACACTTTAAAAATGGAATACCTTTAGAACATTGTGAGTGTGAATTTTTTTAACTGTCTTTGAACTCATACCTTCAATGGTTTAAAAGAAATGGTAATATTTTAGGTCCTTTGCTTAGAGCAAAGGTTGTAAAAATATCTCAATGATCTCATGTGATTTTCCACAAAAATTGAAATCCTATTGGTGTGCATTTTAACTCTACTGAGTGATCATCTTTGCATTTCTGTTACACACATGTGACGGAGGCCTTGGAGAGATATTACCTGGCAGTAGCCAATTTTAGGGTTTCTGCAGGCATACGCAGTGAGGACTCTACGAAGAGCGGATATTCCAGTGTCACTCTGAAAGGCAGGATGCTCGGGTAGAGAACGATGAAGGTCCCTCTCAATCTCGTCTGTCGCCAACGTGCTTGTCCCTAGAGACTGTTCCACCAGCTCTGTGTAATAGCCGGGGTGGGTCGCCATGTCGTTTACAGCTCCTTATCCGTTCAGGCCCAGGTAAAAAAAAATAAAAAAATTATAATAATAATAATGTTAGTTATTCACCTTATGGTATGATGACTGTGATCAATATGTGCCTGAGAGTAGAGCTGCAAGGTCCTGCAAAAAATGCAAATTACAATTTTCTTGCTTAGAATTGAGATAGGGATTCCTTTGGAGGATTTTTTTACCACACATGCATGATAAGAGGCATGGGTTTTCCTGTGTAAAAAAAAAACTAAACACTTTCGTTTTTTTATTATTACTACACTCTTCATTTGGGCGGCGTGGCTCAGATGGTAGAGCAGCCGAACAGGAACTTAGGGGGGCCTGGTTCAGATCCAGCTTCCGCAACCGGAGTCAATTCCCTTGTGTCCTTGGGGAGGACACTTCACCCACCTTGTTCCTAGTGCCACCCACACTGGTATAAATGTAACTTAAATGTATACAATGGCTTTCTCAATGTAAAGCACTTTGAGTCACTAGAGAAAAAACACTATATAAATATAATTAAATTCATTTCATTTTCTTGTTCTGCTGTAAAGAAACTTCCAATGGTCTTTCCTCACGGTAGGTCCTGGAAGGACACTCGAGAGGAGACTTTTTTTAATGGAAATGAAAAGAAACACAAAATAAATTAATCAAGTCAAAACAATGGCATGCTCACTGAAAAGAAACACAAAATAAATTAATCAAGTCAAAACAATGGCATGCTCACTCACTCCACAATACATTTGTTAACAAGTCAATTAATTTCTACCGAAAGCTGATAAATGAAAACCAGCGCGCTTCATTGACCAGGGCGAGACAGATCTGCTGCCCTGGCTGGCAAGTCTCGTTGGAGAAGTGACGAAAAAGTGTCGGCTGTCATGCTAATGAAAGTAAAATGGCAGCGTTTGCTAGGCAGTTTGTTGATTATCATATTAAGAAATGGTTGTTATTTAAAAAATAAATTGTATATTAGAGTGAATTGAGGTTGGTGATTGCAGCCTTACTTGAAAGGTAAATTTGATTGACAAATACCTGAAAAAAGCATCCACAGTTCTCCTCTCAAGGCCTCTGGGACGCCACGGACGATCAAGTCACGTGTCTTTTTGGTAAAGAACATACTTGTGCCACGTCCGTATTCCGAAAAATGGATGTTCCAAGACTGCTCCTTCATCTTTTCTTTAAGCTGGTGAACACAAGGAGAACTATATTAAAGTATGCTTCTGTTGCATTTTTGCTTCCAGAAATATATACGATGGACAATAATCGGGACATGTCATCACCAAACCAGACTTACAGAACCATACTTCATTTTTGCATCAATAATTTTTTAAACAAAATTATATAATTTTTTAAATCATGTTTTCAATATCAGTTAAATAGCAACAAGTGCATTGCATACTTCTTAGCTGTTCAACAGCGGTTTGATGACTCGGATTCATTAATCCACATACTCTCAAAATTAACATCATTCATAACTTCTACTGTCTGAATTCATCAAACTCTGCATTTCTCCAAGTACAGGCAAATGTGTGAGTGGTAGAAAGCCCAGACTCACCTGGACTGAGATTGTTCGAATATATGATAATATATTTGTTGCATTAATAGATCATATTAAAGTTTAAAATACATGCTATTACATGCAGTACATGTATTATTTTCTGTCAAAATGAAAAAAATGAATAAACTAAAGATAAAGTAATTTCTTGATGTATGTTATTTTCAGGCTTTCATGGGCCATATGACATGTTCTGGCAGTCCAGCTATTGCCTGGACTTTAACACGTGTGCTTTAGAAAATACTGTAAACGTGAAAAATGTTTACAAATAGGCTTTCTTGTTTATGTCTGTGCACAAAATTATTAACCTTTTTTTCATTTATTTAATGTATTGTTAAAATGCTGTAACCCAAACATATTTGTAATAATAACCGCCTTCAGAGTAAAACATTGATTACATTTTTTTAAAAGTCATGTGCTAATGCAATAATATAAAAAAAAAAAAAATGCCTCAAAACATTGCAACTTTTGCAGCAACCTTTTTAAAAAAAGCTGACACAAATTGTTTTTTTTTTGGGCCACGACTTACACAAAAAAAGCGAACTCCTGGAGGTTACTGCTTTTTTCAGTGACAAGTCGACCCAGTGGGGTTGAGGTCATGGTTAAACTAAGATTAATAATTATGACTCAAATTCCACCTCCTGAATGATAAATTATTGAATAATAGGGGTGGCTCAATACTTTTTTTCATATGTCATGTGATAAATTATTAAATAATAGGGGTGGCTCAATACTTTTGCTCATAAGTCATGTTCTGACTTTCAGCAATGGCTTCCAATCATTTCTGACTTTGCTGGGTATGACCTAATGGTTGGTGCATTTGATTTACCATTTTGGGGTCGAGGTTTTCAACATCCTGAGGGTGAAAAACAGTCATGAGAGCCTCAGTGCTCACTGCCTTGCTGCTGTCTTTCTGGCCCACCATGAGAGTCACGTCCTCTGGGTTGTCCTCAAAGTGGTTGATGAGCGACTGACATTCGCCCTGTATGATCTTGGTGCAGATGATGGCTGTTATAAAGAAAGCCAGGAACATACGCCATGTGCAGGAGTCAAGACATCTTACCTCAACTGAAGCGGAGTGCTGAGGGCTGGCAGTGATCCCACACCTGCTTCGGAGCGTGGTCGCCAGACGCTGGTAGTCCCGCACCTCGGTGAAACGCAGCGCCCTTTTCCCACGCACACACACCGTTAAAGCCCGGCTGCTAGAATCGGGCTTTTCGACACTTACGACCTGGAAGATGGCACAGCGTTGCAAAGACAGGAAGTAATTTCATCAAATTCAGTGTGGCAGTGTGGAATAAATCATGTGATGTACTTTTTGGTTTTACCTCACGCATTGGAATAATGATGTGACACTGGCTCCCATCCTGGCTGGCGAAACATAAGTAGCTCTCAGACAGACAGATCTTGCCAAGTGTATTTAAATGGCTGAAAGGCACCCACAGGAAACTCTCGTGCACTTCTAACAGATTTTCTTCTCTGGGAAGCCTGAAAAATGTCCGGAACTGCTCACTCTTTGCGTGCGCTTCGAGGCCTCTGCAGGAGAGCAAAAACGGTCATAAGCATCATGAACCTACCAGTAAGCAATTCTACATATCCACCTACCTAAACACCCTTTAAAAATGCACCATCTTCAAACATGACATATATTTATTTTGTGTAAGACAAATACTTGGTAGGAATACTTGTAAGGTTGGTTTGATTGACCTATTTAAAACATATAGGCGAAAAGTTAAGATTTTTTCTTAAAAGTTCACTAAAAAAGTTCAAGGAATATTGTCTAAATCAGACTTAAAAAGACTAATCCATGCCTTTGTCTCCAGCAGGTCGAACTACCGTAATGGCCTTCTCATTGGGCTCTCTAAAAGAGCTGTAAAACAGCTGCAATACATACAAAATGCTGCTGCTTGAGTCCTGACTAATTTTCTGTGAAGCACTTTGAATTGCCTTGTGTACAAAATGTGCTCCACAAAAAAATGTTCCTTGCCTTGATCAAATTTGGAGTTCCCTTATTTCCATCATAGATTTGCTAAATACAAGTCCAGAGGAGTCAAATGTCTTAGATTTCTGGATTGTCATATTGCAACTTGTCATGTATTCATTCATTTTACCTGACTGAACTATTGTCTTCTTCCACTGTGTTACTGCAACAACTTCACAACTTGCTTGTATTATTGTAAATTACTCTTTTTATCTACCTTAATTTCATTTAAATTAATCTTCCTCTAATGCATTATTTTAATACATTGGACCGTTTTTTCCTTTATTTATTGATTGATTGATTTATTTTATACCGGGTATATCTTTCTATATAATTTATATTAAATTTATGCAGCCACAGTGTGGTTGAGTGAGTTGAACTTTATTCAGTGTGAGCAGTATGCAACTGATACAACAAAAAAGCATTGCATGTGTTTAAATGCAGTAGTAGTTGCTGGACAGGACAAAACATAAATGAATAAATGCAGTAGTTAAAAAGTCAGTTCAGCCTTATAAACAATTCTGCAGCTGCAAATCAACATCAGGTATCAGAAGTGATGTTCTGAAAATAGGGTAATAGTCTCCTTTCATGAAGGCAATTAATTGTATACCTATTTTAAACTCGCAGTGGTATCCTGGGAGTAAGTGGATCAGAGAAAAGTGTTGGTGTTGCAATTGGACAATGGGCAGCGTTTCTGGCCAGATTAAATGTGATATGGCTGACTTCCCGTCTATGGGTGAATTTGTGGATAAATGCAGACAAGCGAGATGCTGAGGTTGTGTCACATAATTAAAACACAGTGTTTTGTCAGTGGGTGACACCTTAAAATGTCTACACAAAACATATTTAATAGAGAAACAACAGAAAACAATGTAAAATAAAATGTAAACAACTTTGACATTTTTTGAAGACATTGGCTGGCAAAAGACTGCAATGAGTGAATGTCACCTCTGTACTCTGCTATGAGTTTCTAATCGGGCAGTAACGATTACTTGATTAAATCGATTAGAAAAAAGCCTTGATTTGCTTCGATGCTTCATTTCATTAATATAAAGTCAGCAAGACTGTGCCAATACAGTACACAAAAGAGAAGTACACTTTAAGTGATGTAGATCACGCAGAGGGTGATGTGGCCAGTAACTGTTGTAACTGTTGCGACTAATAATTATAATTTGTTTTATTTCTCTAAAAACAGAATAAGTTAAGTTCACAAAAGGGAATTTAAATCAAAATGTATAAAAGTTCATAAGAAGGCTTTATTTAAGTTACTATGGTTAAAAATGTAATTTCATGCCTTTTTGTTGGGTTTGTGGGCATGTGTTTGTTTTGAAGTGTCTCGATTGGTCTGTGAACGGATATAAGGAAGCTACTTCCGGGTATGAGGAAAATCTGTTTGATGCAATGAGAAGGGATAACGAGAGCGACTGATGGTTACAAGGACTAAAAAGTGTCACAAGGACTTTCAGCGTTTGGGCCACAAGAGCCAGAAGATCACAATTTCCTCCTAAAAGAAGCATGCAGGCCAACGAGGTATTTGTCATTTCTGTTTGTATTTTACTTCGGTAAATGTTTGAGCCACATGCTGTTACAGGATGATTGTATGGACATGCGGCGCCACCCTGTGGCAGCCACGGTGCCCGCACCTATAACTTGTCACTGTGTCACGTGTGTTCTTCTCGGTTGTACTTCCTACATGCAGCCTGAATACACGGTACTGACACACAGCAGGACTCTTGTCGTCTTTATAATACAACACGCACTATAACATGGTGTCAGAAGTCCAAGCAGGACCCGATTATGCCCCACATTCTGTCTGTTGTTGAGACAGTGTGCATTTATCTGTCTTGGTGAGTTTTAGCAGCTTCAGTTAGCCTGTTAGCTTTAGCACCGCGTTGGTATAATGGCATCCAACATCCCGCCTCCGGAGCCCATGAAGATGGCTGGAGACACTCACGGCAACTGGAAAAACTTCCGAGCAGAGTTTGAGGATTATCTGCTGGCAACGGGGCTCAACGAGAAGGAGAAGCCCGTCCAAGCAGCGGTGCTGAGACGGCTAATGGGGAACGACTGCCTCCATGTTTACAAATACAACCTGGGACTCACTGTCGACCAACAGAAAGATGCCGATGCTATTCTGGAGGCACTGGAGGGATACTTTACCCCCGCGAAGAACGTCACATTCGAGAGGTACGTTTTTGGAAACTTAAAGCAAGAGGAAGGAGAATCCATAGATGCTTTTGTTACAAGGCTGCGAGAAAAGGCTGCCTCTTGTGAATATGGAGCTATAAAAGATGAACTCATAAAGGACAAGCTTGTCCTTGGCATTGCTGATGAGGGCGCCAGACGTCGTTTGCTAAGAGAAAATGATCTCAAATTGGATCAAGCAATCATGATCTGCCGTACAGCTGAGGTCATGGACAATAAATTAAAAACAATGTCACTGGGCAACTCTGGGCCTGGAGAGAGCATCAATGCCGCGCAGGGGGGACAAAGATATGGACGCAGGTCTGCCGGTAGGTCATCTGAGCCCACCAACACCAGTGCACAGCTCCAGAGAATGAGAGACACAGTGGAATGCAAGTACTGTGGTACAAGACACGCACGTGGGCGAGACCAGTGCCCTGCATTTGGTAAATCCTGCCGCTTTTGTGGCACTGCCAACCATTTCGCCAAAGTATGCATGAAGAGGGGTCAGCACGCACGCCAGTTGAATGCTGTGGATGACCCGTCAACAGGGGAACAGGAGGACAGTGATGAAAGAGATGTGTACACAGCAGAGAGCGTGGGAGCGGTGAACACGCAAGGGAAAAAGTGGTTTGTCAAACTGCCACTGCAACAGGGGGTCCAGAGGTGCCAGCTCGACTCGGGAGCAACCTGCAATGTGATTAGCATGAAGGACAAGATGAGACTGGCGCCCAGAACGCCTCTTCAGAAGAGTCACACCAGATTGAAGCTGTACAACAGTGAGTGGATGAACTCGCTGGGGTTATACAGCACACAGTGTGTCATTAGGGGCAGAACACACAAGCTGGACTTTGAGGTTGTGCATACAGGCCAAAGGCTCTTGCTTTCGGGGGAGACATGTGAGAGGCTAGGCCTGATACGATTCACCATTCCTGAGGAGCTAAATAAAGTGGAACACTGCAGGAGGGGAGACCTGACCAAAGAGCGTCTCATCAACACATACCACGACGTGTTCACCAGCCCAGTCGAGTCCCTGCCTGGTGATGTTCACTTTGAGCTGGACAGCAGTGTGGTGCCGGTGCAGTGTGCCCCCAGGAATGTTCCAGTGGCCCTCAAGGCAGCTGTTAAAGCACAGCTCGATCAATATGAAAAGGATGGACATTTAACCACAGTCACACGGCACACAGACTGGATTAGCAATCTGGTCATAGTGAAAAAAACGGAAAAATTGAGACTATGCATTGACCCAAAGCCACTCAACCGAGCCCTGAAACGGTCCCACTACCTCATGCCCACTTTAGATGATGTGTTGTACAAGCTGCCAAAGGCGCGTATATTCACGCTGGTGGATGCGCGTGATGCATTCCTGCAGTGCCGACTGGATGAGGAGAGCAGCCTGATGACAACGTTCTGGACACCATGGGGCAGAAAACGGTGGCTGAAGCTCCCCTTTGTTGTGTCAGTTGCTCCGGAACTGTACCAGAGAAAGCAACATGAGCTCCTAGCTGGATTAACTGGGATTGAGCCCATAGCCGATGACATCCTCATAGTTGGCTGCGGGGATACGGACGAGGAGGCCAACCGCGACCATGACACAAACCTAATTTCCCTAATGGACAGATGCAGAGAAGTTAAGCTCAGGCTGAGCCTGAAAAAGTTGCAGTTCCGAGTGAAGGAGGTCCGCTTCCACGGCCACATACTGTCTGCCGAGGGCCTCAAGGCTGACCCTGAGAAGATCAGGGCGGTTCTGGACATGCCAAACCCCACATATGCTAAAGGGGTCCAGCGGTGTGTTGGCTTTGTGAACTATCTTTCCAGATTCATGCCCCGCCTGTCAGAGGTATGTGAACCATTGAGGAGGCTGCTAGACAAAGACGTGGCGTGGCACTGGCTGCCAAAACATGATGCTGCCATGAAGGAAATGAAGACACTGGTCACAGCAGTACCGGTCTTGCGCTATTATGACGCCATCAAGCCAGTCACCATACAGAGCGACTCCAGTCAGACAGGCCTGGGCTGCTGTCTGCTACAGGAAGGGCAGCCTGTCACTTTTGCTTCCCGCGCCCTGACCCAGACGGAACAAAACTATGCACAGATAGAAAAGGAGTGCCTGAGCATCGTGTTCGCCTGTCAACGCTTCCACTACTACCTATATGGACGGGGTGATGTGACAGCAGAGACCGACCACCGGCCTTTAGTGTCCATCTTCAGTAAGCCCCTCCTCAGCGCGCCCAAGCGCCTACAGAGCATGCTCCTGACACTTCAGAATTACTGCCTTACGGTGGTGTACAAGCCAGGCCCGGAAATGTACATAAGTGACACGCTTAGTAGAGCCACCACCCCGCCACGGAAGACAGACACACTGTACCGACGAGAAATGGTCTGCAGCATGCAACAGGAGCAGTGTGACGCAGCGGCCATTCAGCAGGCAGACTACCTCAATGTCAGCAGCCAACGCCTGGCACAGATCCGAGCACACACAGAGGAGGATGTGTGTCTCCAAACGCTCAAGGCAGTCGTACTGCGGGGATGGCCAGAACACAAAGAGGAAGCCCCCGTACTCATCAGGGACTACTGGGCCATCAGAGATGAAATAAGCGCACAGGATGGCGTGCTTTTCAGGAGCCAGCGTGTCATCATTCCGAAAGCCATACGTCCGGAAATGCTGAGGAGGATCCACTACAATCATGTGGGTGGTGAAGCATGTTACAGACATGCTCGCGATACACTGTACTGGCCCGGCATGCAAGGGGAAGTCAAAGACTATGTACAGCAGTGTTCTGTATGTAACGAGTATGCGCACGAACAACAAAAAGAGACTATGATGTCACACCCGCTCCCCACACGTCCATGGCAGCTGGTAAGCATGGATTTGTACAGCTATGCAGCACAGAACTTTTTGCTCGTGGTGGACCACTACTCCGACTTCTGGGAGATAGACCTGCTCCCTGACTTGTCGGCCGACACCACAATCCGACGAATCAAGGCACAGTTTGCACGTTATGGCGTCCCGGACAGAGCCATCACAGATGGGGGAAGCCAGTTTGCCTGCAGTGAATTCCGGGCATTTGCAAGGGAGTGGAGCTTCGAACATGTCATGTCCTCACCGCGGCACCCAAAAGCTAATGGCAAAGCAGAGTCTGCAGTAAAGATTGTGAAAGGCTTGTGCAAAAAGGCGGACCGTGGCAAAGAGGACCCCTGGAAGGCCATTCTGCATTGGCGAAACACGCCCACTGAGGGCATACATTGTAGCCCAGCACAGCGTCTCATGTCACGAAGGCTGAGAACACTTCTTCCGGTGGCCGACCAGCTCCTTGCACCTCAGGTCATCACAGGGGTTTCCGACAAGCTGAGGGGGAAGCATCAGGCAGCGAAGTTAGTGTATGACAAATCGGCGAGGGATCTTCCGGAGCTGAACGTCGGCCAGCCTGTCAGAATGAAGCCACTCCCGGGGGACAGGACGGGCAGATGGAGGAGAGGGGTGTGCCTGCAGCAGTTGGGACTCCGGTCCTATCTGGTCGACATAGAGGGGACCACTTATCGACGCAACAGAATTGACCTTAGACCGGCCGAGGCAATGCCTGAGCAACCGCTGGCTCGACCAGAGATAACCCCAGAGCAGCCTGCGAGTGGCAGTGGCAACCGAGACAGTGTTGGCGGTGCTGGGGAGTCTCCAAGGTCTTCACCGGCCCCAAGGTCATCACCGTCTACTCCGCAGGCCAGAGACACACCGCGCCGTGTGCTTCAGGGCCAGACTTTCTCCCGGAGTGGGAGGCTGATTAGGCCTCCTGACAGACTTAACCTCTAGGTCACACATGGACTGTGACACACATATACACACACACACTCACACACTCGAATACACATACATGGACTGTTTGCACTTTCAAACACACATGGACTGTGGATTTTGCACAAAAAAAAAAAAAAAAAAAAAAAAGTGATGTTCTGATGGAGTGTGATTTGATGACAGGTGTGCTCTTATCCTGCTACTATGTAATGTTACGTTCTGTTTTGCTATATATTTGATATCTGATATTGGATGTTAAACCGGGTGTCGCTATCTGAGGTTGAATAGTGTGTTGATGGTCTACAGTGGATTTACAGGCAGCATTGTTCCAGTGGGGATACTTTGCTAAAGGAAGGGAGATGTTACAGGATGATTGTATGGACATGCGGCGCCACCCTGTGGCAGCCACGGTGCCCGCACCTATAACTTGTCACTGTGTCACGTGTGTTCTTCTCGGTTGTACTTCCTACATGCAGCCTGAATACACGGTACTGACACACAGCAGGACTCTTGTCGTCTTTATAATACAACACGCACTATAACGCATGCTGTGCATGTTATTTTTACGTTTGTAACGTGCTTTATTTTATTAACAGTTTTCACGGTGAATTGAAGGGAAAGAAAGCCTTCAATAAATCAGTTCAAGAAAGCCATTGTGTCAGTGCTATGTGGAGGGAGTTACAGTGAAAACTCGCACTGTTCAACGACCGGTGGACAACGCTGAGACTGTCGGCAACATTAAAGAACCCGGGCAGCGCAGCGCAGCTGTGACGTCATCAGCACAGCAGAAGAGCCTCCCCCCCCCCCCCCCCCCCCTTCCTCCCTCGCGCGCACACACACTCAAAAGGAAGAGACAGGTAATCACAGCGTTTTCAGTAGGCTGTTAAGAAGCCAATAAGGAACACTGGACACTAAAAGAGTGATTAAGAAGAGACTGAAAGGTATGGAGATACTGTGGAGTGTGTGGTAAATGTCTGGACTTATCTGCTCATTTAATTTAAGTTAAAAGAACATTGTCATACAAGACATTTAAAAGGGCGTTTTGCTAAATAAGTGAAAGTAGGCTATTGGCCATTTAATTTAATATTGAAGCTTTTCTATTTTCTTCAATATTTTCCAATTGCCTTTGAATGCATATATTTGAGTTTTGAAGTGATATAAACTGCATATCTTTTGAGTGATTTGCAAAGTGATATTCAAAGATTTAATTTAAGATTTGTATTTGTTTAAGCTCTAAGGTATTTACATTTAAGGTATCTACAATATTGATATTTGCATTGGACAAGTTCATCTAAGGGTGATTTAAAATGTATTCTATTGCTAATATTTTCTGTTGATACATATTGGACAATTTAAAAAAAATTAAAAGTGTGTTTAATTTAACTGATTAAAAAAAATGTCAAAGTCAGGTGAGCCTACAGAACAGGTAAGGGACAGGGACAGGGAAGATGTCCTCCTGACACCTTTACAGGCTTATGAGAATGGTGCTGAGGAGGAAAAGCAGCAAGAGGAAAATCAAGAGCTGAGGAGAGGTACAAGACTAAGAACTCTAACAGAAAAGGGTAAAGGAATGCTAATGATGAAAATCAACACACTTCAGTTCAAGTTCAACGCCAGTTATGGAAGATGGAGAGCTCAAGCTAAAGCTGCTAAGATGCCATTATCATCAAAAGAACTTTTGGATGAGTCATTGGTTAATTCCATTATTGGTGAAATCAAACGTCTTTCTACAGATGTCATGAGTGCTTATGAAGAGCTACGCCAAGTTTCAACTCCAGAACAGGAAACGCGACGAAAAGTTGACACATGTACACAGACATCCACTTTCATTCTCTCTGTAGCTACAAGCCGTCTGGATAGAAATATTCCAGAAGAGGAGCCAGAATGGCCAGAAGCTGGTTCTATTTTTAACTCAACTTGTAAAAGCTCTGTCATGTCTATTTTGAAAGGCTACACAGTGCAAGAAAGCACCAAATCTTCCGTGGGTCGCCAAGAAGCTGCCGCTGAAACTGCTGCAAGCCAAGCTGTTCTAAAAGTGCTACAAGAGCAAGAAAGAGAACAATTGGAATTAAATATTCTTGAAGAAAAAGCTAGAAAGAAGATAGCTGAACAAGAAGCAGCAGCCCGAAAGCGTCGCTTACAGCAAGAAGAAGATGAAGTGAGGCGAAGAATACAGAGAGAAGAAGATGAAGCTGAAATAAAAGCTCAATTAGAAGAAGAACATATAGCTCTACAAAGAACTCTAGAGGAAAAACGGAGAAAGATAAAGAAATTGGAGACAGTGAAAAGTCTTAATGCAGCAAATGCGAGAATGCTGATATATGATCAAAGGAGTGTCAAAGAAGAGCGGAGTGACAAGTTAGGAGATGATTTTAAAGAAGATGACCAAGTATCTGCACCCTCAAGTCATCTGTCTACACATAGGTCTTCCGTATCAAAAGTTAAGAAAACCTCCAATGACAGTACGGCAGAGCTCGTTAAGATGCTAGCAGGTGCTTTAAGTGTCAACAGAATCCCAATTCCTGAACCTCCAACATTCAGTGGGGATCCATTGAAATATAGTGACTGGAAACTATCTTTTCAAATTTTGATAGACCAGAAGAACATACAAGAGAATGAGAAGATATACTACCTACGAAGATACATAGGTGGTCAAGCCAAGAAAGCCCTTGATGGTTACTTCCTGCTCGGAACTGAATCTGCCTATACTGCTGCATGGGAGATTCTGGAGGAGCGATACGGAAACCCATTTACAATTGCAAAAGCATACAGAGACAAGCTTCAAGCGTGGCCTAAGATTGGTTCTAAGGATAGTCTTGAGCTCCGAGAGTTCACAGATTTTCTCCGCAGTTGTGAGGCTGCCATGGTTAACATCAAGGCATTGGAGATCCTGAATGACTGTAATGAAAACAGAAAGATTCTTTCTAAGTTACCAGATTGGCTGATCACAGCTTGGAATCGAAAGGTTATGGAAATGGAACAAGAGAAAAAACAATTCCCCTCTTTCAGTCATTTTGTCAGATTTCTAACATGGGAAGCTAAAGTTGCCTGCAATCCTATAACTTCAGTGCAGTCACTGAAATCAAGTGATACCGACAAGCCAAGGTCCCAAAGACTACAAAGCTTTGGAGCAAAGACGTTGAACACAAGTTCTAATGAAAAGACACTGACAAGTTTCAATGAAAAGACTACAACCTCCAAGGAAAATAATTTCATGACATGCATTTTCTGTGAAAGGAACAATCATACATTACATACATGCAGGAAGTTCATGGAGAAAGCTGTGGCGGACAGAGTCAAGTTCATCCAAGCTGAATGTTTATGCTTTGGTTGTCTTCAGTCTGGACACCGCTCAAAGAACTGCAGCAATAGGAGTGTTTGCGACACATGCGAAAAGAAGCATCCAACTTGTCTGCATGAGGAGCGAACCAAAGATGAACAAAAGCCACCGCAAGCCAAGCCAAGTACAAGTCAAGAAAATCCTAATAAAATATTACCTCAAGCACCCCAAAACAAAGAAAGAACCAAAGAAGCTACTTCATGTAGCGTAATACTTCAAAAAGATAACATACAAACGGCTTCAATAATCCCAGTCTGGCTTTCATCCACAACTCAACCAACCCAAGAGGTCCTTGTGTATGCTCTGTTGGATTCTCAAAGCGATACAACTTTTGTTCTGAGTGAAGTAGCAGATGCGTTGGAAGTGGACAAAGAGCAAGTCAAGCTTAAGCTTTCTAGTATGACTGCAAGAATTACTGTAGTAAGCTCCCAAAAAGTAACCAACCTGCAAGTAAGAGGCTTTTATTCCGGTGAGAAGATTGCCTTACCACCAGTCTACACACGTGAGTTCATTCCAGCGAACAGAACTCATATACCTACAGGCGAAACCGCAAAAGCATGGTCCCATCTAGAGCATCTCCAAGATGAGATACCACCTCTGCAAGACTGCGGAGTAGGTTTGCTCATCGGGTACAATTGCTCACAAGCCTTACTTCCCAGGGAAGTCGTGTCTGGCAAAGAAAACCAGCCCTACGCCCAGCGTACGGACCTTGGATGGAGTATTATTGGTCACCAGAATCCCTATGTAGACTACGGCGATGCCATCGGAGTCAGCCATCGCATTGTAGTGAGACAAGTGACACCAGGTTTGGAGCCTTATCTCAACCTCAAAACTGAAGTACACTATGTGTGTCGATCCAAAGTGAAGGAGATTACTCCCTCGGACATTATCAAGGTCCTTGAATCAGACTTCTCTGAAAGAGCTGTAGAAGATGTTCCAGTGTCTCAGGAAGACCCCAAGTTCCTGTCTAAAATGAAAGAGAACATCACACAAAATGCAAATGGTCACTACGAAATGCCATTACCGTTCAAAGAGGAACAACCAAACTTGCCCAACAACAAGATGTGTGCAGTACACCGACTAAACTGTCTTGAAAGAAGACTAAAGGGAGACCAAAAGTACTACAAACACTATGTAACTTTATGGATGATATAATTGCACGAGGTGATGCAGAGAAGGTCCCCGATGAAGAAATGGACAGTCAGTTTGCTTGGTACATTCCTCATCATGGAGTCTATCATCCGCACAAGCCAGATAAAATAAGAGTAGTATTTGACTGTTCCGCCAAGTTTCAAGACACCTCTCTCAACGACCATCTGCTCACCGGCCCTGATTTAACTAATATGATGGTGGGAGTCCTATGCCGTTTCCGTAAGAGTTCTATTGCAGTCATGTGTGACATTGAAAAAATGTTCCACCAGTTTCATGTGAGAAAGGAAGATCAAGACTACTTAAGATTTCTGTGGTGGGAAAATGGCAACTTGGAAACCACACCGTCAACTAACAGAATGAAGGTTCACTTGTTTGGAGCAGCCTCGTCTCCTGGCTGTGCCAATTTTGGCTTGAAACATCTGGCATCACAAGGGCAAGGTCAGCTCAGCGAAAGCGCCATACGTTTCATTCAAAGAAACTTCTATGTAGACGATGGTCTGACCAGCGTTCCGACTGAAGAAGAAGCAAAACAGCTTGTCAAAGAAGCAAGAGAGCTTTGCCGCACTGGTAACTTAAGACTTCACAAGTTTGTCTCCAACAGTGAGAACGTGATATCAAGTATCCCTGAGGGAGAACGTGCTCCAATCAAGAATCAAGACATGGCCTTGAGTTTACCTCACATTGAGAGAGCTCTAGGAGTTGAATGGTGTGTAACATCTGATACCTTCAAGTTCAGAGTGAGCTTGAAACCCAATTCACTAACAAGAAGAGGTGTCCTCTCTACCGTAGCATCCATGTATGACCCCTTGGGGTTCCTGGCACCCTTCGTCCTTCTGGGGAAACAGATACTCCAACAAATGTGTAAAGAGAAGGTTAATTGGGACGAGGGACTACCAGAAACTCTAAGACCCCAGTGGGAGTCCTGGATTAGAGACTTACCCAGTTTGGCTGAAATGCGAATTGAAAGATCCTACTTACCTTCGAGTTTTGGCGACGTCAAAGGATATGAACTTCACCATTTTTCGGATGCAAGCGTCTCTGGATACGGTGTATGTACTTACCTGCGAGCAGTCAACGAGTTGGATGAAGTCCATTGCTGTTTAGTAATGGGAAAGTCAAGAGTTTCACCGACCAAAGTCACTACTATACCGAGACTGGAACTTTCTGCAGCAGTCGTAGCGGTTCGAACCAGTGACATGCTCCGAAATGAGCTTGAAGTTCAAGATCTTCAAGAGTTCTTTTGGACAGATTCCAAGGTCGTTCTAGGCTACATAAATAATGACGCCAGAAGGTTTCAAGTGTTCGTAGCTAATCGTATTGAGAGGATCAAGTCAAGTACAAAGCCTGAACAGTGGGCTTATGTTGCCTCTGAGGACAATCCGGCGGATCACGCTTCCCAAGGTTTGACCGCAGAGCAACTTAAGACTTCAAACTGGTTCACGGGACCAAAGTTTCTCTGGCAAACAAAACTACCCATAAGAGAGTGCATGGTGGGAGAAATCAAGGAAGATGATCCTGAACTACGCAAAGCTGTTGTGTGTAACACCAATGCAGAAGAAGATAGATCATTGCTGAATCGCCTGGAGAAATTCTCTGATTGGTCAAGAGTGGTAAGAGCAATTGCCAGATTGAAACGATGTGGAAAAGAACACAAAGGTGTGAAACAAAGAACTAATGAAAGTACAAGTCTGGAAGAAAGAAAAGAAGCAGAACTTGCTATCATCAAGCTAGTTCAAGCAGAAGTATTCTCAGATGAGATAAAGAGCTTGGAACTTAAGAAAGCAGTTTTCAAGACTAAAGACAGTAAGCTGTGCAAGTTAAATCCATTCTTGGATAAAGAAGGCATCTTAAGAGTGGGAGGCCGCTTGAGTCAAGCCGCATTGCATCCACACGTAAAGCATCCGGCAATACTCCCAAAGAGCAGCCATATCACAGCCTTGCTTATTAAGCACTTCCACGAGAAGGTGCATCATCAAGGACGTGGAATGACGATGAACGAAATGCGAGCCAATGGATGGTGGGTCCTAGGATGCAGCAGTGCCGTCTCGTCACACATTTTCAAATGTGTCAAGTGTCGAAAGTACAGAAGGAGTACTGAAGAACAGAGAATGGGTGACTTACCTGAAGATAGAACAGAGACTACTCCACCTTTCACTTACACCGGCATAGACTGCTTCGGTCCGATCTATGTTAAAGATGGAAGGAAGGACATGAAAAGATATGGTCTCTTACTTACGTGTCTATGCTCAAGAGCCATACACATTGAAGTCGTTGATGATATGACAACTGATGCATTTATCAACGCTTTAAGAACATTCATTGCCATAAGAGGAAATGTTCGTCAGCTAAGATGCGACCAAGGCACCAATTTTGTTGGTGCAAAGAGAGAGTTTGCTGAACTTATGACAGGAATAGATCAAGAAAGAGTGAAGGCTCTCGGATGCGAGTTCCTTATGAACCCTCCAGCGGCTAGTCACATGGGCGGCATATGGGAGAGGCAAATTAGAACAATAAGAAGTGTTCTTATGGCTGTTCTCGACCAGTCGGCGCGACGGCTCGACAGTACCTTACTACGAACAGTTCTGTATGAGGTCATGGCCATCATTAACAGTAGACCACTTACTGCTGAACACTTAAATGACCCATCCGGACCAGAACCTTTAACCCCAAACCATATACTCACAATGAAGTCAACAATTGTACTGCCCCCACCTGGAGAATTCGTCAGAGAAGATCTGTACCTTAAGAAGAGGTGGCGTCGAGTCCAGTATTTGGCCAATGAGTTTTGGACCCGTTGGAAAAGGGAATATCTTTTGAATCTACAATCAAGGCAAAAGTGGCACAAGAACAGAAGGAACTTGAAGGTCAATGACATCGTCCTTCTGAAAGACGACCTGGCACCACGCAACGAATGGAAGCTGGCCAGAATAACCGATGTCTACCCAGGGTCAGATGGTAGGGTGAGGAAACTAAAACTGATGGTTAGTGAAACCACATTTGATAAAAAGGGAAAGCTCACAACTAAAACCGGGTTTCTTGACAGACCTGTACAGAAGGTGGTTATTCTGCTTGAAGCAGAGTGAGTTTAAATTTCATGTGTTTGCTTGAGTGCACTTTCATTGTAAATGTACAAGAACAGAATAAGTTTATTTTGAAGTTAAAAATGTTTAAAAGAAATCCCACATTAAGGTTTGTGTGATTTGGTGGGAGTGTAACTGTTGCAACTAATAATTATAATTTGTTTTATTTCTCTAAAAACAGAATAAGTTAAGTTCACAAAAGGGAATTTAAATCAAAATGTATAAAAGTTCATAAGAAGGCTTTATTTAAGTTACTATGGTTAAAAATGTAATTTCATGCCTTTTTGTTGGGTTTGTGGGCATGTGTTTGTTTTGAAGTGTCTCGATTGGTCTGTGAACGGATATAAGGAAGCTACTTCCGGGTATGAGGAAAATCTGTTTGATGCAATAAGAAGGGATAAAGAGAGCGACTGATGGTTACAAGGACTAAAAAGTGTCACAAGGACTTTCAGCGTTTGGGCCACAAGAGCCAGAAGATCACAATTTCCTCCTAAAAGAAGCATGCAGGCCAACCAGGTATTTGTCATTTCTGTTTGTATTTTACTTCGGTAAATGTTTGAGCCACATGCTGTGCATGTTATTTTTACGTTTGTAATGTGCTTTATTTTATTAACAGTTTTCACGGTGAATTGAAGGGAAAGAAAGCCTTCAATAAATCAGTTCAAGAAAGCCATTGTGTCAGTGCTATGTGGAGGGAGTTACAGTATGTGTGTAGAGAACAGTGGTATGCGGAAGATATGGCTCAAAGAATCAAACATTTAAAAACCGAAATGCTTGCACGGTCAAACAAAACAGACATTTCCCAATAGGACTGCATCAATGATACAGCACGATACAAGAAAGCATCCTTCATATTTAAGAGAGGCAAACAAGCAAAACCAAGGTAAAAGTTTTTTTTTCATAGCTAAATCCATTTCTTTTTTTGATTTGCGTGAGGAAGGTTTTATATAAACACATGGCGGCATGGTTAACACCACTCATCTAATTGATTCCTTTTCAAATGTATGTATGTACTCATTTTGTCATACTTTATGGTTCTTTATTTGTTATCTATTACCAGTCTATGGATGTTCCAATTCATCCAGGTTATTGTATTCTGAGGGCATTCAATCGATCACAGATGGACAGTTTGGTTTGTTATAGAAATATCTATTACTAAATATCGATATTTATCACCTGGTTTTAGGCTTTACAGTTTTTATTACTTTCTAGCTTTTTTAAATACAAGTTATATATAGTGATGCTCTCATAGCAAAAGTACAATTTCAATATTATGTGCAAGAATATCAACAAAGTCTACACATTAGGGCTGTGAATCTTTGGGCACCACACGATGCAGTTAATTTCAGAATCGATTTTCGAATCAAAACAGTTCTCGATTTAAAATCACTACTTTTTTAATAACAAGAGGGCCAGTTCTATGATTAACTACATTCCTCCATAAAATAGATAGCAGCGCCCATACAAAAAAAATGTATTACTTAAAAGAAAACGGGTTTTGTTTCGTAAAATTCTACCCAAACATTTAAAAGGGTCACATACAAATAAGTTAACGAGAGAAGTATCCCGCACTTTTCTTTTCTAAAGTAAATTTCTACAGCAGATATGGACAACATTAGCCTGAGTGTCTGTACAGGACACGTAAAAAAATAATTCAATCACTGTTTTTTTTTTTTTTTTGTGCGATTAAGAATCGTAAAAGTAAAAGTCACGAGTCATTCAAAAATATTTTTTATTTTTACTCCCGTACTAAACATCAGAAAAATCCTTTTTTATTTTAACTATTCTCCCTAAAAGACGTAATGACGCTATAATGAATTTTTTCTTAGTGTTTCCTGTTTTCTGGTCTTTATTTTTGTTTTTTGAGTTTTGTGTGTAGATTCGCTCCATGTGAGGCTTGAGCTAGACTAAAGCGACTTTTTCCTGCACATCGCCTCAGTCTCTACATTCTGGACGGCCAGCCCTAACAGATCATGACATCTTTGACCTCATGGTGGGTTATTTTAAAGTTCTACTCAGTAAGGAAAAGCGCAGAAACTGAGTAACTAACACATAGGATTTTTTGTTTGGGCACCTAATTCAGCAGGATAATTGATACAAAAGTAGACAAGCTAGTTCTTTACGCACAATTGTTGGCTGTGCGATAACCGAGATGGTATATGAAAACCAGGGCAGAATTTTGGCAAAATCTTTCGTCAGGGAAATTGAGGTGCCACTGTAAAAAGTATGAACAATAGTAATAGCTGCCAGAAAGATAATGAGAGAAAAGAAAGATAATGAGAGGAACAGAAAGATAATGAGAGAAAAAAAAGATGGCACCTTTTGGTAATTTGCAGGGGGTCCGAGAGTGGTATCTCTCTCTCAAAAGCCTCTTTATCAAAAAGGCGCTTGATGGAGTAGTCAGCTAGCTGCTCCATGATGACAAAGGTTTCGTTAAGGTGCAGCAACATGGAGAAGTAGTGATCCTCCCCATGAGCCACGACGTGGATGCTCTCTGTCAGGATGACATTTGATGTTTTCTCCAGCCTCCAGATCTCATCCCAGGAGATGACCAGTTTCACTAAATATTGAGTAACATAGAACCAAAGCAAATTATTGCCGGAATGGTTGCTTTATATGTCATTGTTACAGAAACAACACTGGCAGCTACAAACCCCGTTTCCATATGAGTTGGGAAATTGTGTTCCATGTAAATATAAACAGAATACATTGGTTTGCAAATCCTTTTCAACCCATATTCAATTGAATGCACTACAAAGACAAGATATTTGATGTTCAAACTCATAAACTTAATTTTTTTTTTGCAAATATTAATTAACTTAGAATGTCATGGCTACAACACGTGCCAAAGTAGTTGGGAAAGAGCATGTTCACCACTGTGTTACATCACCTTTTCTTTTAACAACAATCAATAACATTTGGGAAGTGAGGAAACTAACTGTTGAAGCTTTGAAAGTGGAATTCTTTCCCATTCTTGTTTTATGTAGAGCTTCAGTCGTTCAACAGTCCAGGGTCTCCGCTGTCGTATTTTACGCTTCATAATGCGCCACACATTTTTGATGGGAGACAGGTCTGGACTGCAGGCGGGCCAGGAAATTACCTGCACTCTTTTTTTACAAAGTCACGCTGTTGTAACACGTGCTGAATGTGGCTTGGCATTGTCTTGCTGAAAGAAGCAGGGGTGTTCATGAAAAAGATGGCGCTTAGATGTAAGCATATGTTGTTCCAAAACCTTTATGTACCTTTCAGCATTAATGGTGCCTTCACAGATGTGTAAGTTACCCATGCCCTGGGCACCAATGCACCCCCATACCATCACAGATGTTGGCTTTTGAACTTTGCGTCGATGACTGTCTGGATGGTTCGCTTCCCCTTTGGTCCGGATGACACGTCGAATATTTCCAAAAACAATTTGAAATGTGGACTCGTCAGACCACAGAACACTTTTCTACTTTGCATCAGTCCATCATAGATGATCTCGGGCCCAGAGAAGCCGGTGGCGTTTCTGGATGTTGTTAATAAATGGCTTTTGCTTTGCATAGTAGAGTTTTAACTGACACTTACGGATGTAGCGACAAACTGTAGTTACTGACAGTGGTTTTCTGAAGTGTTCCTGAGCCCATGTGGTGAAATCCTTCGAGATTGATGTCGGTTTTTGATACAGTGCCGTCTGAGGGGATCGGAGGTCACGGTCATTCAATGTTGGTTTCCAGCCATGCCGCTTACGTGGAGTGATTTCTCCAGATTCTCTGAATCTTTTGATGATTTTATGGACCGTAGATGTTGAAATCCCTAAATTTCTAAACTGTTTGACTATTTGCTCACGCATTTGTGGACAAAGGGGTGTACCTCGCCCCATCCTTTCTTGTGAAAGACTGAGTATTTTGTGGGAAGCTGTTTCTATACCCAATCACGGCACCCACCTGTTCCCAATTAGTTTGCACACCTGTGGGATGTTCCAAATAAGTGTTTGATGAGCATTCCTTAACTTTATCAGTATTTATTGCCACCTTTCCCAACTTCTTTGTCACGTGTTGCTGGCATCAAATTCTAAATTTAATGATTATTTGCAAAAAAAAATGTTTTATACGTTTGAACATCAAATATGTTGTCTTTGTAGCATATTCAACTGAATTTGGGTTGAAAATTATTTGCAAATCATTTTATTCCTTTTTAGACCAGTTGATCTGCCGTTTCTTTTCTTTTTCTCCTATGTCCCACTCTCCCTTGTAGAGGGGGTCCGGTCTGATCCGGTGGCCATGTACTGCTTGCCTGTGTATCGGCTGGGGACATCTCTGCGCTGCTGATCCGCCTCCGCTTGGGATGTTTTCCTGCTGGCTCCGCTGTAAACGGGACTCTCGCTGCTGTGTCGGATCCGCTTTGGACTGGACTCTCGCGACTGTGTGGATCCATTATGGATTGAACTTTCACAGTATCATGATAGACCCGCTCGGCATCCATTGCTTTCCTTCTCTCCAAGGTTCTCATAGTCATCATTATCACCGACGTCCCACTGGGTCATCATTATCACCGACGTCCCACTGGGTTGAGTTTTCCTTGCCCTTATGTGGGCCTACCGAGGATGTCGTAGTGGTTTGTGTTGTGGTTTGTGCAGCCCTTTGAGACACTAGTGATTTAGGGCTATATAAGTAAACATTGATTGATTGATTGATATTCCGTTTATGTTTACATCTAACACAATTTCCCAACTCATATGGAAACAGGGTTTGTAAATTAGGGCAAACAGTGACTACAGAAGTAAACATCAACCTTCACTCACCCTCAGCTCCCAGCAGGTAAGAATAGAAGCACAGGAAGTTGGTGCTGAGGTACAGCCAACCCTGACAGGGCACTTTGCCCTTCCAGTAACTGCACGAGTAATATGTGACCAGCTTTTCCTCCGCTGGCAAGGCAAACCAATTCTCAAATCTCAAGTACGCCTCTCTGAACTTCTCTGGATTATCCTCCAGCACATGGGATGTTTTCCCTTCTTCAGCAATCAGACCCTGAAAATTTAGGAACATACTCGGGTCAGTACAGCAATGTTACCTTATGTATTATCACTGTTTCTTTTAATTCTCACTTGTCCCTTGGCATACCTTCAAGTTCCTCCAGGGGTCCGCGCACCCTCAAAAGAAGACTACTGCTCCACTACATGTCATCGCGCACGCTTTTATATCACACAACCAATGTGCCGACTCTGTAACATGTTGTGTGAGACTTGTGCAGCACAACGTCAGCGGCTGCAAGACGTACTTGTTCAACAGCCATACAGGTCATACTGCCGTATAAACAACTTTAACACTGTTACAAATATGCGCCACACTGTGAACCCACACCAAACAAAAATGACAAACCCTTTTTGGGAAAATTTGCGCACCCTAACACAACTTAAACACAAGAGAACAAATACCCAGCACACCTTGCAGGGCTACAATATACAACACCTCAACCGACGCAAGTAGGGAGGGTAGGGGTGTGGGGGTTTGGTGGTAGAGGGGGGGTGTATATTGTAGCCCGGAAGAGTTAGGTCTGCATGGGATTATGGGTAATTTTTCTGTTGCATTTATGTTGTGTTACGATGCGGATGTTCTCCCGAAATGTGATTGTCATTCTTGTTTGGTGTGGGTTCACAGTCTGGCACATATTTGTAACAGTGTTAAAAGTTTTTTTACGGCCACCCTCACTGTGACCTGTGTAGCTGTTGATCAAATATATCTTGCAATTACACACGTACGTCTCACATGGCCAAATGCAACATACAACTGGGCTTTCACGCTGTCAGTTCAGGATCTAGGGGGCACTAAAGGCAGTGCCATTCTGGCACTCCCTGAATATTGTTGATCTGGTAAAAATTGATAGCGGCTTCGAGAGAATTGGTACCCTGAAATTCAGGGGTCTCCCGGGAAAATTGGGGATGTTGGCAAGTATGACCTATCAAGCGCCGTTCATATTAAAGGGGAACATTATCACCAGACCTACTGTATGTAAGCGTCAATATATACCTTGATGTTGCAGAAAAAAGACCATATGTTTTTTTAACCGATTTCCGAACTCTAAAAGGGTGAATTTGGCGATTTAAACGCCTTTCAATTGTTCGCTGTCGCAGCGATGACCTTTCACCCGTGACGTTACAATGGGAAGCAATCCACCATTTTCTCAAACACATTACACACACGTCAAATCAGCTCTGTTATTTTCCGTTTTTTCGACTGTTTTACGTACCTTGGAGACATCATGCCTCGTCGGTGTGTTGTCGGAGGGTGTAACAACACGATCAGGGACGGATTCAAGTAGTCTTACGTGGAATGTGCATCGATTAGCACGGCATGCTAATCGATGCTAACATGGCAGAAATGGCAATAATGTGTGGATATCCTGCGACACTCAAAGCAGATGCATTTTCAACGATAAAGTCAACAAAATTACAAAGGTGAGTTTTGTTGATGTTATTGACTTAAGTGCTAATCAGACATATTTGGTCACGGCATGACTGCTAGCTAATCGATGCTAACATGCTATTTAGGCTAGCTGTATGTACATTTGTAGCTATATTTGCATGCAGCTTTTCCCTCCACTCACATTTAATGCCAAACAAACACTTACAGGCCTACTGAAACCCACTACTACCCACCACGCAGTCTGATAGTTTATATATCAATGATGAAATATTAACATTGCAACACATGCCAATACGGCCTTTTTAGTTTACTAAATGGGGTTAGTGCGTCTGCCTCACAATACGAAGGTCCTGCAGTCCTGGGTTCAAATCCAGGCTCGGGATCTTTCTGTGTGGAGTTTGCATGTTCTCCCCGTGAATGCGTGGGTTCCCTCCGGGTACTCCGGCTTCCTCCCACTTCCAAAGACATGCACCTGGGGATAGGTTGATTGGCAACACTAAATTGGCCCTAGTGTGTGAATGTTGTCTGTCTATCTGTGTTGGCCCTGCGATGAGGTGGCGACTAGTCCAGGGTGTACCCTGCCTTCCGCCCGATTGTAGCTGAGATAGGCGCCAGCGCCCCCCGCGACCCCGAAAGGGAATAAGCGGTAGAAAATGGATGGATGGATGGAAATTACAATTTTAAATTTACCGGGAGTTTCGTCTTCGAAACGTCGTGTAATGATGACGTGTACGCAAGACGTCACAGGTTTTTAGGAAGTATGAGCGCTGCGCACACACACAGCTAAATGTCGTCTGCTTTAACGGCATAATTATACAGTTTTTTGGACATCTGTGTTGCTGAATCTTTTGCAATTTGTTCAATTAATATTGGAGAAGTCACAGTAGAAAGATGGAGTTGGGAAGCTTTAGCCTTTAGCCACACAAACACACGGTGATTCCTTGTTTAAAATTCCTGGAGGTGAAACTTTCCTATGGATCAGAGCGTGGTCAAGCCAACATGGATCCCTACCACATGTCAAACAGCAGGTTTCGGTGAGAAATTTGTGGTTAAAAAGTCAGTTCTTACCGGAGAAAAGCTGAGCTTGTGCCGTCCATAGCTGCCGTCGACTCCCCTGAGACACTGCGCATCAAGACACCCGTGGAGACACCCTTCCGACTATCAAGTTATATTAAACTCACTAAAACACTAGCAACACAATAGAAAGATAAGGGATTTCCCAGAATTAACCTAGTAAATGTCTCTAAAAACATCGGAATCCGTCCCAATGCAATCGCGTTTTTTTTTTCTTTTTCTAGTCCGTCGCTATCAATATCTTCAAACACAAATTTTTCATCCTCGCTCAAATTAATGGGGAAATTGGCGTTTTCTCGGTCCGAATAGCACTTTTTGTTGGAGGCTCCCATTAAAAACAATGTGAATATGAGAGGCGCCATCAAACATGTGATGTCATCGTCTGCGACTTCCGGTAGAGGCAGGGCATTTCTCTTAGCACCGAAAGTTGCGAACTTTATCGTGGATGTTTTCTACTAAATCCTTTCAGCAAAAATATGGCAATATTGCGAAATAATCAAGTACGACACATAGAATGGACCTGCTATCCCCGTTTGAATAAGAAAATCTCATTTCAGTAGGCCTTTAACAATCGACGGATTTAAGTTGCTCCAGTGGTCAAAAGATGCGATCGTTGGTTAGAAGGCAATCGCCGAATAGCTTCAATAGCTATTCGCTCAATAGCTTCAGTTTCTTCTTCAATTTCGTTTTCGCTAACTGCCTCCACACTCCAACCAACCGTTTCAATACATGCGTAATCTGTTGAATCGCTTAAGCCGCTGAAATCTGAGTATAAATCCAAACTAATGTCGCTATATCTTGCTGTGCTATCCGTAATGTTTATTTGTATTGGCATCACTATGTGACGTCACAGGAAAATGGACGGGTGGATTTACAGATAGCAAAAATCAGGCACTTTAAAGCCTTTTTTCGGGATATTTCATGATGGGTAAAAATTTTTAAAAAACTTCCAAAAATAAAATAAGCCACTGGGAACTGATTTTTATTGGTTTTAACCCTTCTGAAATTGTGATAATGTTCCCCTTTAAACTCACGGGCCGCATCAACATTAAATTGTCATATCACAGCGCGGGCCGCATAATAACGTCTTGCGGGCTGCAATTGGCCCGTGGGCCGCATGTTTGAGACCCCTGATTCAAAACTTTTGGGACTTATGCGGATCCCCAAAGACACAAAAACAGATACAAATAGGTAAGACAAGATGGTTTTGCATAATAGGTCCCCTTCAAAATGGGAATTATCTTACTCTGATCTTGCCCTGTACAAAGCTGGTGATGTCCTCGCTGGAGTCAAAAACAAAGAGCGTCCTCATTATATTCTGCTGGAGCCAATCCCAGTGCTGGACAATCTCCTCCTTAGTGACGCCTAATATAACATTGAAGAAAGGAAATGACAATGAGAAAACATCCATTATACATCAATTTTTGATATTTTTACATGTGAAT
This sequence comes from Nerophis ophidion, assembly GCF_033978795.1. NCBI lineage: Eukaryota > Metazoa > Chordata > Actinopteri > Syngnathiformes > Syngnathidae > Nerophis > Nerophis ophidion. The sequence continues at coordinate 522,986 of NC_084614.1, forward strand.
AATATTACGTGGACATACCGCATGCAATGGACCAATACACTTGTGAGTCTGGTGTGTGGTGCAAAATGCGAAAAGGAGCTACTTTGGATGTGGAGTCCAGCACGGTGTCCAGCGTTCCCACAAGGAGACCTGCAACAGAGTGCATTAATAATTTTAACCAGCTTTTTGACCGACTGCCTGTCTCAGCAGCATTTCATGAAAATATAGGCAAAGATACTATAAGGGAACTACTTAAAATTTCATCTGTTTTCTCCTTACATGCAGAATGTTTCAACACCTTGAGGACAAAGCTGATGCTGACCAGCAATAGACTGGCCTTGTATATAACCTTTAAATAAATATTTTATTTGTTTGGGTGTCAGATTGTGCCTGTGCTGACGAAGCGGAATGTGATTCTGAGCCCTACGTCACTAAAATGAACCACATCTGGAGGCTCTACGCCTCCCTTTCACATGCCCTACATGAATAATTCAAGAGCAGATAGATGGGCTGGCCAATTTTAGTGTTGCCAATCAACCTATCCCAAGGTGCATGTCTTTGGAGGTGGGAGGAAGCCAGAGTACCCGTAGGGAACCCACGCATTCACGGGGAGAACATGCAAACTCCACACAGAAAGATCCCGAGCCTGGTATTGAACCCAGGACTGCAGGACCTTCGTATTGTGAGGCAGACGCACTAACCCCTATACCACCGTACTAGTGTGTGAATGTGAGTGTGAATGTTGTTTGTCTATCTGTGTTGGCCCTGCGATGAGGTGGCGACTTGTCCATGGTGTACGCCGCCTTATGCCCGATTGTAGCTGAGATAGGCGCCAGCGCCCCCCGCGACCCCAAAAGGGAATAAGCGGTAGAAAATGGATGGATGGATGGATAGATAGATGGACTGGACGTGCTACTGTAGATGACCTCTATGTATGTTCAATTAGCAAGTCTTTCTGGCGACACTTCCTCTACGAACTCAGTTTGTAAACGATCAATGAAGCCATACAAACCTATGTGTCGGAAAATCAAGAAATATACTGCGGACTTACCAGTGTCAAAATTTGTCCGAGGAGGGGGACCTTAAACGCTGGTTTAGTGTGGCTGAAACAGGGCTTAGGCTAACTAATTATTTATTTAAGGGGTTAAACGACTTAGTGTAGACATGGCCTAAGTGACTGAAGTGACACACAACATAATGTATCATTACACTCTCATCTCCTGGCAACAATAGCCATTTTGGGTGTCGAGGGGAAACTTAAAACACCTAAATGATGCTTCAGACATGAAAAGGCTCTGATAGGGCTTAAGCTGCAACATGCACCTGTCACTGTTAGACCAGATAGTGGTTAACCTCAACTATCATTACAGTAGGCACACAGGATTAATTTCTCCAAATCCATTATCATGAATTATCTTTGGTTATTTACTTTAAGTACCAGATGTCAGCACGGTGGAATAGGGGTTAGTGCATCTGCCTCACAATACGAAGGTCCTGAGTAGTCCTGGGTTCAATCCCGGGCTCAGGATCATTCTGTGTGGAGTTTGCATGTTCTCCCTGTGACTGTGCGGGTTCACTCTGGGTACTCCGGCTTCCTCCCACCTCCAAAGACATGCACCTGGGGATAGGTTGATTGGAAACACTAAATTGGCCCTGGTGTGTGAATGTGAGTGTGAATGTTGTCTGTCTATATCTGTGTTGGCCCTGAAATGAAGTGGCGACTTGTCCAGGGTGTGCAGCGCCTTCCGCCCGATTGTAGCTGAGATAGGCACCAGCGACGCCAAAGGGAATAAGCAGTAGAAAATGGATGGGTGTTAAAAATACATGAACACAGACCGCATTGGCATCTCTCAGTCTCAACTCTAACCAAAATGAAATATACTTTTAATGTTCCATATTATCAATGTCTTAAGTACAGTGGTACCTCAACTTAAGAGTGCCCCAACTTCAAGTTTTTGACATAGAAGCTAAAGTTAGTTGTTATGCTTAAAGTTGCAAACAAAAATTTGAGTTTCAGTACATCCGGAAACGCTTCTCTTTTTCCACATTTTGCTATGCTACTGCCTTATTCCAAAATGGAATAAATAAATGTTTTTCCTCCAAATTCTACACACATTACCCCATTTTAACAATGGGAAAATGTTTGAAAAAAAATGCAAATTTATTCAAAATTTGAAAAATAAATCACATGTACAGTACATGAGAATTCACAACATTTGCTCATACACATTGATGCACCTTAGCAAATTACAGACTCAAGGATTTTTTAATACAATGCTACAAGCTTGGCACGCCTATCTTTTGGCAGTTTCGCTCGTTTCTCTTTGCGGCAACTCTCAAGCTCCATCAGGTTGGATGGGTTGTTTTTTTATCCAGGATGTCTCTTTACATTGCAATCTTTGTCTCCTTAGACCAGAGATTTTTTTCTTATGCTCAGAGTATTTCAGGTGCATTTTGGCAAACTTTTTTTGCTAAACTTTTTACCAAATGGCTTCCGTCTTGCCAGTATACCATACAAGTCTGATAGGTGAATTGCGGCAGAGATTGTTCTCGTTTTGGAATTTTCTCTCGCTCCATGAGTAATACTGTAGCTCTGAAAAGAGTGACAATCGGGTTCTTCGTCATCTCCCTGACTAGACTAAGATCTACTACTGTACAGAGACATCCTGAATGAAATTCAATGTTTCCCATCCAACCTGATGGAGCTTGAGAGGTCCTACAAAGAGGAATGGGCAAAACTGTGGCATATTCAAAAGAGACTCGGACTTACTTAGACTTAGACTTCTTTTGATTGTCATTCAAATTTGAACTTTACAGTACAAATAAGAAATTTTGTTGCATTAGCTTATTGTAGTGCAGGATAAAAGAGCAATATGGTGCAGATATAATTAAATAGATTACTGTACAGATAAATATATTGCACTTTTGCATATGCATCCACGTTAATGGATGTATGTTATATTGTCTTTATATTTTAGCGAGTTAATCTATGTTGGGGGTAATTGAGGAAATAATTACGATAAATAAATAAATAAATGGGTTGTACTTGTATAGCGCTTTTCTACCTTCAAGGTACTCAAAGCGCTTTGACACTACTTCCACATTTACCCATTCACACACACATTCACACACTGATGGAAGGAGCTGCCATGCAAGGCGCCAACCAGCACCCATCAGGAGCAAGGGTGAAGTGTCTTGCTCAGGACACAACGGACGTGACGAGGTTGGTATTAGGTGGGAATTGAACCAGGGACGCTCGGGTTGCGCACAGCCACTCTCCCAAGAGTCTTACTGTACGGCCTGAGGGAAGAAGTTGTTACAGAACCTGGAGGTTTTGCTACGGAGGCTGCGGAAACTTTTTCTAGAGTCCAACAGTGGAAACAGTCCTTGGTGGGGGTGGGAGGAGTCTTTGCAGGTTTTCTGAGCCTAGGTCAGGCAGCGGCTTTTTGCGATCTCATGGATATGAGGAAGAGCAGTCCTGATGATCTTTTCCGCCGTCCTCACCACTCTCTGCAGAGACTTCCAGTCTAAGGCTCCAGTCCAGACAGAGATGCAGTTGGTCAGTCGGCTCTCTGTAGTGCCTCTGTAGAATGTGGTGAGAACGGGAGGAGGAAGCTGTGCTCTTTTCATCTGACGCAAAAAGTGCATGCGCTGATGAGCTCTTTTTACAAGAGCAGTGGTGTGTAGGGACCAGGTCATATTGTCAGTTATCTGCACCCCCAGAAACTTGGTGCTGCTTACGATCTTCCCCGCTGTGCCGTTGATGAAGAGTAGAGTGTGGCTGGAATGGTGCTTCCTGAAGACGACAATGATCTCCTTGGTCTTGTCGACGTTCAGGACCAGGTTGTTGTTTCTGCACCAGTCAACCAGATGTTTCACCTCCTCCCTGTAGTCCATGTCGTTGTTGTCACGACTGAGGCCCACTAATTTTGTGTCGTCCGCAGTGCGGTTAGTAGTGGACCTGGCGCAGCAGTCATGGGTCATCAACGTGAACAGCAGCGGACTCAGGACGCAGCCCTGGGGGAGCTGGTGCTAAGGGAGATGGCACTGAAGGTGTTGTCGCCCGCTCTCACAGACTGGAGTCTGTCTGTGAGAAACTCAAAGAGCCAGTTGCATAGGGGGGCACTGAATCCAAAAAGACTTGAAGCTATGATTGCTGCCAAAGGAGCATCAGCAAAGTATTGAACAAAGGCTGTGAATATTTATGTACATGTGATTTTATATTTTTTATTATTTTTAACAAATTTGCAACATTTTTAAAATCAACTTTTTCACATTGTCATTATTGGGTATTGGGTAATTATTCATAAACTGTATTATATACAAATTGAGTTACTACTGTATTTGTTTAGTTTAATCAGCTTGACAATGCTGATTACCTCAAACTATTATGTAAAATTTGCAAAACAAATAAAATGAAGGGCCACTGTAGTTTTTGTGTATTTTTTCTCAAATGATTAGTCATTCATTCATGTTTTTTGTTAATCTTATAGTTGGGGTCACATTCACGCTGGAGCCTATCCCAGCTGACTCAACACTAATTGGACTAGACTGGGCACATATTTTATGACAGGCCATTCTTTTTTTTTGTTTGTAGGTATTTGCCTGTGTTTTTGGCATCACATCCTGTTTTGCGCTCTTATTTTGTTTGCACTTCATGTTTTATTTGTATTCTGTTTACCCTAGCTTCACTCTCTCTCTCTGATCGCTTCCCTCCTCAACTGTGGTTTGTTTGCGTTGGTTGTCTCACCTGGTGTTGGAGGTCTATTTAAGCCAGCCTCTTTTCTTTGTTAGTTGTGGAATCATTCCAAAAGTTTGGTGTCCAGAGGAACTGTTACGGTTTGTGGCAATTTTAGCTTAAACTGCTTTTAATTGTTGTCAGCTTTCTTTCAACTATTTTTTCATGGACCAAGCTTCTGTGAGTTTTCAGTGCTTTTTGTTAGCTGCACTGTTTGTAGTTTGGAGTATTTGACATTAAATACTTCTTTACTTGCACGCTGCCTGTATCCTGCTTTTTAGGGTCACAACCTCTGTAAATAAAGAGCATTCCTAACAACATAGTTTCTTGAAGATAATTAATCAATTGAGAATCAGGTGAATTAGGAATAGCCAATCGGTTGTGAATTAATTTTTTTCAGCCTCCCTAATGGTTTGCGAATGTGGGAGGAAGCCGGAGTACGTGCCGAAAACACAAACACCATGCAACCTTTAATCGCATACTTTTTTTAATGTATTACTTCTAAGGCAGTCAAATGATTAATAAGATCCATCACAGTGATATTGTGGATTAACTTTGATTAATATCATTCATTTTTATTCCCTATTAATCATGCTTTATTTTGCATGAGCAAATAATTAACTAAGAAAGTAGGGAATATATATGCTTTTAATGTTTATTAAACACATTAACATGGTCATTATTTGCTGAACATCTATCCACATTACTGTGACCTCCTTTGTGTTATTTATGTTGTTTTAAAATGAAGTGCTTTGTTGAAAAAAAAAACATCTTCCTGCAGAGTGTATAACTCTGTCAGCCCCACTGTTCCATCATGTTTTATTTTACTCAAATTTCTCACCAGAAGGGCCAAGGGCTGTTAGCGTCTTTCTTATCACAAATTGCATAAAACAAGTAAAACATCAATACATTTTTTTCCCCCCAATGTTTGTTGCAATCCTGTGCATTGATAACAAATTCATAAAATGAGTTAATTCAATATCCTTTTAAAAATATAATCCTCCGAACCTCAAAACTTTTGCTCCAACTTTCTGAAAAAGCTGCCGCAAATGCAAGCATTTCAAGCTGTAATGATCACAAAAAAGCACGCAAAAACCTGGAGGGACCGTCTTCACTCTATCTTTATGCTCACTCAGATTTTATTACCAGCAGTACATCCTCATATACTCAGGTTTAAAAAGATAACGTTTTGAATACTCATTTGTCCAAAAATAGTCATCTTCATCATCTATTGCCAAGTCTGCAATGATTATAACACACACACACGTTTGTTTCCGGAAGTAGAAACACACATCTGTTGCTAGAAGTCGGGTGCATTTCCATGGGAACCTAAATTAATGTGCTGAGAAAAAACGTTCCGGTCATGCTTAGAATTACCAAAATACAGTAAACATTGTATATATTGTGGTACATATTGTTATGAACGTGTCCGTTACTACATTATATTTGTACTTACAGTGTGTATATAAAATGTTGATGTAGGTTTTTGAAGTTGTTTTAGTGGGCTTGGGAGGCTACAATGGTGACTACCATTAGCCTCATCATACAAGCATTTTTTGGTCTTCAGAATCCTAAAAACACACGTGTGTTCTTGTCCCTCATAAGGGTTGGGATTGACAGGCAAAATTCCAAAAAAAAGTGCAGTTACCCTACAACGAGCTAATGCAACAAAATGTGTTCTTCTCTGCACTGTAAAGTTCAAATTTGAATGACAATAAAGGAAGTCTAAGTCTTCCACTTTGTAGTAGCTAGAGGACTTTTTTTTTTAAACTGTTCATAACTTTGCTAACAAACAGACAAACAAACCCTAGCGGAAAAAAAACTCTGTGACAGAGAAAATAAAGCGCACCACATTCGTCTCAACTTAGCCAAGGCGCACCATGCAAAGGGAAAGCACCTGCTGCACACAAAGCTACCATCACTGGGAAAATGTGTAAGGTAGAGTCCAGGCAGGAAGAGTAGGGCTGGGAGGGGGAGAAGCGCCGCGGTTTTGGTCCAAGGTTAACAGCAAGGAAAGGAAGGAGATGGTGGTGGCAGAAGTGTCGAGAATAGAGGAAGAGTGCTACAAGATCAAGGCTGTGTCCCAGTGCCGACAAGTAAGCTGGACAACCTTTGAGGGAGTTGTCAACAGCAAGATCAGTTGGTCTGACCTTTGGAAGATCCCACAGGCAAGAATCAGTTTCCTCATACGTGCTACTTACGACACGCTTCCCTGTCCTCGTAACCTTCATCAATCGTTTGGGAATGAGGAAAACTGCGCACTCTGCAAATATCCCAACGCAAGCCTCCAGCATATCTTTTCATGCTGCAAGATTGCACTCTCCCAGGGGCGCTATAGGTGGCGTCACGACCAGGTCCTGGAAAAACTGGAGGGTTGTCGACTTGGCAGCAAAGAACCAGCTTTGTCATGGAAGGGGGTGGACAAAGACACACCAGGCCAAGAGAGACATTGAGGCCATTCTCCCCGGCCAGTAGTGGGTCATGAGGGTTGATCTCAACAAGCAGCTCCGGTTCACCATGGAGATCATAGCTACATCTGTCCGTCCTTACATTGTGGTTTGGTTCGGCAAGGCAAGAGTAGTGCACCTCATTGAGCTGACAGTGCCAGCAGAAGTGGGAATTGAAGCCGCCTTTGAGCGAAAAAAGACCAAATATGCAAAGCTGGCTGCAGAGTGCTGGGAGGCTGGCTGGAAGGCTACCATCTACCCAGTGGAGGTTGGTTGCCGAGGCTACATGGGGCTGTCAGCCACACGCCTTTTGAGGGATGTGGGAGTAACTGTAGGGAAGCTGAAAAACGCCCTGATAGATTTGGCAGAGGAAGCAGAAAAAGGCAGCTTTTGGCTCTGGCTGAGGAGGAAGGATAGGAGCTGGGAAAAAACAACTAACCCCAACAACAACCGCAGGAGGTAACATTTATCAGCTGCAGGGGATGACAGGGAGACGTCTCTTTCACTACTCCGCCACCAGGAGACGTTGTAGGGAATAAAGGACCGAAATGTCGGGGAGTGGTGGTTCTGAGCGGATGACCCTGCAGCTGACCCGTGGGCACCAAAGGAGGTGCGACATGCAGCAATGACCAGCAGGAAAGATCACCGACCTGTACATTAACTGACTTAAAAGTTTAAATGTGATTTAACTTTTCAGATAAACAGCATTTTCAAAACTGAATGAAAAAATATCCACTGTAGAAGACACTGCTTCTCGGAAAGTAAAAGTTGAGAAACACAGTTGATGTAAACCACACAATTCTTTGCACTTAAAAAGACTTGTTTGTAGTAGTGTTGTCCCGAAACCAATATTTTGGTACCGGTACTGGTTTAGAGGCGATATAGTACCAAATATGATTCATTAGTCTCGCGGTAGTACACTAATATATTGTACAAACCCGATTATAACATTTTGCATTATGTTTGTGTTCAATTTAGGGCTCGGCGATATATCGATATACTTGATATATCGCGGGTTTGTCAATGTGCGATATAGAAAATGACTATTGTGATATTCGAGTATATATTCTCATGCAGTTGCTTTTAGCTACGGGGATTAAACTGCATGCGTTCCTCCTCTTTCTTGTCTCTCCTTCTCATAGACACTTAAAACAAGCGAATCTTCTTACATACGTCACCCTTGCAACGATACACGCCCTCCCCGAGCAGAGAGGTAGCGAGATGGGTAACATTAGCTGTAATGCTAACGGTGTGTTGCGAGTGGCAATACGAGAGAGAAGGTGCGAATCTGGTAACAAATGGAGGAATAATTTATTCCCAAGAAAAAAACAGCACGGGGTCCATCGTCTGATGGTAGTTTGGCTTCAAGCGGGAACATGTTGAACATTTATACGGCAGAAGCGTTGCTACAAAAAGTAGCACCACTGCTAATTCGTAGCATCGTTTGAAAAGTCACCTGCTAGAGAATGAAGAGTGCTTCAAACTGTGCATGTCAACATCTCCATTTAGTGCCACAACCACAAAATGCCGAAGCAACTATTTACACATCAACACCGTAGGACATAAACTATTTGATATGCAGCTCATTTTTATCTGACACTTATTGAATTATCTTGTGTGACATAATGCACAAAAGTGCACTTTATTTGTGTTTAACTATTGTAGTGACGTTCTGTACAAAACGTGCATTTTAATTTAGCGTTGTTTTGATATGTCATCTTAGTGACATCATGCACAAAAGTGCACAAATAGCTTGTTTTGAAATGTCTCTGACAATCTTGCACTTTCTGTTTTGAAATGACATGAATTTTTTGTGCCTCTGCTTAATAACTGCTTAATAAATACACTTTTAGTCAATTGACTTAGTTGTGGTTTCCCTCTCTGCATGAAAGTTTAACATGACCATATATTAATGCAGTATGAAGAAGAATGTTTTAATGTAGACACATAGAATCATCATACTGCTGTGTTTGTATGTTTCAAGTGTTCATTCAAGGCTAAGGCAAAATATCGAGATATATATCGTGTATCGTGATATGGCCTAAAAATATCGAGATATTAAAAAAGGCCATATCGCCCAGCCCTACTTCAATTACAGAGTATGTTTATCCTAAACATTCATGCCACTTCATTTTACACACTAGGGCATTTTTAAGAAGGGTTGGGTATCGAGTATCGATTGGAACCGGGACTAACTTTCCAATTCTCCCGGAATCGTTCAAAAGTTTAAATTTCAATTCCTAGTTTCGATACCCAGTCCGCCGACCGGAAAAAAATAATAAGTCCGCCGACCGGAAAAAGAAGCCGCTGAAAGCCAACAAAGAAGCGCCCACCGTCAGAAGTGTTAGCATAGCCGAGCCTATGTAGGTCAAAGTAGGTCAGTCAAGCAAGGATAGCGGGCGTCGTCGGTCGAAAGTGTGGCTTTATTTTACAAAAAAAATTAAATATGGGCGAAATGTAACACGTGCGACAGGACTGTTTCGTGCTTAGGAGGGTGCACGTCGAACATGATGTAGCACCTCCGAGTTCATGGTGTACAAATAAATGCGTGTCCCGTCTTCGACGCGCTGCGCTGACCTTTCTCCTCTGCCTCTTCCTCTGGCTCCGTCTCCGACGCCAGCCTGGCACCTCGGTGACTGCACTGCAGTCCGAATCCGGTAAGTAAAACAATATATATGCAATAAACAATGTGTTTTGCGCCAACATTAAGGCAGCTAACAAATTAGCCCGCATATTTTTTCATAGACAATTTACAACCTGCTAGCCTGGCTACACGATGTGCTCAGCATACTCCGTTCACCGTAGCGGCAATGGGGAAGATGTCGGTGCCACAGACGAAAGAGTGCCACAGAAAGGTCACTGCACACATAGTCAAAAGACTGCATCCCTTTTCAGAGGTGGAATCTCCAACATTTAGGTTAGTTAAGCAATAACATTAGAGTTAAGCTAATTGATACTGGGCTTAACAGTAACAGCATCATTACATGTTTGTTTATGTTTGCAGGGATATGGTGAAAACTCTCAACCCAAAATACATACCACCTTTCAGGGACTACCTGTCAAACACAGGTACTAGAAGAATCGGAATCGAGAATCGTCAGGAATCGGAATCAAAACAAAGAATCGGAATCGGAATCGTTCGAATTCAAAGAATACCCAACCCTATTTTTAAGTCTTTTATTTTTATTTTTTTTACATTTACCACAATAATAAACCTATGCCGCCAGTTGAAAACCCTGAAATGATACGACTAATAATTGAGGAAATATATTTACAGCACCATTTCTAAATAAATGGTTTCATCTTTGGCGCATAATAAGCTGATATACAGGCTAACGTATCTGCATACCCAAGTCAGGAGGAATTGTGCAAACAACCCATATTCTATATACTAATGTACTTCGGTCTATGTGACCCTATCGCCTATGATCTGTATGCGGGGTACTATTAAAGCACAACATGAGTATCTGACTTTATCCTTGTCAACAAGAGAAGCCAGCTGTTCACTCACTATTTGTCCTAGACCTGTTGCAGTTATGTCCTATCATGATATACAGCAGCACACGGTCGTTCGTGACAGGTGAAGGCTCAAGACAAGCCGATAAATGTCACCTCTTTAATCCAGATAATAACTTGTTCGGCTTCAAATTATGAAATCTTCGCAAAACATACCCGCTAACGTTACCTGTCAAGCCGCCTCCACCTTCACCATATCCTCGCCTTCTCTGGAGCACGAAATATTCATTATCCTTCTCCGTGACCCACAATTTAAAGGCGTTTTTCAGCAATATTTCTTCGGGTTTAAGCCACATGGTTACGAATGTTGTCCGCGGCTCGTCTGCCAAATTCTCCTGTCATTCCACGGCTACCTCACAACACTGCACACGTCAAACCAGTGAATATTTGTTTGCGTCCGGATGCCTCCCTTCCCACGTCGACAAGAAACATCGCTTCGCACAAAGGATTGTGGGATTGTAGTTTTACTGGAGCAGGCCCCGCCATGACAGCGAAGGCAACAGACTTCCCATTCGTGAAGAGTAAAGGAGTGGACGATACTGTCATTTTTTACACCGATCCAATACCAAGGACATTGGATCGGTAAAAGTAATAATAATAGTAATAATATTAATAATAATAACAAGACGAACAATAATGACATGCTGTAATATACGCAATTTTTCTGGACTGATATTTCTGTTTTAATGTTTAATGCTTATGATACACTTTTTTTTTTATAAAATAGAGCACCTGTGTCAAACTCAAGACCAGATGCGGCCTGGATAAAATGTGTGTCAATTCATCTTTCTTACTAAACATATTCGTTCTTTCTTTCAATAGAAATTGCATGTCTTTTAAACTTGAGAAATATCTGACGATGCAAAAAAAATATTGACCCAGGGGTGTCTTAAGTGTAGCCAGCAGCTACAGCCCGCTGCGTATTTTTGGACGAAAAACAACAGTTCTAATAAATATAAAACGAGCAAAATGTAATGTCATGAAAAAGAAGCTGAGAATTGTACAAATAACTCAGGGGTATCCAAATGTTTTACATCAAGGGTCGCATACTGAAAAGTCAAAAGTATGTTGGGGCCATTTTCAAATTGTTTTATTTTGTAAAATAGAAAAAACAAAAAAAAAGAAGCAAGAAAGGGATTAAAACAATTTTAAAGACAGAAAAAAAAATATTGACACAGATTTAAAAAAAAGAATTGGGATCAGCTTTGAGTTATAAGTGACAAAGTGTAATATAATTATTAGTTTTTAGTATCAAAAGGTTTTTAGTATCAAAATAAATCTTAGCACATATTGTCACCTATAACACAAAGCTGAGTCGAGATTGTTTCTACAGTGTCATTTTAGTTTTAAAAAAAAAATACTTGGAGGATAATGTTAAGCTTTTATGTCTACTAAGAAAATGTCATATTCAAAAATCTAAAGTAATTTCAAGTGAACAAATATATGTTATTGTTTTATTCTGAAATTTTACTCACTATTGATGACAAAGAAAAACAAAAAGGCTATAAAAACTTTCCATGTTTTAAAACATAAAAACTAAGGAGTAATGTAAAAAGTAATGTGTCGTATGGTGTTTTGTTACATTCTGTTTCGAGGATTAGCCCTTGCACATGTTTCTTGTTTTTCTTAGTTTTCTCTTTTTTTTCTACAGTAGTTTTAAAAGTCTAGTAAAAATATTTTTAATGATAGACATTTTGTTTATCTTTATAATTATATCGTTGCCTTTCTGAATGATGGTGTTGGTTTTGATTGTGAAGTTTTATTTTATCATATTGTTTAAACTAGTAATGCCAATACTGATAACAATACCAATACCTAAAATATGTCAAGCTCATTGAAATACTTGATTTCTGTTGTTTATCTTTTCAATTTGAATAAAACAGGAACAAAACCTATATATTTTAATCAACAGTTAAACAATATTTTTGGGGGACAATTCAAGTAAGAGATGATAATAAAAAATAATATAATTATTCCCTTTTAGTACATATTATTTAAGCAAAAGAAAACCTATTTCGCAAAAAAAAGAAAAATCTACAATAAAATTGTATTCAAATCCTTTACCTTTTTCCTCCAAACCTTTTTCCTCCAAAGCCATATATTTGGCAGACAATGCCTACAACACTTTAATTTAAAAAAAAAAATATATATAATAATATTACAGAAAAGAAGGGAAAGGCATAACATTTCAATAATATCAAACACAAACAATTGACTACATGTATAGTATCTGTAAAATAGAGGGATTATGTTCTGCCCAGACCAGAACAAGTAGATATGATTGGATAAACCACAGGTGTCAAAGTTAACCCCTTTTTTCTGGTTTATTTGGGGGTAAGCACACCATTTATGTTGAACTAACTTGTCTCCAAATTCCACATTTGCGGCTTCGAGTGGCTTTCACCTCACTCTATCAGCTTTCGTCTGTTCCACCATTTCACCCTCTTCTTCGGGTTTGCTTCTAGAAGCAGTAGTTCATTCTCCCTTCATTTAGTTTGAAAAAAAATAAGGTTGTGAATCCTCATTTGTTCAAAAATTGTTATCTTGTTATGAATGTGTTTCTTACTATATTATACAGTATATAGTCATGCAGTGTGTATACACAACTTAGATGGAAGGTTTAAAGTTGTTTTAGGCTACAACGGGGACTTCCATTAGCTGCATCTTCCAAACCTTTTCCTTATTATCTTTAAAATCCTACTTTAAAAAACAGATGTGTGTTTTTTGTCTTTCATTATGATTGTGAACAATAGGCAAAATTCCCCAAAAAGTACAGTTCTCCTTTAAGGCAACAAGCAAATGTTGCGTCTCGAAAGTACAAATCCCGTTTTCATATGAGTTGGGAAATTGTGTTAGATGTAAATATAAACGGAATACAATGATGTGCAAATCATTTTTAACCCATATTCAGTTGAACATGCTACAAACACAACATATTTGATGTTAAAACTAGTAAACACTTTTTTTTTTTGCAAAAAATCATTAACTTTAGAATTTGATGCCAGCAACACGTGACAAAGAAGTTGAGAAAGGTGGCAATAAATACTGATAAAGTTGAGGAATTCTCATCAGACACTTATTTGGAACATCCCACAGGTGTGCAGGCTAATTGGGAACAGATGGGTGCCATGATTGGGTATAAAAGCAGCTTCCATGAAATGCACAGTCATTCACAAACAAGGATTGGGAAACGGTCACCACTTTGTGAACAAATGCGTGAGCAAATAGGTCAAACCGTTTTAGAACAACATTTATCAACGGGCCATTGCAAGAAATTTAGGAATTTCACCATCTTCGGTCCATAATACCATCAAAAGGTTCAGAGAATCTGGAGAAATCACTGCACGTAAGCGATGATATAATGGACCTTCGTTCCCTCAGGCGGTACTGCATCAAAAAGCGACATCAGTGACCAAAGAGGAAAAGAACCATCAGGACTGTTCTAGGTGCAAAGTTGAAAAGCCAGCATCTGTGACGGTATGGGGGTTTATTAGTGCCCAAGGCATGGGTAACTTACACATCTGTGAAGGCACCATTGATGCTGAAAGGTACATACAGGTTTTGGAGCTACATATGTTGCCATCCAAGCAGCGTTATCATGGACGCCCTTGCTTATTTCAGCAAGACAATGCCAAGTCACTTGTTACAACAGCGTGGCTTCATAGTAAAAGAGTGCGGGTACTAGACTGGCTTGCCTGTAGTCCAGACCTGTCTCCCATCGAAAATGTGTGGCGCATTATGAAACCTAAAATACCACAACGGAGACCCTGGACTGTTGAACAACTTAAGCTGTACATAAAACAAGAATGGGAAAGAATTCCACCTGAAAAGCTTCAAAAATGTGTCTCCTTAGTCCCCAAAGCTTATTGAGTGTTGTTAAAAGAAAAGGTGATGTAACACAGTGGTGAATATGCCCTTTCCCAACTACTTAGGCACGTGTTGTTGCCATGAAATTTTAAGTTAATTATTATTTGCAAAAAAAAAAAAAAAGTTAATGAGTTTGAACATCAAATACCTTGTCTTTGTAGTGCATTCAATTGAATATGGGTTGAAAGGGATTTGGAAATCATTGTATTCCATTTATATTTACACAATTTCCCAACTCATATGGAAACGGGGTTTGTATTTTGAGAAACTGTCACAAAGTGTCTTTTGACACAGAATTTCACAGCAAATTGTCAACCAAGTAGTTAGCAAAATATAAAATAATGACCATTGTAGAGAATAAATGATGAAAAAAACACTTAATTGAACAGTTTAAAAGAGGAGAAAACACGAAAAAAAAAGAAAATTTAATTTTGAAACATAGTTTATCTTCAATTTCGACTCTTTAAAATACAAAATTCAACCGCAAAAAATTAAGAGAAAAACTAGCTAATTCGAATCTTTTTGAAAAAATTAAAAAAAGAATTTATGGAACATCATTAGTAATTTTTCCTGATTGAGATTAATTTTAGAATTTTGATGATATGTTTTAAATAGGTTAAAATCCAATCTGCACTTTGTTAGAATATATAACAAATTGGACCAAGCTATATTTCTAACAAAGACAAATCATTATTTCTTCTAGATTTTCCACAACAAAAATTTTAAAAGTAATTCAAAAGACTTTGAAATAAGATTTAAATTTGGTTCTACAGATTTTCTAGATTTGATGGATGGATAAATAGATGGATAGATGGATGGATGGATGGATGGATGATGGATGGATGGATGGATGGATGGATGGATGGATGGATGGATGGATAGATAGCTAGATAGATAGATAGATAGATAGATAGATAGATATAGATTAATAAATTTAGCAAGCAAGGGACGGATGTCAACATCACTTTCATTTTCAATTCACCCTGTGGTAACACACTTTCTTCATGTTTCCTGTCTTTCATGAAACAAGTGTTGGCCAACCAATGTGTGGTTTGATTGTTGGGAATTTGCGACAAGCAAATAAATGTAGTTTAAGTTTCTGTTTTTGTTTTAGTCCTTAGTTTCAATTATTTGTGTGGAACACAAAATGAGGCATGATTATAATTTGAATCATAAAAACACAACTGATAATCATGAATACAAAATAAACAATACATAATAGAGAAACTAACGAATACATTCCACAGTATATTTCATTTGAGCTATTTCATTAACAAAACTACATAATTATACAATTAAATAGGTCTAAAATTGCATTTTGTTTAATTAATAACAACGTTATTGTAACGCACACAGAATTTATAGAATCAATACAGAACAATACGATAGAAAGTTTACATTCTTTGAATAATTTTGGAAAAATCCACCTTGTAGTTAATTTTGTGGCGAGTTTGGTCCTATTTACAAAATAATAAAGCCACAATTCATATGGGATATTAACTTGGCTGAACGTCTTTTTTTATATACACGCACACCAAGCACCCACTGGCAGAAATATAGATCTGCGCCTATGCTTTGAACCAGAGACATCTTATAAGTAAACACAGCATTGGCTGCTGTGATGCGAGCGATTTGGCCGCCATCTTGCAGTGGTGATGAAGAGCGGGCGAGCAGCCTAAACAGACAGTTGACAGGTGGAAAACAAAGATGCCGGGCCGGTGTTCAGTGTTTTCCTGTACAAATGAGCGGACTGTTGAAAATAGGAATCGGGGGATTACTTTTCACAAGTAAGATTTAACATTAACATACTATTGGTTGTATTTTGTGAAAAGTATATTACCACAGAGTGAGAAGGAGCAAAGATCTTAAATGGTACTGAAATCGTAGCCGCTAGCAAACAAGAGTATGACCATGAGAGAAATGCTTGTCAATGAAATTATCCATCCATCCATTTCTACCGCTTATTTTCTTTGGGGTCGCGGGGGACGCTGGTGCCTATCTCAGCTACAATCGGGCGGAAGGCGGGGTACATCCTGGACAAGTCGTCACCTCATCGCGGGGTACACCCTGGACAAGTCGCCACCCCACACACACACACAATCTGTGCTGTGGTCTTTACTTTTACCCCTGTTGGCTTTTACAATCTTTATATTCATCATTTATTTCAACTTTGTTATTCAAGTATGACATTTTTAAATTAATTACATTTACACAGATTGTGTGTGTGTGTGGGGGGGGGGATATATATTAGCTAACTAGACAATCAGATGGACAGTGGCTATACAGTATTATACAAGGCTAAATTTAGTCTAGCTTTCCAACCGAATTTTGTGTAGCCCACCTATGTGAAATCTGTGGGATTTTTATCCAAAGGGACATTCATAAAAAATACATATAAAACAATCACGTTAAACATTATAATTTAAGGGAAGAATGTAATACAAAATATCAATACAAAGTGTCAAGACAGAATAAACTCGCTGCTGCTGGAGCAATAGTGATACAGTCTGTAGGTCCCTAAGATATATATCTAATGTGTTCATACATTGTTTATGTAGGATATATGCATGTATATGTGACCTAATCATATTGTTTCTTGAATGGTGGAAGAGGGGTTTGTGCGTCTGCCTAACAATACGAAGTTCCTGCAGTCCTGGGTTCAAATCCAGGCTCGGGATCTTTCTGTGTGGAGTTTGCATGTTCTCCCCGTGAATGCGTGGGTTCCCTCCGGGTACTCCGGCTTCCTCCCACTTCCAAAGACATGCACCTGGGGATAGGTTGATTGGCAACACTAAATTGGCCCTAGTGTGTGAATGTGAGTGTGAATGTTGTCTGTCTATCTGTGTTGGCCCTGCAAAGAGGTGGCGACTTGTCCAGGGTTTACCCCGCCCTCCGCCCGATTGTAGCTTAGATAGGCGCCAGCGCCCCCCGCGACCCCAAAAGGGAATAAGCGGTAGAAAATGGATGGATGGAATTTAAAAATAGCTGACCGTTTTTCCCCCCCTTCTCTGGGATTATATTCCCAGTTTTGATCTTGGACGTCCATCCATCCATCCATTTCCTACCGCTTATTCCCTTTTGGGGTTGCGGGGGGCGCTGGAGCCTATCTCAGCTACAATCGGGCGGAAGGCGGGGTACACCCTGGACAAGTCGCCACCTCATCGCAGGGCTGATCTGGGACGTCTAGTCACTTATAGTTTATAAGAATATTATATTACTGTTAAGCAAACTATGAATAATAAAACACGCCAAAACATGTTTCCTTTATCACAGCTACACGTATGACAAAAAAATGCGTAAAAATCAGTGGTATTCAGTGAGGTAAGATTCATTAAAAATGCGCAGACAGTTCATTGCGCCTGTGAAACAAATTGCGCTGAGTGGAGCGGATCACCACTCCAAGATGGCGGTCCCGCGTCTCGTCAGCGCTAGTAGGCAGTAGCGGTCTATGCTTCTTCTACTTATAGGATGTCTATGCTTTGAACAACAACTGCTAAACTACGTTTTTTTAACCGCGTCGATTGCGTCATCATTAAGTGGCTCTCGCAAGCGGGTTATTTGAAAAGGTAGCATTTCTCTACTTGTGCAAGTACGATCATATCAAAATATTGTTTATTAGTCATAACAAGATTACTGTATTATTTTAATAATAAGGCCGTGTTACTGTTTTATTTGATGGACGCTCAATACAGTTCCATTCAAAGCGTGACGAGGCAACTGTGGATTTGTAACGTTAGCTAGTAGCACCTTTGCTAGTCGGGGAAAACTAAGTTCGTGAACTTACTAAAATGTGAAAATTACGTTATCACTTGGAACGTTTAATTACAAAAATGACCTACGGGAGTCCATGAATGTGTGTTTTTTACGATAGCATCGTTTCACCGACTTCAGACATTAGTTAGCCAACGAGCTAACGTGAGCTGGCTTTGATAACGGCGAAAGCAACTTTGATGATGGATGATACCTCGTCTACTTCCACTGGTCTTCCTCCTTCATCTTTCTTGAAGAGGACATTGGAACATTTATCGTCAAGGCAATATGTGAAACTGCCTGAGCAGATAGATAAGGCTGATAGTGTTGCTGTCGTCTCACTCCAGCGCTACTTGTCTGATCAAAGCGAAGGACATCCGGGTAATAACTACAGCTATGACGTAACCATCACCGACGGAGTGTGGCGGGCTAAATGCTTTCTTCACCCCAGTTTAAATCACTTGGTGCACACTAACACCCTGAGGACAGGCTCGGACATCATCATCACGCAGTGCTCGTTTGTGTACAACGAGAGGAGACTGGGGCACGGCTACATCAGCATTGAAAAGGTGAGCTGTGGCTCAGGCAGGTCTGCACTCCTGTCTATTATTCGGGATGTATACACGCTGCCAATGCTGGTCAAAGGCGGCATGGAGCAGAGCACCTTGCTCCAAAGCGACGTCCCTCTCCAGGTGACTCGCAAACATTACCTGTCTGTGTGGAATGATGAGGATCCAGAGGGGAGCATGTGGACCGTGGTGCCCCCTTCACCTGACCTTGTACTGGATGGTGAGAAGCTGCATTCACACCTGCATGATACATTACGGTAGTACCCCAGTAATATGTTTCAAAAGGCCATTATTAAAGGCCTGGGCGATATGACATAATCTCAGATTTTTTTCCACACAAAATTCGATTCCGATTTTTTTTTTTCAGATTTTCCCCCCTACTTTTTAAAGAAACCAATGAGTACAAATGTCACAGAAAAAAACGTGTTTCTTTTATTTGATCAAAAAATTAGTAGTACGAACGGCATCTGAACTCTAAGAAAAATACAAATTTGAATGTTATGTTTTTTTTAATTATGACTCCAAAAGGGACAAGCGGTAGAAAATGGATTGACGGATGTTAATATTAAAAATATTATATATATATATATATATATATATATATATATATATATATATATATATATATATATATATATATATTAGGGCTGTAACAACTAATCGATTAAAATCGATTATAAAAATAGTTGGCGATTAATTTAGTCATCGATTCATTAGATGTATGCAGTGCGCCTGCGCTGAGGCTCTTTTTTTTTCTTTTTTTTTTTTCCTCTCGTTCTTTCCTAAACCTTTATTTAGGAACTGCAACATTTACAAAACGCTGAGAAACAATAATCAAAATAAGTAGGGGACGGCGTGGCGCAGTGGAAGAGTGGCCGTGCGCAACCCGAGAGTCACTGGTTCAAATCCCACCTAGTAACAACCTCGTCACGTCCGTTGTGTCCTGAGCAAGACACTTCACCCTTGCTCCTGATGGGTGCTGGTTGGCGCCTTGCATGGCAGCTCCCTCCATCAGTGTGTGAATGTGTGTGTGAATGGGTAAATGTGGAAGTAGTGTCAAAGCGCTTTGAGTACCTTGAAGGTAGAAAAGCGCTATACAAGTACAACCCATTTATTTATTTATAAGTACAAAAAAGTACAAAACAGCGCCAAGGCGGCGGCAGTAAGCCAGCCAATGATGTGTCATGTGCAGCTCACGTGACCAAGCCGTATTCTTTGTCTGGAAACATTCGAAAAATGGCGGAACGATAGTGTAAGTGCAATGGAGAAAAGTCTACGACCTAAGTCGTCAAAAGTGTGGGAATTCTTCACCCTAAACCCTGTTATATTTTTATTCCCATTGTTGCTTTTTATTTTTTATTCTTATTGTAATATTTCTCTATTTTGTTTCCATTTAAACCCCCATAATTTACTTTTTACTTTTTTAAAATCGATTCCAACTCCGTACACTGCTGCTGGAATTTACATTTTTCTGAAGGAACTCTCCTGAAGGAATCAATAAAGTACTATCTATCTATCTAAACACTGCAAAGAGGACACTTTCCTGCAAAACGTGCAGCATCGACCTCGCGGGGAACGGAAGTACGACATCGCTTCGGGAGCACCTTAAGAGGAAGCATGTTGGATCCATGGATGAAGAAAAAAACTCACGGTACGTAACTTTTTAAGTCCATAGTCCAAGTACATTGATCCGTTGTGTCCGTCTTTGTGTGTTTTTAATATGTTGTTAACGAGGAGATTTTTTTAAGGCAATAAACGGACAGAAATATCTCAGGTTGGTTTCATAGTGAATCAATGTAGCCGGACCCAATTAAGCTATATAAGATTTAAGTGACGCTTTAGTAATTTAAACGTTATGATGGTGCTGGAATATTTCAAGCTATTATTCACAGGCAGCCTAAAATTAATCCTTTATTATTCACAACAGAATCATGTACAATATCTGATTCAGTTCTGATCTGATGAGTTACATGTCTGTGTTATTAGTGTTATATGCTGCATCCCCAATGTCCATTTATTTTATCTAGCTTTTTTTTAATGTGGTGGTGTAATTAGATAGATAGATAGATATTACTTTTATTGATTTCCTCAGGGAGTTTCCTCAGGAACATTTAAAATCCAGCAGCAGTGTACAGAATTAAAATCAATTTTAAAAAGTAAATAACGGGGGTTTAAATGGAAAAAAAAAAAGAAGAAAATATTACAATAAGAATAAAAAAAAAAGCAACATAAGAATAAAAATAACAATATAACAAGAAAAACTAGGCAGCAGTGACCATGGTATGAAAACATTTGCCTTTTACATCAGAAATTATTAAATAAATCAACCAAGTATGTATTGAGTTACATGTAAATGTTGCTACTATGTACATTCATGATATGTTTTCTCTTATTTCAGAAAGAAACAAGCCAGTATTTGGTACAAAGGAAGGTGTGCACCCCACGGCAAACGGCTGCATTGACTGATAGTGTCCTAAATATGTTGGTAACTGACATGAGGCCACTATCAATGATGGAGGATGACGGTTTCAGAAAATTGATTTACGTCCTCAACCCTGGTTACACTCTTCCCTCAAGGACCCATTTTACCAAACTGATGGAGAGGAAGTATGAGCAGACATTTCAAGCTGTGTAAACTGACATTAAAGCCACCCAGAGCAAAATTGTTCTGACCACTGATGTGTGGACAAGTATAGTCACCTTGGCAATACATGCCACTACATTGGAGATAAATGGAACATGAAGTCAATCTGCCTTACGACAATGCCACTAGAGAAAAGACATTTAGCATTCAACATTGCAGAATGGTTGGAATAGGTAGTAGCCAGGTTTGAAATTCCCCTAAGCAAAAGTTTTGCTATTGTGCATGACATTGGTGCACTTTATAAAAAAACTAAACATTTTTCTAACACTTGCCTTGTTATTGTTATGTTTGGCAAGTCAAAAGGACATGGTGCCAGTATGCGTTTTTTTTAAATAAAGTATTGGAAAGGATAGAAATGTAGTTTGTCTTTTTTATTTGATTATTCATCGAGTAATCGGAGTAATAATCAACAGATTAATCGATTATCAAATTAATCGTTAGTTGCAGCCCTAATATATATATATATATAATATATATGTGTGTGTGCGTATATATATGTATAAATATATATATGTACGTGTGTATATATATGTATGTGTGTGTATGTGTATATATATATATATATATATATATATATATATATATATATATACACACACACATACAGGTGCTGTTCATATTATTAGAATATCATGAAAAAGTTGATTTATTTCAGTAATTCAGAACGTGAAACTTACATATTATATCAATTCATTACACACAAAGTGATATACTTGAAATGTTTATTTCTTTTAATTTTGATGATTAGTACTGACAATCACTGAAAATCCCAAATTCAGTATCTCAGAAAATTAGAATATTAGTTACGACCAGTACCAAAAAATATTTTTTAGAAATGTGGGCCAACTGAAAAGTATGAACATGCAAAGTTTCAGCATGTACGGCAATCAATACTTAGTTGCAGCTCCTTTTGCCTGAATTGCTGCAGCAATGTGGCGTGGCATGGAGTCGACCAGTCTGTTGCACTCCTCAGGTGTTATGAGAGCCCAGGTTGTTTTAATAGTGGCCTTCAGCTCTTCAGCATTGTTGGGTCTGGCATCTCGCATCTTCCGCTTCACAATGCCCCATAGGTTTTCTATGGGGTTAATTAAGGTCAGGTGAGTTTGCAGGCCAATCAAGAATAGGGATACCATGGTCTTTAAACCAGGTACTGGTAGATTTCGCACTGTGTGCAAGTGCCAAGTCATGTTGGAAAATGAAATCTTCACTTCCATAAAATTGGCCCGTGGCAGGCAGCATAAAGTGTTCTAAAAGTTCCTGGTAGACTGCTGCATTGACCCTAGACCTCAGGAAACACAGTGGACCAACACCAGCAGATGACATGGCACCCCAGACCATTACCGATTGTGGAAATTTGACACTGGACTTCAGGCAACGTTGATTCTGTGCCTCTCCTGTCTTCCTCCAGACTCTGGGACCTGGATTTCCAAAGGAGATACAAAATTTACTTTCATCTGAAAACATAACTTTGGACCACTCAGGAGCAGTCCAGTCCTTTTTGTCTTGAGCCCGGGCGAGACGCTTTTGACGTTGTCTCTTATTCAAGAGTGGCTTTACACAAGGAATGCGACAGCTGAAGCCTATATCTTGCATACGTCGGTGCGTGGTGGTTCTTGAAGCACTGACTCCAGCTGCAGTCCACTCTTTGTGGATCTCCCCCACATTTTTGAATCGGTTTTGTTTGACAATCCTCTCCAGGGGGCGGTTATCCCTCTTGCTTGTACACTTTTTTTCTACCAAATCTTTGTCTTCCCTTCGCCTCTCTATTAATGTGCTTGGACACAGCTCTGGGAACATCCAACCTCTTTGGCAATGACCTTTTGTGTCTTGCCCTCCTTCTTTAAAGTATCAATGGCCATCTTTTGGACAGTTGTCAAGTCAGCAGTCTTCCCCATGATTGTGTGTCATACAGAATCAAAACGAGAGACCATTTAAAGGCTTTTCCAGGTGTTTTGAGTTAGTTAGCTAATTAGAGTGTGGCACCAGGTGTCTTCAATATCTGACCTTTTAACCATATTCTAATTTTCTGAGATGTTGAATTTAGGGTTTTCATTGGTTGTCAGTTATAATCATCTCCTTTTTGGCAAAAAACACTTTAAATGTATCAGTCTGTTTGGAATGAATTTATACATTCTACAAGTTTGACTTTCTAAATGGAATTAATGAAATAAATCAACTTTTTCATTGTATTCCAATAATATGACCAGCACCTGTGTGTTTATATATATAATATGTGTGTGTGTGTGTGTGAATATATATATATATATATATATATAAATATAATGTAATGAAAAAGATAATATATATCAGTGTATATATAATTTGCTGTATATACAATAGGGCAGCACGGTGCCACAGGGGTTAGTGTGTCTGCCTTCGATCTTGCGCTAATGCTCTTTCTGTGTGTAGTTTGCATCTTCTCCCCGTGACTGCGTGTGTTCCCTCCGGGTACTTCGGCTTCCTCCCACCTCCAAAGACATGCACCTGGGGATAGGTTGATTGGCAACACTAAATTGGCCCTATTGTGTAAATGTGAGTGTAAATGTTGTCTGTCTGTCTGTGTTGGCCCTGTGATGAGGTGGCGACTTGTGCAGGGTGTACGCCGCCTTCCGCCTGAATACAGCTGAGATAGGCTCCAGCACCCCCCGCAACCCCGAACGGGACAAGCGGTAGAAAATGGATGGATGTATATATAATATGTAATTATTACATGTTATATTTTATATTGCTACTACATTACATTTTTAGTCTACCTTATACTTGCATTATTCTTTCCATCATTACACATTCTATCCTTTGTAACTGAGCTACTGTGTGAAACAATTTCCTTTGTACATCATTAAAGTTTGTCTACAGTTGTGATCAAAATTATTCAACCCCCACACAATTTTGGTGTTTTAACAAGTTGGACATTTATTCCGTATTTTGTTTATAGTCATATCAAATAAAGATGCATTAAATAGACAAATGCAACTTGAATTACAACATTATATTTTGTAACATACCAAACAGTGTCTCTTAAGATCTCATTGACAAAATTATTCAACCCCTTGAAGATCATAACTTAAGAACAGAATTTGAATAAGGTCTTTTCAATCAGGTGTTGAAAACATGTGATTAGAACTATAACGAGCAACAATTAAACTGATTGAAAAAGACTGTGACGCTCAGCTTCTTGTAGATGGTCAATGGTGTATTTGCAACATGGTGAAGTCCAGGGATTGGTCAAAGAAGTCAAGAGAAGAGTTAGGGACGGCGTGGCGCAGTGGGGAGATTGGCCGTGCGCAACCCGAGCGTCCCTGGTTCAATTCCCACCTAGTACCAACCTCGTCACGTCCGTTGTGTCCTGAGCAAGACACTTCACCCTTGCTCCTGATGTGTGCTGGTTGGCGCCTTGCATGGCAGCTACCTCCATCAGTGTGTGAATGTGTGTGTGAATGGGTAAATGTGGAAGTAGTGTCAAAGCGCTTTGAGTACCTTGAAGGTAGAAAAGCGCTATACAAGTACAACCCATTTATCATTTAAGAGTTATTTTCTCTTTATAAGAAAGGATATGGATATAAAAAAATAGCAAAGACATTACACATTTCAAGAGACACAGTTGGGAGCATAATTCGCAAGTTTAAAGCTAAAGGCACAGTGGAAACACTACCTGGGCGTGGTAAAAAGAGGATGCTGTGTGCAACTGCTGTCCGGTATTTGAAGCGTACAGTGGTGAAAAACCCCCGGGTAACAGCTGAGGAACTACAACAGGACATTGCAGAGCGGGGAACGCAGGTTTCGTCCCAGACAATAAGGCGCGCACTACGAGATGAAGGCCTCCATGCCAGAACTCCCAGGCGCACCCCACTTCTGATTACCAGGCACAAGAATAATAGACTCAAGTATGCCAAAAATCATCTGGACAAACCCCAAAGGTTCTATGGCGTGATGAGACAAAAGTGGAACTCTTTGGGCCTATGAATCAACGTTAGGTCTGGAGGAGAAAAAAATGAAGCTTACAAAGAGAAGAACACCTTGCCTACTGTTAAGCATGGTGAGGGGTCAATCATGCTCTGGGGCTGTTTCTCTGCTTCAGGTACCGGGAATCTCCAGCGCGTTCAAGGCATTATAAATTATATTTCCTACCAGTATATATTAGATGCAAATGTCATGAAGTCAGTGACGAAGCTGAGGCTTGGGAGACGTTGGACCTTCCAACAGGACAACAATCCCAAGCATGCCTCCAAATCAACATCAGAGTGGTTGCAGAAGAAGGGCTGGAAGACTCTGGAGTGGCCTTCACAGTCGCCAGACCTAAATCCTATTGAAAACCTGTGGTGGGACTTGAAGAGGGTAGTTGCAGCACACAAGCCCAAGAATATGAATGAACTGGAGGCCTTTGCCCAAGAGGAATGGGCTAAAATACCTGTAGATCGTTGCAAGAAGGTTGTGTCCGGTTATATATCACGTTTGAAGGATGTAATTACTGCCAAAGGGTGTTCTACTAAGTACTAAAGATGCATGTAACTAGGGGGTTAAATAATTTTGTCAATGAGATATTAAGAAAAATGTCCTTTTTTGGTATTTTGTAAAATACAGTGTTACAATTTAAGTTGCATTTGTCTATTTGACACATCTTTATTTGATATGACTATAAACAAAATATGGAATAAATGTTCAACTTGCTGAAACACCAAAATTGTGTGGGGGTTGAATAATTTTGATTACAACTGTATGTCTAGATTACATTTGAAAAAACACCTTGTGGTGCAGCTTGGACACATCTTCAGTAAAGAACGGAGGTTTATTGGGTTTTTCGGGTCTTTGATCTCTAGACACCCTCGCCTAGGCGACCCAACCGGCGCTGATCGGGCCCCGGCTTGTGTCCAAGCAGCGTGCTACTCCATCCGTCTCCTCTCTTGATATTTCTGGGGGATTATTTTCTCCAGCAACCCTCTGATTCCAAGAAGTCTGAATGTTTTATGCACAGATTTCCCTAGAAAGCCCCTGCAGCCCACTTCAATAGGCTCACAGCGGGCTCTCCAGACGCTTTCTCTGCACGCCTCGAATAGCACAAGGTATTTGGCCTTCTTTCGCTCATGGGCCTCCTCCATCCGGTCTTCCCATGGGACTTTAAGTTACAGCAGCACAACTTGCTTCATTGAGTCAGTGATGTCCTAGCTATGCGCTCTGGAAATTTCAGCTGTCTGCCGAGATCCACCTGAAGCCGCCAGTCACGGGCTGTGGCGAGCAATCCGGTTGGGGCCTTACGTCCTGCCTGTGGTTTGCCCCCTACTTTGACGAAGGATATGTTATATGTTTGCTCTGCTGGATTCCAGTGCCAATGGTGTCTGCTACTGCCTTCAGCACCTGGTTGTGGCGCCATGTGTACCTCCCCTCTCCCTGCCTTCAGCACCTGGTTGTGGCGCCATGTGTACCTCCCCTCTCCCTGCCTTCAGCACCTGGTTGTGGCGCCATGTGTACCTCCGCTCTCCCAGGGCTTTAGGGCAGCAGCTCAGGATGTGTTCCAGGGAACCCCGTGCCTTGCACAATGGACATTCAGGTGTTTCTGCTAGCCCCCAGCAATGAAGATTAGATGGACTAGGGAGGGCATCATACACTGACTGGATCAGGAACTTGAGTCTTGCTGGTTCTGACTTCCAAAGTTCTGTCCAGGTGATCTTCCTGGTAGATGCGTGGTCCCAATTTGTCCAGGCTCCTTGCTGGCGCATGGCCACTGTCTTGCTCTGACGATCCTCCTCAACCTCTGCACGGATCTCTCCCTGCACCATCAGCCGTCTCTTTCGACCCTGGGCTTTGTCGTAGCGTGGTCTTGTATGGCTACCCAGCCCAGCTCGTTCTACTGCCACAGCACCTACTAAAACGCCACGTCTCAGCCTAGCTTCTGCCTGGTCGACGGCCTCTTGTGCCTACCACTTCCTCCCAGTTCTGACCTTGATGCCAGCAGAGGAGACTCCGGTGTCAGATGAGTCTCTGTAAAGTAACACCTCCCTGGCTCTGGTGACTTTAAACTCCTCGGTCAATCCGGTGAAGGGAAGCTGCAGCTTGTTGTTGTGCCCATACAGGGCGATGCTGCTTAGGCTCTTCGGCAAGCCCAGCCACCTACGCAGGTGCTGGCTGATGTTGCGTTCGAAGCCCTCCACAATGGTTACTGGGACTTCGTAGATGAGCAGCGGCCAAAGGATTCTTGGCAGGATGCCATGCTGGTATATCCAAGCCTTGAACTTCCCGGGTAAACCCGACTTGTCCACTGCTGATAGCCAGGTCTTCAGCTCCACATGGGCTGACTGCACTGCTGCCTTGTCCTTCAGGGTGCTGTCAAAAAGACAAGACAGCAGTGCAGTCAGCTCATTTGGAGCTGAAGACCTGGCTATCAGCAGTGGACAAGTCGGGCCTCCCCGGAAAGTTCAAGGCTAATATGTTCTTTTTTAAACAAGACATAAATTGTACTTTTGTATGTACTCATTTTCAAAGAATTAAATTAAAGGGGCTGTTTGCCACATCTACACAGATGTCTAAAGGGCGCTAACTTTCCAATGTATTTTACACTGTATGTTGGAGCCAAATTTCCTCATTTTGTTTATCTTGTTTTATTTTGTTGTCTCTAAATGATTGCTGGCGTCTGTTCATGCTGATGGTTTTCACTGGTCCCCGTCAGGGATAGGACTGTTGCTATGGTGCGGTTGCCATGGTAACCTCGTTTAATCAAGGGTTCAGGTGGTAGCACTGAGGTGCGCTCTTATGGAGGACACAAACAGTTTTACGACCGTGCCGTGTGTGGTCAAGTGTCGCTGCTGTGATAATGTTCAATTCAAGGTCAGCATACTAACAATGACATGTTCTAAAGCCTACATTTGATTTCATTTTGTTTGCTTAAAATAAACGGATTGTCATATCCCAAAAATGTCCACAATACTTGACATTGAATCATTTGCAAGCGTCAAACTAAGTCATCACAGTTTCCCTCAGTATTAGCTTAAAGGTAAAGGCTATACACCGTATATCCCACTCTCTTCTGGTTTCTAGGACGTAAGGGTGTAACTGCATACGTACGTAGCACATGCATGCGCATACGTTTTGAGTGTTGTTAGCTAATAATAGCAATTTGGATGGATAGCGTTATTGTTCGTTGGTTCTCTTGGACTACTTTTGTATGTGTGCTCCCGCTCTCTGCATGTACATGTTGACAATAAAGGGTGAGTGACCACCCTAAACACCAATAATTTTATTCGAGGCTGTTGAAATTTTTTAGTACACAAACTTGGTAATTGTGAACAATATAGACCGTTTTATCACAAATAGGTTCTGTTAAACTATTATTGCCACATCTACACAGATGCACAAGCTTGCCAATGGTGTCCCTGTAATATTGTTTGCTTCGAACAATTTAACTCTGAGCAAGTTGCAAACAGCCCCTTAAGCGCTTCCTCTTGGAAGCAATACTTCTGTCTTGAATGAATAAAATACAAAGATGTAGCATTGCACTTTGCATGCAACTAAATAATATTCTTTAACATTGAGATTAATAAAGTGCAAACGTAAAGCTTGTGTTTTGAATAAAATACTTCTGTCAATAAAAATATAATATTATACATTGTATTCAAATGAATAATCAAGTAAAACATTAAGAGGGGGCGTCGGCCTGTTGCGGAAGGGGCTGGGTGTGTGTGTAAGGAACAGTGTAATTTCGCCTGTTGCCACCATCACGTCTCCATCTCATCGCTGCGTTGGGGTGGGGTGGGGGTGGGGGGGGGCAATAGACTACAGACTGTGGTGAAGTAGGCCGCCTTCGTTGCGTGAAAAAGCACACAATTTTCGGCTGATTTTTCCGCTCCGTATGCTGAATGGCAATATACAATATGTATCTCAATATTTTTTCCGTAAAGTAAAAACTAAACACAAATAAGTCACCTCAAGGACTGCGAGTGAGCTGAGCTGCCGCTTATAATTCTAGAACGTCATCAGGCTCATAGTGATGTTACTAGTAGTTGACTTGGAAGTGTTTATTATAATTTGGCGAGAGTCTGCTGCATTATAGTCACCTGTTAAAGTTACACCTTTTTGCTAACCCGCACCGTTTCTCCTCTCTGCCTGCCTCTGCTATGAGCACTGACTCCATGCGCTCTGAATACTCACTGCTGATTGGCTGTTACCGCTCTGTGTGTAACTATTTAGGATGTGTGGGTGAGACAATGCTGGGTGCTGCAGAGACATACTGACAGAGGCAGAGGCAGTACGAAGCGTAGCAGCTTGTTAAGACTTTAGCTTAGCACCAAATGATAATATAAATATATTTAATAAAGTCAAATAAAAATAAGGCAACAAGAGATGAATCCTACACTTCTCTTTTGTAAAGTAGATCTGAACAGCCGATATGGGCATCTACATCAACCATATGATTTGCCTAAGAAGCTGGTCAAGACAAAAATAATTAAAAAAAAATATGAACAATACCCACCCCAAGTTAATGCTGTGCTGCTTATCGTGAATAGTCCGATACTGATTATCTGTGAGTGAGATCAGCCGATATGCTTTTGACACATTATTAAAATGTAACGATATCAACACAAATTTTAAAGTACTTGCTGCCTCAGTTTGTTTTATTATTTATTAATTGTCTGAGCCAAACAAAGTCAGTAGAGTACACAAAAAACACACAAAAGCAATAACTGCTATCTACTACTCTTTTAAATCATTTGTTTTTTGCCCTTTAAAATCCTCCTGTGTTTAGGGATTCATTCCCAAAGTTTGTAAACAATAACAACACATACTTTCAATAACAATAACACATACTTTTTCGATCGATCGGAGCATTTTTAATTGTTATTTTAGCTGTCTTCTTGATGTTGTGTATGTTTTAACGCCATTGCGACGCTTCAAACAGGGAAGTGGCCAATAAGAATAAGAGTGTCACAGAGCATTCGGAAAATGTACTAGTCAATTAATGGATCTCTCACCTGTTGTGAATTTGGCCATTCAGCTCCATGTTAGAGAACAGAAAGTTGTGCAAACCGTACTGAAACATTAACCAGTTGGACAACATTTAGAGAAAGTCCAAATAAAAGTTATAGTCAAGTGCATTTTTGGTTTACACTGAAATTTCACCTGAAAGCAAAATATCCTAAATCTTTGTTAAAATAATAAGCATGTGTTTTATTACCTGTCTCCTGTCAACAGTGTCCAAGATCTCTCTTCTTCATAGCCTTGAGTCATCTTTCAGAAGCTCATATACGCACCTCCCTCTCCTTGTGAGGATATTGCATAAATCCAGATTGAGGTATTACGGCAAGATGGGGTCCAAGATAGATTTTCCCTACCAGGTGAATTTAAAACCATCAAGATGTGACCTTCACCGTAGTTCAGTTTGTGTTAATTTCACTTTCCTTTCTTTCAGGCATACTTTGAAGTTGCTGACCAGAGTGGCACAATGTCTCTTGTGCTTTGGAATGAACTCTGTCCACAGTTTTACCTCTCGCTCAATGTCGGAACGGTGTTGTACCTCCAATATTACTCCCTTAAGCAGAGTTATTTAAAACGCTCGCGCCCACAAATGGACCATTACGGAATTAAGGAATTTACCTCAATTGGTACGTTTGCAATCACATTGACACTTTTTTTGCGTGTGCCTGTGTGTGAGTGAGCGATACAACCTGCAGAGGCGCTGTTGATACTATTTTGTGCTTAGGCTGCTATACAGTACATATTGCAACATGGAATATATGCAAATAGCATATAGACACTAAGCACATTACAATTATTTAACACATTTTTGAGACGGATAAATTACATGAAATTCTATAATTAAATACAAGATAAGTACAAACCCCGTTTCCTAATGAGTTGGGAAATTGTGTTAGATGTAAATATAAACGTAATACAATGATTTGCAAATCATTTTCAACCAATATTCAGTTGAATATGCTACAAAAACAAAATATTTGATGTTCAAACTGATAAATATTTTTTTTTTTGCAAATAATCATTAACTTTAGAATTTGATGCCAGTAACACGTGACAAAAAAGTTGGGAAAGGTGGCAATAAATACTGATAAGTTGAGAAATGCTCATCAAACACTTATATGGAACATCCCACAGGTGTGCACGCTAATTGGGAACAGTGGGGTGCCATAATTGGGTATAAAAGCAGCTTCCATGAAATGCTAAGTAATTCACAAACAAGGATGGGGCGAGGGTCACCACTTTGTAAGCAAATTGTCGAACAGCTTTAGAACAACATTTCTCAACGAGCTATTGCAAGGAATTTAGGGATTTTACCATCTACGGTCCGTAAAATCATCAAAAGGTTCAGAAAATCTGGAAAAATCACTGAGCGATGATATTATGGACCTTTGATCCCTCAGGCGGTACTGCATCAAAAACCGTCATCTGTGTATAAAGGATATCACCACATGGGCTCAGGAACACTTCATAAAACTACTGTCAGTAACTACAGTTGGTCGCTAGATCTGTAAGTGCAGGTTAAAACTCTACTATGCAAAGCGAAAGCCATTTATCAACAACACGAAAGAACGCCGCCGGCTTCGCTGGGCCCGAGCTCATCTAAGATGGACTGATGCAAAGTGGAAAAGTGTTCTGTGGTCTGTCGAGTCCACATTTCAAATTATATTTGGAAACAGAGGACATGGTGTCATCCAAAACAAAAAGGAAAATTACCATTTGGATTGTTATAGGCGCAAACTTCAAAAGCCAGTATCTGTGATGGTATGGGGGTGTATTAGTGCCCAAGGCATGGGTAACTTACACTTCAGTGAAGGCACCATTATTGATGAAAGGTACATACAGGTTTTAGAGCAACATATGTTGTCATCCAAGCAACGTTATCATGGACACCCCTGCTTATTTCAGCAAGACAATGCCAAACCACGTGTTACAACAGCATGGCTTCGTAGTAAAAGATTGCGGGTACTTTCCTGGCCCGCCTGCAGTCCAGACCTGTCTCCCATCGAAAATGTGTGGTGCATTATGAAGCGTAAAATACGACAGCGGAGACCCCGGAATGTTGAACGACTGAAGCTCTACATAAAACAAGAATGGGAAAGAATTCCACTTTCAAAGCTTTACCAAATAGTTTCCTCAGTTCCCAAATGTTTATTGAGTGTTGTTAAAAGAAAAGGTGATGTAACACAGTGTTGAACATGCCCTTTCCCAACTATTTTGGCACGTGTTGAAGCCATGAAATTCTAAGTTAATTATTATTTGCAAAAAAAAAATTACGTTTATGAGTTTGAACATCAATTATCTTGTCTTTGTAGTGCATTCAATTGAATATGGGTTGAAAATAATTTGCAAATCATTTTATTCCGTTTATATTTACATCTAACACAATTTCCCAACTCATATGGAATCGGGGTTTGTACATTTAAGAGTTTTTTTCTGGTTTTAGTAGTACTGTTATTAGTACAGTATTATTATTGGTAAAAGTCATGAAATGTGCTTTTATTGAGTGCCCTGGAAAGGTTAATGTTGACCAAAAGTAATGTTAATGTTGTAATTCTTTCTTTTCTCTGCAGAAATCTCCCTGAACTTTCGCAATCCAGCTTCAGTCATCACTGTAGTGCCACCGAAGA
This sequence comes from Nerophis ophidion, assembly GCF_033978795.1. Taxonomy (NCBI): domain Eukaryota; kingdom Metazoa; phylum Chordata; class Actinopteri; order Syngnathiformes; family Syngnathidae; genus Nerophis; species Nerophis ophidion. The sequence goes on from NC_084614.1 coordinate 556,087, forward strand.
AAGTTCAACCTCAGTGGTCATTGCCTGATGTGTCTTATCGTTTCACCACAAGGTGATATATACCCTAAACCATTTTTTTTCAAACTGTGGTACTGTACTTCTAGTGGTACGTGGGCTCCACATAGTGGTACGCCAAATAATCACTTGATTAAATTAGAGTGGTTTTTTTTCCAACAGTGTTTGTTACTGGTCAAACTTTATGCAATATTATGTTAAATGATGTTTTTAATAAATACTTAGGCCTACTACGCTACGGTATTTCAATGTTGGTCATTATTGTGGTGCTTGGTAAAAAAGGTTTGAGAACCACTGTCTTAAACTAATCAGCTGGCTCTCTATACTTGAGGCGACACACACAAGTTGTTTGGTTTACAGCATTTTTGTTTTATTTTTATTTTAAAAATTTTTTTCCAGCATTTGTGTTGTAGTCTGAGTAATTCTATATTTTTTCAATTTGTCAGATTAAACCTTGGGAGGTTTTCCAACAACTCAGTGTGTGACATCATCGGTTTGGTCACTTTTGTAGGTCGTGTTGAAAGAATAAAGTGTAAAAGCAAGAATGGTGAGATGCTAAATATTCTTCATATTAATATGAATAAATATCGATGTGTGATTGATCACATCCATCCTCATTTGTCTAGAGAAGTACTGGACGTTCCGCTGGGTCCACATGGTCGATGGAACATCAGAGCAGCCTTTTATCCTGGAGATTTTTTCCTCTTCTCAACCTGAAATCTTTGTAAATATAAGCCCAAGTGAGACAACTCTTGTGGTACAACCACTGGCGTATTTTTGAACATCTGAAATACATAATCTCTCTCCCATAGTGACCTACCTAGTGTGCACTCAGATGCGAGTATGTCAGGTGGATGGCTTGTTGCCCTATCTCACCACTAGCTGTGAGACAGAGCTGTTCATTACTGGTGAGCACTGTTCATATTATAAATCCCATCAGTCTATAAAAAAAAAAAACAGAAACATAAAATACTCTTCACTTTTTTGACATTACAGGCTACCACAAAGGTCAACCATATGTAAATGAGCCTACTGTAAATAACTTTATCCAGTGGACTAAGACTCAGAAGGACAACGTGATTCTCCAGAAGACAGCTGTTGGTGGCTATTACTCTTACCCTCATGCCCCGCAAAAATTCACCCAGTCTGTGGCGGAGACATCAGGTAACAATTATTCTTTTTACCTCTGTCTTTTATAAAGAGAAAATCCAAGTTCCACGAAGTGGAGCACTGATGTCATAACTCCTGGCAGCCCTTAAAGGCATGTTTGTACTTTGCATTGAAAAGTACTATAGTTTTAGTACTCTGGTGCAGTGATATATATATATATATATATATATATATAATATACACAGTGGGGCAAAAAAGTATTTAGTCAGCCACCGATTTTGCAAATTCTCCCACTTAAAATGATGACAGAGGTCTGTAATTTTCATCATAGGTACACTTCAACTGTGATAGACAGAATGTGAACAAAATAATCCAGGAATTCACATTGTAGGAATTGTAAAGAATGTATTTGTAAATAATGGTAGAATTTGTTGAAAGGACTAATTGGTACAATCCGACTCTGCATGACAGGGGCGTCCTCCTCCCTGAGCCAGACTTGCACCTGACCGCATACCGCATAAATTTATTTTGGTCAATAACAATAATTCAACTCAATACTTCGCAATATAACCTTTGTTGGCAATAACAGAGGTCAAACGATTACTATAGGTCTTTACCAGGTTTGCACACACATTAGCTGGTATTTTAGCCCATTCTTCTATGCAGATCTTCTCGAGAGCAGTGATGTTTTGGGGCTGTCGCCGAGCAACACGGACTTTCAACTCCCTCCACAGATTTTCTATGGGGTTGAGGTCTGAAGACTGGCTAGGCCACTCCAGGACTTTCAAATGCTTCTTACGGAGCCACTCCTTCGTTGCTCGGGCGGTGTGTTTGGGATCATTGTCATGCTGGAAGACCCAGCCACGTTGCATCTTCAAAGCTCTCACTGGTGGAAGGAGGTTTTGGCTCAAAATCTCACGTTACATGGCCCCTTTCATTCTTTCCTTAACACGGATCAGTCGTCCTGTCCCCTTAGCAGAAAAACAGCCCCAAAGCATGATGTTCCCACCCCCATGCTTCACAGTAGGTATGGTGTTCTTGGGATGCAACTCAGTATTCTTCTTCCTCCAAACACGACAAGTTGAGTTTATACCAAAAAGTTATATTTTGGTTTCATCTGACCACATGACATTCTCCCAATCCTCTGCTGTGTCATCCATGTGCTCTCTGGCAAACTTCAGACGGGCCTGGACATGCACTGGCTTAAGCAGGGGGACACGTCTGGCACTGCAGGATTTGATTACCTGTCGGCGTAGTGTGTTACTGATGGTAATCTTTATTACTTTGGTCCCAGCTCTCTGCAGGTCATTCACCAGGTCCCCCCATGTGGTTCTGGGATTTTTGCTCACCGTTCCGATGATCATTTTGACCCCATGGGATGAGATCTTGCGTGTAGCCCCAGATCGAGGGAGATTATCAGTGGTCTTGTATGTCTTCCCTTTTCTGATAATTGCTCCCACAGTTGATTTTTTCACACCAAGCTGCTTGCCTATTATAGATTCACTCTTCCCAGTCTGGTGCAGGTCTACAATTCTTTTCCTGGTGTCATTCGACAGCTCTTTGGTCTTGGCCATAGTGGAGTTTGGAGTCTGACTGTTTGAGGCTGTGGACAGGTGTCTTTTATACAGATAATAAGTTCCAACAGGTTCCATTAATACAGGTAACGATTGGAGGACAGAAGAGCTTCTTGAAGAAGTTATAGGTCTGTGAGAGCCAGAGGTCTTCCTTTTTTGAAGTGACCAAATACGTATTTTCCACCATAATTTACAAATAAATTATTTAAAATTCCTAAAATGTGAATTCCTGGATTATTTTTTTCACATTCTGTCTCTCACAGTTGAAGTGTACCTGTGATGAAAATTACAGACCTGTCATCATTTTAAGTGGGAAAACTTGCACAATCGGTGGCTGACTAAATACTTGTTTGCCCCACTGTATATATATATATATATATATATATATATATATATATATATATATATATATATATATATATATATTGAAATATCCATCCATCCATTTCTACTGCTTGTCCCTTTTGGGGTTGCACCAGGGATGGCCAACCAGTCAGAGACTAAGAGCCACTTTTTTTACTGTGTTACCGCAAAGAGCCACATCCTACACATGGGCACACATGAACATCACCCCATCCCTTCCTTACGCGTGCACACACACACACACACACACAGACCTCTGCTCAGCCATATTTATTGTAAATTTCACACACCAACATGACTCCAAGACCAGAAGCTCGATATTTTCAACAATTAACATTGTGTGCACTGTCTCACACACACAAACTCTCAGTTCAACCAAGTCCACATACAAAATTATAATATTTTTTGTCTTACTATGCATGTTGCTTAGTGGGAATTCTGGCATTCCTTGTCATGGACAATTCTCTTCAAATCTAGCTTGTATTCCGTTGTTGGCACTCGAAGCAATTCTTTCACATGGGTGTCAGTCAGAACAGATCGATGATTTAATTTCACATGTTTCAGGGTAGAAAACACAGACTCGCAGATGTACTGTATGTTGACCCAAACATTGGGGTATTTTTCCATTGGCACACTTTTCTAGGATTCAGTGGTCCCTTCCCTTCAAGCAGCTTTCAGTTGGTCCTCCTCACAAAGATCGATCATCTCCATTTCAGCCGCAGCCTCATCTGTGACGAGCAGGGCTTTCAAACAGTCTGTGTCCGCATTAAATGGGTCGACGAGGAATGCAATCTGTGGCCTTTTCAGTTAGAAATCATGAAAACAGGTCACAACGCTTTCGTGCAGGTTTTCATCCAGTGTCGCATATCTGTCTCTTTTCTTTTTCAAGGTGGCGCTGGTGACTTGCCCGCTGGCTTTTCGCAGAGTGGGAAAATGCGTTAAATCTCTCTTTTGAATATAAGCCTTGTACAGCTTCAGTTTGTTGATAAATGCAAACACACTTTGCATCAGGTCAGGCAGACTTTTTAACTTACCCTGGAGGGTCAGGTTCAGTCTGTCCAAGTGACACAGCATGTCGACCAAAAAAGCCAGATTCATAATTCACTCGAGGTCCGAGTGCTCGGGATAGTCCTTGTCCTTCTCTTCCATGAACAGTTTCACAGCATCCAAAAGCTCAAAAAAGCGAGATAGTACCTTCCTTTTTGACATCCACCTCACAGTGCAGTACAGCGGCAGGTCACCTGGATGCCCTTGGTCCAGCTCAGCGATAAGATTCCTAAATTGCTTGTAGTTACGTGCATGTGTGCGGATGTAGTTGACGATTTCCATCACAGGCTTCATGACGTTGTCTAAATTCAATGATTTAGACACAAATTTGCTCCCTGTGGATAATGCAGTGGAAATTCCAAAACTCGGGAAATGTTTTGTCAGATTTGCACAGCCCCTCAAGCCCAATCACAGATCCGATCATGGCTGGTGCTCCATCTGTGGCTATTGCAGTTAATTTCTGTGTGGGCAAATTTGCTTTTGCAAATGCAGCCATCATTGTTTCTTTCACATCTATGCCACAAGTTCTGTCTTTTAATGGCACAATATCAAACAGTTCTTTTTTTTTAATCACACAATCTTTTGACACAGACCGTGCAAATATTTTCAACTGACGGTTGTCTTGTATGTCACAACTCTTATCAACTGCGACACTAAAATACTCACATGCTTGAAGGTCAGAGTGCAACTGTGATTCAATAACCGTGTTAATGTCCGATATTCTGCGTTCAGCAGTGTGGCGGGACAGTTGGACTTCTGATACCTTTCCTTTTAGTTTGTCGTCCTCATGAGGCAAGAGTTCAACAGCGTCACTTAGGCATTTTTTAACTAAGTCCCCTTCATTGTATGGATTTTTAGCCTGTGCAATGTTCAAAGCCAGCTAATATGATGCAAGCGTTAGGGTCTCTGAGTGCTTCGTAAATTTTTGGAAAAACTGTTTCTGCTTTTCTGCCTGACTTTTCAAAGTGGCCAACTTGTGCTTACAAAGTTTTGTCACTTTTGGAAATTCCTGGCCGATGTTAGCATGGAGTGAGCTAAAGTGACGCTGAAGATTTGAAGCTTTGAAATGCGCTAATGATGCCTGACATATAAGACAGAATGGCTTGCCATTACGTTCAACAAAAAAATATAAACTCTCCCACACTGTTAAAATGTCCTGTGTTCTTCATATTTTTGTTTTGCTGTGCTTTTTTTCCCTGCCATTTCGAGAGCGAACTTGTCACAAATTGTTTATTACTGTGATCTCACGCAGATGCACCTTTGACGTCTCTCAAATTGGCTTCTTCTTTTTCTTATGTGCAACTCAAACCGGCTTAAGCCGGGCGAAAAAAGTAATCAGAGTATTGTAATCCAAATATTTTCTTTTTTTTTTTCGTGATTATCACGATCACGGCCGATAGAAGAGGCCGTGTGTTGTGATGATACGCGGAAAAAGCAATAAGTACAAGTTTGCCAAACAGTAAAATAGTTCATGTTTTGGCACATTAAGGCTGTCATCATCATAATAAACATTTTAATGTGATTTGCGCAAACTTGTGTGTTAGATTAAGAGAAATAACTCCATACTCTATATTAACATGCTAATAATTGAAGCTTGCCCTCTCCAAGACTGAGAGGAGGATTAGTCACTCTCCACACAGCAGACCAGGAGACAACTGCTTGGCTGAAGAACTTTGCATTCGCTAAATAAATTAACTGCTTTTGTAGGGTTTGTGTTTTTGGCTAAAATAATAACCAGATGAATCTGTGGCATGTCTCTAGAGAAAGGTCTCAGACTAATGCATTACCAGTTGTCTGGGAATTTTGACATTCACTCTTTGGAAAAATAACTAGGGCTGTAAAATTTAATGCATAAAGTTCTGCGATAAATCAGCACCCCCCGCAACCCCAAAAGGTACATGCGGTAGAAAATGTATAGATGGATGTGAAAAATATTGCATTAACCATATATGCATGCAGCACGGTGGAAGAGGGGTTAGTGCATCTGCCTCACAATGCAAAGGTCCTGGGTTCGATCCTGCGCTCGGGATCTTTCTGTGTGGAGTTTGCATGTTCTCCCATTGACTGCATGGGTTCCCTCAGGGTACTCTGGCTTCCTCCCACCTCCAAGGACATTCACCTGGGGATAGGTTGATTGGCAACAGTAAATTGGCCCTAGTGTGTGAATGTGAGTGTGAATGTTGTCTATCTGTGTTGGCCCTGCGATGAGGTGGCGACCAGGGTGTACACTGCCTTCCGCCCGAATGCAGCACCCCCGCGACCCCAAACAGGACAAGCGGTAGAAAATGGATGGAAGAAAATGGATGTATGCATATAAATTAATCACACAATTTATTTTGAGCTTAAACCATGAACGGTTACCTGGAAGGAGGCGTGGGTTGTGATATGGTCAGTGATTATGTTAATGCATACGCCAGCGCAAAGATGAGTGAAGAGACTCCGACTGTTGTGCTCGCTGACGGATTTCAGATAAAATGTTTACTATATTTTGGCCAAATGAATGTAGTGCATTTAAGTAACACAATAAAAGTTTTCCTGTATGACATTCTGACAATAAAATTGGAGTTGTCCAAATATTGGGGTCTTTTTTGGTTAATTTAAATTAAGCAAGCCAGCAATAACCCCGTATTAACATTAATAGCACCAAAAATATTGTCATGCTTGTAACATTACGACTTTATACTTTTAATTTACTGTACCTATTTTGTTTTAGTGTGACCAAAATACCTTCTTCCTTTCGCGATTTGTAGAAATTGTGAAATGAATAACTGGTTCTCGTAGTGGTTGGCAGCAATCAATAATGAGGTCAAATGTATGTTGACCTGTAGCGCTTTCAAAAATGTATGACTATGCTTCATTTGTATTTTCTAGCATTATTTGTTTAGAGTATCAGACATTTTTTGCGTCGTTACAAGCTGTTGAGCTGTCTGAATGAACCGATTTATATACCATAGAGTTTAACAAAAAAAGTCAAAACAGTCAGACTTTTATCCTATTGAATGTTGTTTTTGACTCTTTAGAGCAAGTTCCACTTGTGTCTGTGTCCGACTTGAAGAAAGTGTTGGCGACCCTGCATTATAGAGAGCATACAAAAGTTGCTATTCAAGGTCAAATCACAGCTGTAAGATTTGTGGAAAAGTCAAGCACGACAAAAGCACAAGCCCCTGGAGAGAACGAGGTCAGATACATTATTTAAAATAAATGAAAAATGTAAAATAACATTTCATATACGTTCTGCAGATGCCCATTGTTTCCTCAGCTGGACAAACATTATTGGATGTACAAGAGAAATCCTCGTCTGGATCAAAATCAGTGGAACAATTAACTCCCAGAAAAAGAAAAAGGATAATACCAATAAGGTAAGTTTTTGTTTGCTACGATTATGTAAACACATGGATGTAATTTGGGGGATGGCACCTCTTTAAAAACGCAGTTTTTGTCCGCTGGCCTTTTTAATTTTCAAAAATAATGTATGCTATTGAATGGAGGCAAGTCAAACGCTTGTGCCAAGCGGAAAACCACTGCTCAGACTGAAGCCTGTCCTTTTAGACCGCTCACAAGCTCATTTATTGGCTTACTTAGGCAGCCTTCGTGCCAGTTGACCAATCAGTGGTCAGATGCAAGTAAACCCGATCAATCCCAGGAGAGATATATTCATGATGTAAATTATTTCAAAATAGTTGCTGTTTTGCTGTTAAACTGGTGAGTGAGATTACAAACTTTTCCAAACACTGCTTTTGTAATATTGCGTCTGTAGTTTATAGTACATTATATCGTACCAGGAAGAGAGCAGATCACAGAGACCTTCGAGAATTTTTAAATTCTCCGCGTCAACCCCGACATGTGAGATATACCTTGTAAGATGTCAATTAATAAATGACAAAGTGCATTATATGAAATTTAATAACAAACGTAATTGCCTTGCCAGACATACCTGTCCCGTATTTATGTGTGTGTGTATATATATATATATATATATATATATATATATACTGTGTATATATATATATATATATATATATATATATATATATATACTGTATATATATATATATATACTGTATATATATATATATACTGTATATATATAGCCCTGCGATGAGGTGGCGACTTGTCCAGGGTGTACCCCGCATTCCGCCCGACTGTAGCTGAGATAGGCGCCCCCCGCGACCCCAAAAGGGAATAAGCGGTAGAAAATGGATGGATGGATGTATATATTTATATATATATATATATAAGTATATATATTAGGGGTGTGGGAAAAAATCGATTCGAAATCGAATCGAATACGTTGTGCGATTCAGAATCGATTCTCATTTTTAAAAAAAACTATTTTTTTATTTTTATTTTTTTTATCAATCCAACAAACCACTACACAGCAATACCATAATGCAATCCAATTCCAAAACCAAACCTGACCCAGCAACACTCAGAACTGCAATAAACAGAGCAATTGAGAAGAGACACAAACACGACACAGAACAAACCAAAAGTAATGAAACAAAAATTTAGCCTTTAAGCTTTTTTATTTCACTTTTGTTTATTTTTTTGTTTATTTTAATAGTATTTTTAGAATGTGCCGTGGGCCTTTAAAATATTAGCTGTGGGCCGCAAATGGCCTCCGGGGCACACTTTTGACACCCCTGCTATATATAATAAAAAATAAAATCTGATAAATCTATGGATAAAAGGAGAGCCTGGCGACGCATGCGCATTTATCATAACTCTCTCGCTCTCTCTGTCTCTGACTCCCTCACGAATGTTGCTGCGTACACCACTTTTTTTTTTTAACCCCTTCTTAACCCTGAACGTACATTGAAAATACACGTAACCCTAACTTAAAATGCCGGACATTCGAGGCATTTAAGAAACTCCACCTGGACAGCTCCGCAAAGAGGACATCCCGTAAAAAGAGGAGGTATGGTTAGTCTATCATGGCCCAGTCGTTGCTAGCATGCCGTGTGTTGTTGTTTTTTTGATTGATTGAAACTTTTATTAGTAGATTGCACAGTACAGTACATATTCCGTACAATTGACCACTAAATGGTAACACCCGAATAGGTTTTTCAACTTGTTTAAGTCGAGGTCCATTTAAATCAATTCATGGTGCCTCGGTGTGCATTGTTTACACAATGTGCCGTGTGCTACTTAATATGTCCGTGTCGTTCGGTACACCTCTGAACCGAACCGAAACCCCCGTACCAAAACGGTTCAATACAAATACATGTACCGTTACACCCCTAATATATACATATATAAGTATATATACAAACCCTGTTTCCATATGAGTTGGGAAATTGTGTTAGATGTAAATATAAACGGCATACAATGATTTGCAGATCCTTTTCAACCCATATTCAATTGAATGCACTACAAAGACAAGATATTTGATGTTCAAACTGATAAACTTAATTTGTTTTTTGCAAATGATAATTAATTTAGAATTTCATGGCTGCAACATGTGCCAAAGTAGTTGGGAGGGCATGTTCACCACTGTGTTAGATCACCTTTTCTTTTAACAACACTCAATAAATGTTTGGGAACTGAGGAAAATAATTGTTGAAGCTTTGAAAGTGGAATTCTTACTCATTCTTTCAACAGTCGGGGGTTACCGCTGTCGTATTTTACGCTTCATAATGCGCCACACATTTTCTATGGGAGACAGGTCTGGACTGCAGGCGGGCCAGGAAAGTACCCGCATTCTTTTTTTAAGAAGCCACGCTGTTGTAACACTTGTCTTGCTGAAATAAGCAGGGGCATCCATGATAACGTTACTTGGATGACAACATATGTTGCTCCAAAACCCGTATGAACCTTTCAACATTCTCTGGCGCCTTCACAGATGTTTAAGTTACCCATGCCTTGGGCATTAATGCACCCCCATACCAACACAAATGCTGGCTTTTGAACTTTGCGCCTGTAACAATCCAAATGGTTATTTTCCTCTTTGTTCTGCAGGACACCACGTCCTCTGTTTCCAAAAATAATTTGAAATGTGGACTCGTCAGACCACAGAACACCTTTCCACTTTGCATCAGTCAATCTTAGGTGAGCTCGGGCCCAGCCAAGCCGGCGGCGTTTCAGGATATTGTTGATAAATGGGTTTGGCTTTGCATAGTAGAGTTTTAACTTGCACCCACAGATGTAGCGACCAACTGTAGTTACTGACAGTGGTTTTATGAAGTGTTCCTGAGCCCATGTGGTGATATCCTTTACACACGGATGTCGGTTTTTGATGCAGTACCCCCTGAGGGATCAAAAGTCCGTAATATCATCGCCTACGTGCAGTGATTTCTCCAGATTCTCTGAACTTTTTGATTATTTATTGGTAAAATCCCCAAATTCTTTCCAATAGCTCGTTGAGAAATGTTGTTCCAAAACTGTTCGACAATTTGCTTCCAAAGTGGTGACCCTCACCCCATCCTTGTTTGTGAATTACTTAGCATTTCATGGAAGCTGCTTTTATACCCAATCATGGCACCCAACTGTTCCCAATTAGCCTGCACACCTGTGGGATGTTCCATTTAAGTGTTTGATGAGCATTCCTCAACTTTATCAGTATTGCCACCTTTCCCAACTTCTTTGTCACGTGTTGCTGGCATCAAATTCTAAAGTTAATGATTATTTGCACACAAAAAAAATGTTTATCAGTTTGATCATGAAATATGTTGTCTTTGTAGCATATTCAACTAAATATGGTTTGAAAATGATCTGCAAAAAATCATTGTATTCCATTTATATTTACATCTAACACAATTTCCCAACTCATATGGAAACGGGGTTTGTATAAGTATATACAGTATATCTATGTATATATATATATATATATATATATACTTATATGTGTATATATATATATATACTTATATGTGTATATATATATATATATATATATATATATATATATATATATATATATATATATATACATCTGAGGTCCTCTCCAAGGTTTCTCATAGTCAGCATTGTCACTGGCGTCCCACTGGATGTGAATTCTCCCTGCCCACTGGGTGTGAGTTTTCCTTGCCCTTTTGTGGGTTCTTCCGAGGATGTTGTAGTCGTAATGATTTGTGCAGTCCTTTGAGACATTTGTGATTTGGGGCTATATAAATAAACATTGATTGATTGATTGATTGATATATATATATATATATATATATATATATATATATATATATATATATATATATATATATATATATATATATATATATATATATATATATGTATAAGTATATATGTATATATTTATATGCATGCATATATATGTGAGTGTGTATATATTAGGGCTGCGAATCTTTGGATGTCCCAGGATTCGATTCAATATCGATTCTTGGGTTCACGATTCAATTCAAAATCGATTTTTTTTTTTTTCAATTCAACACGATTCTCGATTCAAAAACAATTTTTTCCCGATTTAAAATGATTCTCTATTCATTCAATACATAGGATTTCAGCAGGATCTACCCCAGTCTGCTGACATGCTAGCAGAGTAGTAGATTTAAAAAAAAAAAGCTTTTATAATTGTAAAGGACCATGTTTCATCAACTGATTGCAATAATGTCAATTTGTTTTAACTATTAAACGAACCAAAAATATGACTTATTTTATCTTTGTGAAAATATTGGACACAGTGTTTTGCAAGCTTATTGGATGCGATGCAAGTGTAAGCCACTGTGACACTATTGTTCTTATTTTTTTTTTTTTTTAAATGTCTAATGATAATGTCTATGAGGGATTTTTAATCAATGCTGTGCTGAAATTATAACTAATATTGATACTGTTGTTGATAATATTAATTTTTGTTTCACTGCTTTTGGTTTGTTCTGTGTCGTGTTTGTGTCTTCTCTCAATTGCTCTGTTTATTGCAGTTCTGAGTGTTGCTGGGTCAGGTTTGGTTTTGGAATTGGATTGCATTAATATGGTATTGCTGTGTATTGTTTTGTTGGATTGATAAAAAAATGTATATGTATATGTATGTATGTATGCACGTATATATATATGTATATGTAATTATTAGGGGTGTGGGAAAAATCGATTTGAATACGATTCGTGATTCTCACGTTTTGCGATTCAGAATCGATTCTCAATTTTGAAAAAATCGATTTAAAAAAATAAAAAAAATAATGATTTTTTTTTTTTTTTTAATCAATCCAACAAACCAATACACAGCAATACCATAACAGTGCAATCCAATTCCAAAACCAAACATGACCCAGCCACACTCAGAACTGCAATAAACAGAGCAATTGAGAGGAGACACAAACATGACACAGAACAAACCAAAAGCAGTGAAACAAAAATGAACATTATCAACAACAGTATAAATGTTAGTTATAATTTCAGCATAGCAGTGATTAAAAATCCCTCATAGACATTATCATTAGACATTTATAAAAAAAAAAAAGAACAATAGTGTCACAGTGGCTTACACTTGCATCGCATCTCATAAGCTTGACAACACACTGTGTCCAATGTTTTCACAAAGATAAAATAAGTCATATTTTTGGTTTGTTTAATAGTGTCTTTATCTGAATTTTTTAAAACCTCTTTAAAGCTGTTCTCTAATCCAAATATCAATATGAATATGATCAGCTGGACTCTTGACACAATTGACACAGTCTTTTCGACAAGAAAAAGAGGTTCGGGGGAGCCTGGCTACCCTGATGGAACCATCGCTGTACGTGAGGGACTCCTGGAATACATGGAGGATGATGTGCCCCTCAGCCCTTTCCATCGAGGACGTCGAAGACATCTACCTATTTGGAGCTGTGATCGCGGGGCACTTGCTGATTGGGCTGGGCATTGCTCTGGTGTATCGACAAATTCGGAAGACGATGGCAGCCACTCAAGGGGCCCAACTGCTGTTCAACGCAATGGAAGGATTGGGTCGGGCTGTGGGAACACAAACTGGAGCGATTTCTGAGTTGAATCGCAAAATGGATCTCATCTTGGAAAAGTTTGCAGAGAAGGAATAATTAATTGGAATTGAAGAAATCCAGCATGGACAAACAGAGGAGATAAGTCCCAATGGTTGTCTTCTCGAAGAAAAACAACTTCTTAATCTACGATTTGGACTCCTTTGAATGGCCTTGACACAGGACAAGGCTGTTCTGAAGAAAATCTCCCTAGGACTTCTCAAAGATGGACGGTTTTGACCTTCCTTTATGTCAACAACACCTGCAGTCGAAGTTTGACCGGCCTCAGTCATACAAAAACATTCATTATCTCTCCCAAGTTAATTTGGCATATATGCTCATATGACCCCCACCCTTGAAATCAATGCCTTCACCACTGCTTAATTCCTCTGGGGCTGTGGATGGCTGAGCAGCGCTATACAGCGGCAGCGAGTCTCCTCAAACCCACCCCCTCCCTCTGTTGCAAGTTGGTGTGATATACGTACCATGTGTAAATGTGTGCCATGCTATGTGAGGTTTTTTCCTTGGACTCAGTCTGGACCCCTCCTGAGGGTCTAGCCTTAGACTGATATTTTTTTACTCCCCCCCCCTTTCTCCCAATGTCACCCTTTACTCACCTTTTCAAGGAGCGCCGTAAGTGGCTAATCTGTTGGCGGTCTCATCTTGACCTGTAACGTATGTCTGCTCTTAGCGGGACTTGTACCAAAAAATCAATCTCGTTGTACTTGTGCAATGACAATAAAGATCTATTCTATTCTATTCTATTCTATTCTATTCTAAAACAAATGTACATTATTGCAATCAGTTGATAAAACATTGTCCTTTACAATTATAAAAGCTTTTTTAAAAAAAATCTGCTACTCTGCTAGCATGTCAGCAGACTGGGGTAGATCCTGCTGAAATCCTATGTATTGAATGAATACAGAATCGTTTTGAATCGGAAAAATATCGTTTTTGAATCGACAATCGAGTTGAATCTAAAAAATCGATATATTATCGAATCGCGACCCCAAGAATTCGATAATATATCGATTTTTTTTATCGAATCGCGACCCCAAGAATCTCCTCTCTGAGCTGCAACCTTATCATGGTAGAGGAGTTTGCGTGTCCCAATGATCCTAGGAGCTATGTTGTCCGGGGGCATAAAGCCCCCTGGTAGGGTCTCCCAAGGCAAACAGGTTCTAGGTGAGGGATCAGACAAAGCGCAGCTCGAAGACCTTTATGAAGAAGAAAAAGCATGGAGCCAGATTTCCCTCGCCCAGACGCGGGTCACCGGGGCCCCCCCTCTGGAGCCAGGCCCGGAGGTGGGGCACGATGGCGAGCGCCTGGTGGCCGGGCCTGTTCCCATGGGGCCCGCCCGGGCACGGCCCGAAGAGGCAACGTGGGTCACCCCTCCAATGGGCTCACCACCCATAGCAGGGGTCATAGAGGTCGGGTGCAATGTGAGCTGGGCGGAAGCCGAAGGCAGGGCACTTGGCGGTCCGATCCTCGGCTACAGAAGCTAGCTCTTGGGACCTGGAACGTCACGTCACTGGGGGGGAAAGTGCCTGAGTTAGTGCGCGAAGTCGAGAAATTCCGGCTGGATATAGTCGGACTCACTTCGACCTACAGCAAGGGTTCTGGAACCACTTCTCTCGAGAGGGTTTGGACCCTCTTCCATTCTGGCGTTGCCGGCAGTGAGAGGTGACGGGCTGGGGTGGCAATTCTTGTTTTCCCCCCGGCTCAAAGCCTGTACGTTGGAGTTCGACCCGGTGGACGAAAGGGTAGCCTCCCTCCGCCTTCGGGTGGGGGGACGGGTCCTGACTGTTGTTTGTGCTTATGCACCTAACAGCAGTTCAGAGTACCCACCCTTTTTGGGAACACTCGAGGGAGTACTGGAAAGTGCTCCCCCGGGTGATTCCCTTGTCCTACTGGGGGACTTCAACGCTCATGTTGGCAACAACAGTGAAACCTGGAGAGGCGTGATTGGGAAGAATGGCCGCCCGGATCTGAACCCGAGTGGTGTTTTGTTATTGGACTTTTGTGCTCGTCACAGTTTGTCCATCACAAACACCATGTTCAAACATAAGGGTGTCCATATGTGCACTTGGCACCAGGACACCCTAGGCCGCAGTTCCATGATCGACTTTGTAGTTGTGTCATCGGATTTGCGGCCTTATGTTTTGGACACTCGGGTGAAGAGAGGGGCGGAGCTTTCTACCGATCACCACCTGGTGGTGAGTTGGCTGCGATGGTGGGGGAGGATGCCGGACAGACCTGGCAGGCCCAAACGAATTGTGAGGGTCTGCTGGGAACGTCTGGCAGAGTCTCCTGTCAGACAAAGTTTCAATTCCCACCTCCGGAAGAACTTTGAACATGTCACGAGGGAGGTGCTGGACATTGAGTCCGAGTGGACCATGTTCCGCACCTCTATTGTCGAGGCGGCAGATCGGAGCTGTGGCCGCAAGGTAGTTGGTGCCTGTCGGGGCGGCAATCCTAAAACCCCTTGGTGGACACCAGCGGTGAGGGATGCCGTCAAGCTGAAGAAGGAGTCCTATCAAGTCCTTTTGGCTCATAGGACTCCGGAGGCAGTGGACAGGTACTCGGACATGGGATAAGTTCGGGGATGCCATGGAAAACGACTTCCGGACGGCTTCGAAGCGATTCTGGACCACCGTCCGCCGCCTCAGGAAGGGGAAGCAGTGCACTATCAACACCGTGTATGGTGCGGATGTTGTGGATAGGTGGAAGCAATACTTCGAAGACCTCCTCAATCCCACCAACACGTCTTCCTATGAGGAAGCAGTGCGTGGGGAATCTGTGGTGGACTCTCCTATTTCTGGGGCTGAGGTCGCTGAGGTAGTTAAAAAGCTCCTCGGTGGCAAGGCCCCAGGGGTGGATGAGACCCGCCCGGAATTCCTTAAGGCTCTGGATGCTGTGGGGCTGTCTTGGTTGACAAGACTTTGCAGCATCGCGTGGACATCGGGGGCGGTACCTCTGGATTGGCAGACCGGGGTGGTGGTTCCTCTCTTTAAGAAGGGGGACCGGAGGGTGTGTTCCAACTATCGTGGGATCACACTCCTCAGCCTTCCCGGTAAGGTTTATTCAGGTGTACTGGAGAGGAGGCTACGCCGGATAGTCGAACCTCGGATTCAGGAGGAACAGTGTGGTTTTCGTCCTGGTCGTGGAACTGTGGACCAGCTCTATACTCTCGGCAGGGTTCTTGATGGTGCATGGGAGTTTGCCCAACTAGTTTACATGTGCTTTGTGGACTTGGAGAAGGCATTCGACCGTGTCCCTCGGGAAGTCCTGTGGGGAGTGCTCAGAGAGTATGGGGTATCGGACTGTCTTATTGTGGCGGTCCGTTCACTGTACGATCAGTGCCAGAGCTTGGTCCGCATTGCCGGCAGTAAGTCGAACACATTTCCAGTGAGGGTTGGACTCCGCCAAGGCTGTCCTTTGTCACCGATTCTGTTCATAACTTTTATGGACATATTTTCTAGGCGCAGTCAAGGCGTTGAGGGGTTCCGGTTTGGTAACCGCAGGATTAGGTCTCTGCTTTTTGCAGATGATGTGGTCCTGATGGCTTCATCTGACCGGGATCTTCAGCTCTCGCTGGATCGGTTCGCAGCCGAGTGTGAAGCGACCGGAATGAGAATCAGCACCTCCAAGTCCGAGTCCATGGTTCTCGTCCGGAAAAGGGTGGAATGCCATCTCCGGGTTGGGGAGGAGACCCTGCCCCAAGTGGAGGAGTTCAAGTGCCTAGGAGTCTTGTTCACGAGTGAGGGAAGAGTGGATCGTGAGATCGACAGGCGGATTGGTGCGGCGTATTCAGTAATGCGGACGTTGTACCGATCCGTTGTGGTGAAGAAGGAGCTGAGCCGGAAGGCAAAGCTCTCAATTTACCTGTCGATCTACGTTCCCATCCTCACCTATGGTCATGAGCTTTGGGTCATGACCGAAAGGATAATATCACGGGTACAAGCGGCCGAAATGAGTTTCCTCCGCCGTGTGGCGGGGCTCTCCCTTAGAGATAGGGTGAGAAGCTCTGCCAACCGGGAGGAACTCAAAGTAAAGCCACTGCTCCTTCACATCGAGAGGAGCCAGATGAGGTGGTAAGGGCATCTGGTCAGGATGCCACCCGAACGCCTCCCTAGGGAGGTGTTTAGGGCACGTACAACCGGTAGGAGGCCACGGGGAAGACCCAGGACACGTTGGGAAGACTATGTCTCCCGGCTGGTCTGGGAACGCCTCAGGATCCCCCGGGAAGAGCTAGACAAAGTGGCTGGGGAGAGGGAAGTCTGGGTTTCCCTGCTTAGGCTGTTTCCCCCGCGACCCGACCTCGGATAAGCGGAAGATGATGGATGGATGGATGGATGGACCCCAAGAATTGATATTTATCGAATCGTTGGACACCCAAAGATTCGCAGCCCTTATATATGTGTATATATATATATATATATATATATATATGTATATATATATATATATATATATATGTGTATATATATATATATATATATATATGTATATATATATATATATATATATATATATATATATATATATATATATATATATATATATATATATATATATATATGTGTATGTGTGTCTGTGTGTGTGTGTACATACGTGGGTGTGTAGATATATGTATATATTTTAATATGTATGTATCACGCCAACCACGCCTCCTGTACTCAAAGCAATTGAGTACACCACCACCACCACCACATTTAAAATCCAAATTTTGTTCTGAACACAAATAAGTGATGGCATAGTTTATTCAATAATGCTAAAAACGCATTCAGTGTGCTGGCAAAATGGTAAGATGCAACAGTTCACAAGCTACTCCCTTGAACCATCCTCAGCAAAGATGTTTCTGCCTTACAGGGCAGTCCTACAAGAAAATAAAGAAGTAGGAGAGCCAGAAGAAGAAGGAGAGTCCCCATCAGGGGAACCGAGCGCGCATCCCCAAATTGAAGGTGGATTGTCCCTAGTGTCACGCTGTTTTTCACAGAAGTGCTCTTACGCATGTTTGGTTCCACCAGGCTGCCATGTCTTATCCTGGGAGAGCAGCGGGTGGTCGAGGCAACTCCAAGAAGTCTCTGAACATCTATGTCACGAAGTTCTTTATCAGAACAGTATTTCTCGGAGGTTCACCTTTGAAGAGAAAAACTCTCTCCTGAGTTGGAGCAACCTTCACCCCATGCAGTGGACACCCGAGCAATCAGCCAACACTGTCCCCTCTGCTGTTGAACTAGGATACTACAAAGTAACCATACTAGGTAAAACTTACAGTATGTTAGAAAATGGTAAATGAGTTATACAAAACCAGTGAAGTTGGCATGTTGTGAAAACTGTAAATAAAAACAGAATACAATGATTTGCAAATCTTTTGTCAATCTATATTCAATTGAATATACTGCAAAAACAAGCTATTTAATGTTCGAATTTAGTTGGCACAGGAGCATTTTCCCACTGTGTTACATGGCCTTTCATTTCATCAACACTCAGTAAATGTTTGGGAAGTGATGAGAACAATTTTTGAAGCTTTTCAAGTGGAATTATTTCCCATTCTTTCTTGATGTACAGCTTAAGTTGTTCATCAGTTTTGGGTCTCCGTTGTTGTATTTTACGCTTTATAGTGCACCACACATTTTTAATGAGAGACAGGTCTGGACTGCAGGCAGGCAAGTGTAGTACCCGCACTCTTACTATGCGCCACACTGTTGTAACACATGCAGAATGTAGCTTGGCATTGTCATACGCAGGCGGCGTCCATGAAAAAGAGGTTGCTTAGATAGCAACATATGTTGACTGACACACCCCCGTAACATCACAGATGCTGGCTTTTGAAATTTGCGCCAATAACAGCCCGAATGGTTATTTTCTTCTTTGGTCCAGAGGACACGACGTCCACAGTTTCCAAAAGCAATTTAAAATGTGAACTGTCAGACCACAGAACACTTTTCCTTTTTGCATCTGTCCATCTTAGATGAGCTCGAGCCCAGCGAAGCTGGCGGCATCTCTGGGTGTTGTTGATAAATGGCTTTTGCTTTGCATAGTAGAGTTTTAGCTTTCACTTACAGATGTAGCGACCAACTGTAGTTACTGACAGTGGTTTTCTGAAGTGTTCCTGAGCCCATGTGGTCATATGTTTTACACACTGATGTCGGTTTTTGATCCAGTACCGCCTGAGGGATTGAAGGTCACATGCATTTAATGTTGGTTTTCAGCCTTGCCGCTTATGTCCAGTTATTTCTTCAGATTCTTTGAACATTTTGATGATATTATGGACAGTAGATGGTGGAATCCCTAAATTCCTTGCAGTAGCTCGTTGAGAAATGTTGTTCTTTAACTGTTCGACAATTTGCTCAAGCATTTGTTCACAAAGTTGTGACTCTTGCCCCATCCTTGATTGTGAACAACTGAGAATTTCATGGAAGCTGCTTTTATACCCAATCATGGCATCCACCTGTTCCAAATTAGCCTGTTCACCTGTGGGATGTTCCAGATAAGTGTTTGATGAGCATTCATTAACTTCCTCAGTCTTTTTTGCCACTTGTGCCAACTTTTTTGAAACATGTTGCAGGCATCAAATTCCAAGTGAGCTAATATTTGCAGAAAGTAACAAAGTGTAGCAGTTTGAACATTAAGTATCTTGTCTCTGCAGTGTATACAATTGAATATAAGTTGAAAAGGATATACAAATCATTGTATTCTGTTTTTATTTACACAACGTGCCAACTTCACTGGTTTTGGGTTTTGTACTTATATAGCGCTTTTCTACCATCAAGGTACTCAAAGTGCTTTGACAATACCTTGCTTTTTGATGTATTCTGACTTTCAAACACTTGCTGCCTGTTGAACTATATGAATTGTTTTTACCATAGATAGACATAAGATATAGAATATTTTGCAATAATTTTTAGAGGGTTGTGTTTTAATAAGTATATCGTTAAAAAAAGAAAAAGAAAAAACTTTTATAAATAGTTCCCATCCAGAAAAATCAAAACAAGCTTTAGTGCTTTTACACATTGGAAACAGTTAAATAACTGTTTGTTCGCATGTTATAAGCGTAATTGCATTGAACAAAGAGAGCACATTTTACCAAGTCAAATTCTTGGCCAATAAATGTGATTCGCTGTACACAATATCATATCTTTCACAAAGATTAGTTAAGAGACAGTAAGAAAACAGACAGATTATCTGATTAGAGAAATATTTAGCCTTAATCACACTGCTGGTCAGTTCCGTTTTTTTTTTTTGCCTACACGCGACCTGCATGTTATTTTTTCGTGTCTATGTGAACAGTGCAATTCCAAATGTTTTATATCCGATCCAGGCCTTTTTTCGTGTGTGGATATAAATTGAATATTTATGCGATTTGTCCTCAATGTCAACGCTTCCGCGCTCAGGTCGCATCTCTCCGACCAGAATGTCATCAAAAAGCGATAAGTGTCATAATTATTCGCCAAAAAAGACGGTTACAAAATAAATATTTGACAACAGAAGCAGAAAGAAACAGCAGAAAAAACTTTAAAATAATACTTTTCAGGAACTCACGTGAAAATTCCATCACTTCTGACTCTGACTGCTCACCCACAGACACGTTCTACAAGAAGGCAGCAAAGCAAATTATCCTGTGAAACTGCAAGAGCCAAAATATTTGTCCTCTACCTTCTTAATCTTATACACGCAATAATTTGATTTAGAAAATGTTTGCTTTGATTGCACAAAATCAGAAAAAAAAATTGCCAATAATTGTATTTCCTCATACAATCTCAATGTTATGTTTTTAACTGAGATATGGCTTCACAAAAACAACAAAAATACATTTATGATTAAAACTAACCCACCTCACTTAAACTATGTGTTTGAGACATGACAAAACCAGAGCCATTGAGAATTAAAGATTCTGTCTGGGCACAGAAAGGGGAGTGCCGAAAAGTCGAATAGAAATAGCGCAAATGAAAGCTCATTGAGATTTACAAAGAAAAGTTAAATATGTTCAACCAGACTTTGGTAGAACAAGGGAATAATATTTCTCTGTAGTCATCACAAACTGTAGTAAGATCTTGTGTCCTGTTTGCTGCAGTAAACAGATGAACAAACCTTCCGGTTTCACTTCCAATAGAACTCATTTTTACATCAGAGTGGAACAAGTATTATATAATGCTAAAATTAAAGGCAAAAAAATGCAATAATTCCTGGAAATCAAATAGCTACTCTGCAGCCAACTAGACAACTAGAGCTAGCACTTTCCATTCCTGTCACTGACAAACAGTTAAAGAGATCATCCGCTTTCTGAATACATTAACATGCTGCCTTGATGAGTTGCTCACTAGATTTCTAAGGGTGTTTGTTACCACTATACGCTCATCTAGTTAACAATATCTGCCATTTTTGATCAAGTAAATATGCTTACAGCGGATCACCGTGATCAAACTCAAATTAATTGCGATCAACGATCACGATCATACAATTGCCCTGCCCTAGGTTCTGCTCTTTACTGGTTCAAGTCCTATCTCAATCCCAGCACATACTTTGTTGGAATTGGTAATGCCTCTCTGACCAAATGGCTATACCTGTGGGATTTCTCAGGGTTCAATTCTGGGAACCGTATTGTTACTCTTGAACATGCTGCCATTAGGTCAACTAATACTCAACTTCAATGTGTCCTACCACAACTATACAGATGATTCTCCGATCTATGTGTCTCTAACAGCAGGTGAACAGCGATCTGTTGATTTACTTTGTCACTGCATCGAACTGTGTAGATGCAACAAATATTTCTTCAGCTAAACTCAGACAAAACTACAAATATTGACTTTAGCTCTCAGAAGCAAACCATTATTAGTCACCTTGAGATTCTCTCCCTGAAAACTAATAATCGGGTTAGAAATCTGGGGGTAATAATCATACTTGCCAACCCTCCCGGATTTTCCCGAAATTCAGCGCCTCTCCCAAAAACCTACCGGAAGAAATTTTCTCCCGAAAATCTCCTGAAATTCAGTCGGAGCCGGAGGCCACGCACCCTCCAGCTCCATGCGGACCTGAGTGGGGACAGCCTGTTTTCATGTCCGCTTTCCCACTATATAAACAGCTTGCCTGCCCAATCACGTTACAACATCTACGGATTTTAATAAAAAACTGCACACACAAGGAGACGAAGCAGAAGAACGAGGAAGTTACAGCCATGGCGACGCCGTCTGTAATAGAGTGACCTATGTTGTCTGTTGCCATCTCCTGGTGAATGTTGGCTATAGCGTTATGGGGTTGCTTTTTGGGCACAGTAAAGAGCCCACAGTAAAGAGACGTAACTTCATCACCTCGCCTGGTTATTGACTCCAACCCAATATATTACACCGTCGACGAGCAAAATGAAGAAATGCGCTTGCTATTTCCAAAACGAATGGAAACAAGAATTTCAGTTTATCCAGAAGAGTTTGAAGGGGAAGTGGTATGTTGCCTGTAAATTTTGTAGAACAGACTTCTCCATTGAACACGGTGGCCGAACGGATATACTCAGTCATGAAAGGTCAGCGAAGCACAAAGCGCCCGCAGCGCAGCATCGTTCACAACCCAGTATTATGGGCCACCTCACAAAATTGAGACCCGATGGTGTAACTTATGCTGAGTCAAAGATGGCTATGCTGATAGCTGGAAGCAACATCCCGTTTTCATTTGCGGATGTCTACAACAAATCCGTGAAGAATATGTTCCCGGATTCGGAGATCGCTCGCCAGTTCGCAAATGGCAGAACAAAGGTTACTCAAATAGTGAAAGGTAAGGTTTTTTGTTTTTTTTTAGTAACCAGTAAGCACAGTACAGTTAGTAAAACAACTGTGTTTTTATTACTGTGTATTTGATAGATGCCGTCTGAAATTCAACAATTTCTTTTATTTATATATATAATAAAATAAATATATATAGCTAGAATTCGCTGAAAGTCAAGTATTTCATACATATATATATATATATATATATATGTAGCTGTAAATACACCCCTTCCCTCTTAACCATGCCCCCTGCCCCAACCATGCCTCCGCCCCATCCCCGACCACGCCCCCCACCTCCCAAAATCGGAGGTCTCAAGGTTGGCAAGTATGGTAATAATGGACCCGGCTTAGGTCACAATCAGCACCCTATACCACCTAAAACATTGCCAAAATCAGAGGAATAATGTCTGAATCAGACTTATAAAGACTAATCCATGTCTTTGTCCGCAGCACGTTGGACCCATGTTATGGCCTTCTCACTGGGCTCTCTAAAACAGCTGTAAAGAAGCTGCAGTACATCAAATTCTGCTGCTCAAATCCTGACTCCAACCATATTAGTCCAATCAATCAATCAATCAATGTTTACTTACATATACAGCCCTAAATAACTAGTGTCTCAAAGGGCTGCACAAACCACAACACAAACCACTACGACATCCTCGGTAGGTCCACATAAGGGCAAGGAAAACTCACACCCAGTGGGACGTCGGTGACAATGATGACCCAGTGGGACGTCGGTAATAAAAATAAAAGTAATAAAAACACAGTTGTTTTACTAACTGTACTGTGCTTGCTGGTTACTAAAAAAAAGTGCTCAGGTCACTTGCACTGGCTTCCTGTTGCTCAGAGAATGGACTTTAAAACAGCTCCGACATTTTAGCCTTTTCCTGCCCTGTCAGCAGCTATATATATTGTCAGAATTCACCTCCCGGTAATCGCTGCTGGTGTAATGGTACTCGCTTCAGCCTTTTGAGGCCAAGGGTGTGGCGTTTTTCCCCCGACCAGGTTTAAAAAAAAAAAAAAGAAAGGGGTAATCAGCAGGGAAAAAACCTTTGCTTATTTTATTTTGTTTATTTGCACTGATAACAAATTATAAAACAAAGTGTTTCACATGTGTTCGTATTATACAAAAACTTGCATCTACGGTAATTAAATTCAGGCTTGAGTCAAGTCATTCGATGGAAACTGGTTTTACGAATTTAATTGGTTTGTGAACACTTCGTAAATATAGAAAAGTTTGATGTTAAGCAACATTTATCCATAAGAAACAATGTAAACAATAATGTGTTTCAGATGTAATCATTCATATTACTGAAAAACATGCATTTCATTAAATTCAGGCTTGAGTCAAATCGTGTGGTGGAATCTCGTTTTACAAATTTACTTGGTTCTTGAACACTTTATAAATATAGAAGTTTGTATGTTGAAGAACCTTTAACTATCAGAAACAATGTAAACATGAATAATGTGTTTGACATGTATTCATCTAATTAAATTCAGGCTTGAGTCAAATAGTTTGGTGAAACCTCATTTTACAAATTTAATTGGTCATTGAACAGTGTTTGTAAATAGAACAGTTTGTATGTTAAAGGAAATCTCTTCATAAAAAACAGTGTAAACAATAATGGGTTGTCGACAAGTCCATATTTTAGTAAACGTTTGTACACTTTGAAAACAATGTAAGGCATTATATAGTACTGAATACTGTATAGCAAAGGTCGCTTCGGCAGGAATCATTGTTAAGACCGGGAGGAAGTGGCAGGCACAAGAAGCCGTAAGCAGAGCAGAGGCGCGGCTGAGGCACAAAACCTTGCTGGGTACTGTGGCAAGGGGGAGGGCAGGCCTCGGCAGCTTTCCAAAACCACGCTTTGACCAGGCCCGTGGCAAGGAGAAGCGCCAACTGGTCCAGGAGGAGATCCGTGCAGAGGTGGAGGAAGAACGTTGCTGCCGGATGGTCGGCATGTCCAAACAAGTGGCGTGGACAAGGTGGGAGCATGCAGAACCTCGAAAACTCACCTGGGTAGAGCTCTGGAGAGCTGAACCTCTACGCACAAAATTTCTCATCCAGTCTGTGTACGATGTCCTCCCATGCCCCGCCAACCTGCACACCTGGTGCCTAGCATACACTCCGGAGTGCAAACTGTGCTAGAGGAGGGGCACTTTGGAGCACATCCTGAGTTGTTGCCCAAAGGCACTAGGGGAGGGGCGGTATCGCTGGCGCCACGAACAAGTTTTAAAAGCCCTGGCGGATTCTATCTGCGCAGCAATACATAACAGCAAGTCCCAGGCCGCCCCGAAGCAGTCAATCACCTTCATCAGAGCAGGACAGAAGGCAAACCGCAAGCCCAACTTCTCAGGAGGGCTCGTCGCCACCGCTCGTGACTGGTAGCTCCATGTTGACTTGGGAAGGCAACTCAAGTTACCGGCCAACATCGCTACCACGTCACTCCGGCCAGACATGGTGTTAACATCGGAGTCAACCAAGCAAGTGCTGCTACTGGAGCTGACTGTCCCCTGGGAGGAGCGGATTGACGAAGCAAATGAGCGAAAGAGGTCCAAATACGCTGAGCTCACTGCAGAGTGTCGGAGTAACGGCTGGAGAGCCCGCTGCGAACCAGTCGAAATTGGGTGCAGGGGTTTTGCTGGTCACTCACTACAGCGTGTGTTTAGAATCCTTGGCATTAGAGGACTGCAATCCAGAAAAGCCACCAAGACCATCCTTGAGGCCGCAGAAAAAGCCTCCCGGTGGCTGTGGATCCGTAGGGGGGATCCGTGGTGCGCTACTTGGACACAGGCCGGGGTCTGATCACCCCCGGCTGGGTCGCCCTGGCGAGGGTGTCTGATGATTGAAGACCCGAAACACCCTATGACCTCGGGTTTATCACTGATGACGTGTCCAAGCATCACCGTGAGGTGTATTCAAGTTCTAATACTGTATAGCAAACAAACATACCAAGGGGTTGATGGATCAGCTTTCTATTTAATAAAGTCAAAACAACAACAATTAGCTGAACTGTCCTCGTAAGCAACTATAATACAGTAGCTAACTACAGCACTGCTTTGCTGACTGACTAAGCACAAAGATCGAGCTGCCCGCCCGCAATGGATGTGCTGCCTGGCACAAAATTGCTGTGCTGCAAGGCACACAACGGGTGGATGAAACGTTCATACACTGGAAGAAGATTTGTACAGCAAAGCATATTTATATTCGTGTGTACCTAAATCAAAAAGTGTATGAAAGTTTCGTAAATCGAGGTTTCACTGTAATAATAAAAATGAAGACAATCATGTCAACAGGGTGTTACTTTTTATTTTACGGTAATGAGAGGCTAAACTGTATAAAAACATATGTATTCGTGTGGACATGCCAAGGAATAACAAGTAAAGCCCTCAACTGGACAAACATTTAATGATCAATTCAGAGTCGCTCAGATCTGACAAACTGACTTTTTAGTGATCTTGTCGTGTCATCAGTGAGTCACTGGATTGAATGAAAATCAGAGAATATATTTTTAACAATCTCTTGTTTTAATGTTGTTATTCAGGCATAAACAAGATGATGGCTGTTGACGCCGCCTTTTTACCAGTTGTGTGCTCTAGCGAGCAAAGAGCTGTAGGTCTTCCTTACGCTCGCCATGACAACACCATGATGTCTTGTCTCTCCTCTGGATTCGTCTGTCCTCTCAGCAACAGCAAGGCGACAAGTCCCAGACCAGGTCATCATTACTAATACCACCTCAACTTGACTGATTTACAGTGTCTATTATCGTCACGCTGATACCACAATACCCTTTTATTTTGTCTTTCAGAGGAGATCTTGCTGACTGCGAGCGAACTAGAGGACATGCATTTGGTGTGTGTCTTGGACATTTGTCACCTGGGTGGAGAGGAGGTGGAGGTACTCCTTAGCAAAGTGTACAAAGTGACAGAGGTTTTCCTTGTTTAGCTGCTTACAAATATATTATACATTAATTGTTTTGGATTTAGATAATATTTAGAAACAGAAAAATACATTCTGCTTTTTCCATGCTTTCTAGTACATTAATGGTTTGTAAAAATACAACTATTCAGTAGTGTAGTGCCTCAAAAAACATTAATAATGTCATGTCGGATTATCACAAAGGACTGTAAAAAAAAAAAATAGTTAATCATTTGGGAAAACATGTAAACAAGTCATAAAATCCAAAGTCAACAAACTTAAATTTTCCTGCTCAAAATCACAATACATGCTATATGTTTAAATATATTTATTTCCATATAATTCACAATATGAATTATAATCCAGGTTGATTTATAAACAATTTAATATAACATAATTCATATCAAGGTCTTTTAGACTGTAAACTTAATTCTTTTTTTCATTTAAAAAATATTTTTAAAGCTTATTTCAATGGTAAATACATGAGGGGAAAAAGCACATACAAGCGACTGTGCAACACCAACACAAAGTCTCACCTCCTCTAATAAGACACTTCATTATCTCTTACAAAATTACTTTAATATTGAAATCATGTAACGTACACATGTAATGTATGAGATATACAAAATAAAACAATATGTAATCTAGTGTCTTTTGTACGTTCTAATTTACAGTATATGCATGTTTTTCTGCACAGAAACGGCAGAATTAACTTGTATACCAGGTTTGTGTTCCTCAGGTCCTGGCCTTAATTTGTCTTACGCCAAAAATGAAAGTCCCGTCGTCATCACCTGACAAATCAGGAAGATGGTCACAAATCTTCCAGAACATTGACACAAAATGGAAAAAGCCCAAGATGCTGAAAGGGGAGATGTTTGAAACGTTTAGAGCAGATTATTTACATGATCCAAAGGCTCTAAAATGTTTACATCCAAACATCAGGTAGAGAGAGTGTTTTTGTTTAATAATGCGAGTCTCTTAATAAATTTTACTGTAATGGGAGCTCTTGTATGAGTCTGTAGTAGTTCATATCAATGTAAGGCAAACAATATAAGTGGCCCTTTGTAACTGAAAGGTCCACATGCCTCCTCACCACCACTGGCGTATGTGTCATTAACTGCGTATATGTGTATCTATGGCAGTGCTTAGCATTTAAG
This sequence comes from Nerophis ophidion, assembly GCF_033978795.1. Classification (NCBI taxonomy): domain Eukaryota; kingdom Metazoa; phylum Chordata; class Actinopteri; order Syngnathiformes; family Syngnathidae; genus Nerophis; species Nerophis ophidion. The sequence continues at coordinate 583,954 of NC_084614.1, forward strand.
TCTCCTCCCTCAGCCAGCAAAAAAACAATTTGATGTTTGGATACACTTGATAATGGTGAACTTTAGTTTTCCTTATCATGGTTGTTGTATCACATGTAAGGGAGGGGGGGGGGAACAAGCTACACATTCCAAATCTACATTCTGTAATCTTTCAGGGTGGAACATGGTTTCTGACAAAATATCCACACACAATGGAATGTCAGGGTATTGGAACAAATAAAATACTTATAATACATGTATGTATGTGTGTATATATATATATATATATATATATATGCATATGCATATTTATATATTGGTATGTATACATATATATGTAAATATATATGTATAAACACACGCAGTACAGTGGTTTATAATACATTGAAACAGTATAAATTACATTCTCAAACAAACATTGCACATAGTAACTATTGTGTCTGTTGTTTTGGATTCTCAGTAAAAGCTGATTTTCAGGTTTTATTCAAAAACCAAATAGTTAAAAGTACATGTGAGTGACAAATGAGAGAACACTGTTGCTGTGTTTGAGCCTCAGATAATTTGCAGCTTTTCATCACTGCAGCTTCTTCAAATACTTCACATCTCTATCTGATGCATCGTCATTGCACACAAGCTGGACTACTCTGTACTATACACTTACCAGCCACCATTTCTGCATGCCTGAAGATTTCATACTACCTTAAGAGCCAATTTTGTAGTATTTTTTTTTCAAGCTGCCCTCTTTGAAGTTCAGCACATACTTTTGGTATACTGTTGTATATTAGTAAATTGCTTTTTTCTACTGTAACATACATCTTTCTAATGGGTTATACAGATACACTAACATGCCACAATTGTTGCACAATGTAATGAGATCCAAGAAATTTTGCCTTTACCAAGATAATAATCCCTCATTTTAACTGGTAACACCCAAATAAGTTTTTCAACTTGTTTAAGTCGGGGTCCACGTTAATCAATTCAGTTAGTCATTAATTAGTTCCAGTCATAACCTCGATAAATGAATTCACGCGAAGTAGGAATTTTTAATTATAAAGCTAATATTTTCACAGTAAAAGTATACAAAAACGTTAACCGTCTTTATGAAATGACACCCTTTTGTCAGTTTAACACCCTTTTAATGCAGTAGTAATGCTGCCTGAGACTGAGCCAATCAGTGGTCTCGATACTGAACAGCGTGATCTGATTAGTGTGGTTTCATCTAGTTGCCAATACTACTATCACATTGGTATTTTAAGCATTTAGCCATTTTGATGGTTGAAAATGCTTAATTTAGTGCATCATTTTTGTAGAATATGCTTTAAAAATACAAAACAATCTGCATTATATGAAGCGTACCTTCAATTTAGTTGTAAATACAGCATTACTTTATTTCATTGAAAATCATGTATATTGAAGTAAATATGTATGTATGTATGTATGTATTATATGTATGTGTGCATATATTTATATTTATATATATATATAGATAATGTGTACCCCGCCTTCCGCCCGATCTTGGCTGAGATAGGCACTAGCGCCCCCCGCGACCCAAAGGGAATAAGCAGTAGAAAATGAATGGGATGGATATATATATATATATATATATATATATATATATATATATATATATATATAGATAAACATACACATACCTACATGTTGCCTATTTGCATTTCTATAATCCAAATTATATCACAATATGTTTAAGGCTGATTTGTCATTTGCATGTCAACAAAAATATTACAAACCCCTATCTTTGTAATGCAACTACAAAAATATAGCAAATTTAAACCTAACTGAAAATAACCTTGTATTTTTGTGCTATGTTTGTGGCATGTTTTGTAGAGTGATAAATAAGGATTTACAAACATACAACAATTTGACATACATTTTGTAACCTCTCAAATAGTGAATTGCTTGTAATCCGTCATGTGACTTTTTCCCGAAAGTGGAAATTAGTGGTGGTCAACCAAACCAGAATGGCTGTTGTACAGCAAGAGGCGCGTGGATTCTCTAAGTAAGGAAAGGTCTTAAATTTTCCTCTAAAAATCTAACTTTGCAATGGAATCTATCCCTATACTTTATCAAAAAAGGTTGGTCTATTAATATCAAGGATTAAACTTCGGTGGAGTTCCCAGAAATATGGAACTATCTGGTGCTCAAAACGCCATTCTACACGACAAAATTGATGTAAACTTGGAAAAGCAAGGAGGTCTACAACTTTTTTGTGTGTGGCTGGGTCAATGACATTGGTATCAAGAACCTCCTAGATAAATATGTATCGTTTTTGCTTGGGTAATGTTGCATTTCATGATTTAACTTTGCTTCTACTGCCTGTAAAGTGAAGACTACAAAACTGTTTGGGCCACTCGTTTCGTAAAATCTTGCACTCCTTTGCCCTCCTTGATTACCTCTCGGAGAACCCAGAAGAAACGTTTATCCTTTCCGCGATTTGAACGGTTCATACAGCCAAAAACATCTTAAGCATAGGGCATTTTTCATTGAGTAGGTCGAAATGACACATCATACCCATCGAGAAGAGACGCTGGCTAGACCACCACATAATATTTAATGAGCCAAATCCAAGCAATACTGGACATATTTGGACAGTATCCAGTCTCAGTCTATTCATCTGTAATTGTCCCCAGATATCATTCATTTAATTCAGTGAGGTGGCGCAAGAAGTTAAGACCAGTGGTGACCCTTCAATGACTGCATGAACATAGACAATTCATCTAAATCTCATGACATAATTTCAAACAAATGTAATCAGGGTTTCATCAAATAAATGACTGAGTGTGACAGACTTTGCAAAAAAAGGGTTAAATCTTTAAAGTTAAGGTTGCAAAGGCATCCAGTATTTATACATATATATATTTCTCTTTTTCTTTCAATCTCCAAAATAAATGTAAATCTCCCCTGTTTTTGATCAAATGTTGGTGGGGAAAAAATAAATTACTATCTATGAAAATATAAACTTTGTATTCCAAATGTACCTGAGCAGGATTTTTAAAGCCGTAATCAGACAACAATGGAACTGCACCATGGTAGTAGTAGTAGCAGTAGTAGCATGGATAAAGGCACAATAAACCTCCTCCACCTCCACTCACAAGTCAGTCAACAGTGGTGCTGCAGGGCGTATTAGAACTCAGTTCTTCATTTCAGTGACAGGTGTTGAAGCAGCCCTTCATTTTGCAGATTGAGCTTTCCATTAAAGACCACGAACATACTTTCAGGTATTTCGGTGTAGCCAAAAAAAAAAGATAATGATATTTCACACTGAAGCCCCTGTAGACGCTACACTTGCATAGCAGCAAGTTTAGTGGTTGATGTTGACTTTTGCGATTCCCACTAATCCCTTTTTTTCCCAGGGGAGTTAGAACTGATATTACTGCGTAGGTTTGCGAAGGAAAATAATCTCACTGTGAAGCCATTATTTAGTGGGAACATTTAATATTAACTTTAGAAACAAAAATAAATATTCTACTTCTGGGTGGGGTGTGGTACCAAAGTGCGAAATGAAAGTGGCGTCCTCATGAGAGCTGCGATGAATCCATTTGTTTCGATGACAACTCAGCCTGTCGCAGGCTGGTGATGAAAGGCCCCGCCTCTCATCACCACATTCTTTAGTCACGTCTGCTCCGTGCTGCATCTTACTGTTGTTCAACTTCAACACATCGTCGTCCTGTGAAGCAGCGGCTTCACATTGAATGTTCTGGCCGCTCCGGTCAGTTTTGCTGCAGAGTTGGATACCAGTTTCCACAATGCTACCGCGTTAGCATATTTCTGAAGTCAGAAACGTTCGCATTCTGGTTTTGGGAAAGTTGGTATTGTCTTTGTTGCGGCTGTTGCTGCTGTGATTGCGACGGCTGCTGGATGTATCCCACGGTGCTTTGTTGCTGGAGGTTGGCGGTGTGTAAGAACGTTGGAGTCGACCCGTTGTGCACAAGTCCTTGAGTCATCTGCACAACACAACAATCGCAGTTAGTGATATGATCACAAAATGATTCTAAATGTTTTTATCTGTTAACAATATGACATGCCACTTTGTTAGCAAGTAAATTGATACGTTGGCAAATGGACTACAGTGGTAACTCAACTTATGAGTAATTGGAGATAAGACCTGTCTCTCTGCTTTTCATTAGGCTTGAGTTACAAGCCCATTTCCCGCCGGTTGAATTACCGTAATACTGTGCCGTTTTAGCAGTACCAAGTTCATATATTGTTACACATTGCTCCTGTTTTGTTTACACATTAAACAAAACTATTTGCGTGATAAATATTTAATACATGGTTGTATATTGTTTCTGCTTCATCTCCTCAAGAAACAAACATAAGTTTAGAGCAAACAGTTGACGTGCACGTTTGACCGCCGCTCAGAGATTGACACAATCCTGCCCTCCAACTAACCAAGATAGATATCGTGAAGGAAAAAAGTTGTCTACCAAATCAGAGAAACAAAACATTTAAACATTTTAATTTACTGGTCAGCAGCCGATTCAGCGAGTTAGCTGGAGGACAGACATCTATCCATATAAAATATTGAGAAGCTCGTTTAAGCCATGTTTAAGTTTGTTCCCTCTCGTTCTGACTTAGAAACTAGACAGTTGAGCATTACCTTTGGTGCACAGATATCTAGTACATATTGCTTGTTGTCAACTCTGGCTTCTCTGGTCCGTCACTCAAATACATCCGAGTGTAATGCAAACAACAGTTTCCTATTTCCTGTTTTTACACGACGTAAAAGAAACCTGTTGGAGACACCTACAAGAGTCTGTTCTCCAAGGTAAATGCTGAGCAATATTATTACATTATTTCATAAAACTGCTGTAGTTGTTTGTAGTGCTTTGGAAATGTTTTTCAAACTATTTCTTATCTAAAAGTTTTTTTTTTTTTTTAAATGTTTACGTTAAAACTGTTTTAAATTCATTTCAATTCATTTAAATATGCGGCGCTACTTTTAGATAAGAGTATTTTGAGTTACAAGCTCTGTTGTGGAATGCAATGTGCTCGTAAGTTGAGTTAATACGGCAGTTTGTTACGCGCAATGTTTGGACACGCGGTAACCGAAATCGCATACGAAAAACCAAATCAAACGACTGGTGGGTAGTGTGAATACTGAGATACCACTCGATTTTGTTGGCTTCACATGCACAACTTAATAAGATCCAATATTAGATATATGCTTCTATAATGCTCAGTTTTGTATGTCAAATATTTAACAATACAGTATTTCCTCATTTATTGCTGTTGATTGACCGCAGTAAATGAATTTTCGCTAAGTAGGGAGAAATTCCATAAAAATCCTGTTAAAGTCTTAAATACAAATATTGAAGCTCTGATATAATTATAATTATTTGTTTCTTCCCTTTCAATGTTTCAATTTCTGACTGTGCTATTATCAACTAGATAGCAAAAAAAATAAAAAATATCTGTGTAGCCTGGTCAGAATTCATGTAGGACAACCAGCTAGTGAACTGGTTAGAGCAGAGTTTAGCTAGCCACGATGATAAAAAGTCTTAAATTTGATTCACTTAAAGCTGCAGATACTCTATACAGGACAACTATTTAACTGCCTGTGCAAAATGCAGTTGTCTATTGCTGTGGTGACGCCAGTGATGCCTTGAACATTACAAATCCACAATAAGACTATTGAAGAAATCAGTAACAATAAAAGCTATCTGAATAGGACACCTGAAAAAACTGCTGAGGCTGCTGCAGCTGTAGGGAGTGATGTGAGGCTTGAGGCTGAGCCTGGTAGCTTGACTGCGACTGGTGGGAGATGAAACTGTTGTGCGGGATCATGATGGGCGACGTGAAGACCTGAGAGGGCACGAGCACGGCGTTGCAGTTGACCTGTTGCATGGAGAACGAAGGCGTGATGATCTGCTGATCCAAGGTGTATCTTTAGGGATGGAACGAGCGAGAGGTCAGGCATGGGTGGACACGTCAGAAGAGATGTGAGAGAGTCAGTGAGTTCTCACAGGGTCTGGGGAATGCCCATGTTGCACTGCTGGGAAGGCTGCGAGGACCCGCTGCTGGTGGGAACCAGTGTCTGCATTGGCTGGTTGAGGAGCATGCTGCTGCAAATGAACATAAATTGGACTCTTATGGGTTAAATTCATTACAACTATGATCCATGCTAACATAACTCATCCAAAAAGATTCAATAACCTTGTGGCTCACTTTTGTGTAATCATTAGAAACAAGATTCAGGTTCATTATCGTTTGTAATTCAGTATCAATATCCACTAGTGTTGTTCTGTTAAAGTTTAATGCTGCTGATTCCAATACCGGTCATACAATATTTTTTTTCTACATTCAAAACACTTCTTTGTAGTTTACATAACATGTAATGCTGGTTATTTGGTCAAAATATAGCATATATTATGTTTTACAGTCCGCTTTCTGACCTTCTCTTTGAGATTTGCTGTTTTGTGGGCGGTCTTATTTATATGCCTGCACTTTGAATGCGTCTTCTCACCGCCATCTTTGTTGTAGTTTATGCTTCCATGGTTTGATTTCAAATTGTTGGTAGTTATGCAGATCCCAAATACACAAAAACATGTACCAATAGGTAAGAAAAGTGGGTTTTACATAATTGTTCTCCTTTAGGATACTAAAGAAATGCAGTTTCGTTGTCATAATGGAGGTAGTTATTATAAACTTTGGGGAGCGGTTCCATACTTTGTATGGATATACACTATTAGCTGCTAGCTTGTCAGCTGGGGTACTAAGAAAAGATACAATAGCCGGAGGTGATCAGCATCAAAAGGTATTAATTGTCAATGACAATCAGGACTTTATGAAAATCAGGCGATTCTGATCAGTGGAGAACCAATTGGTGGTCTGCCTATAAAAACAAAGGATTTCCTTTATTTATGTATTTTACAGAGAAACAGTGCGCCTGTGCCATTACTTTATAACACATTATCTTAACTTGCCAGACTTTTTGAATTATTTTGCGTGAATCGGCTGATTGGCAACACTTACAGTTGTGATCAAAATTATTCAACCCCCGCACAATTTTGGTGTTTTAGCAAGTTGGACCTTTATTTTATATTTTGTTTATAGTCATATCAAATAAAGATGTGTCAAATAGACAAATGCAATTTAAATTGTAACACTGTATTTTACAAAAAACAAAAAAAGGAAATTTTTCTTAATATCTCATTGACTAAATTATTCAACCCCTTAGTTACATGCATCTTTAGTACTTAGTAGAACACCCTTTGGCAGTAATTACATCCTTCAAACGTGATACATAACCGGACACAAGCTTCTATCAACGATCTACAGGTATTTTAGCCCATTCCTCTTGGGCAAAGGCCTCCAGTTCATTCATATTCTTGGGCTTGCGTGCTGCAACTACCCTCTTCAAGTCCCACCACAGGTTTTCTATAGGATTTAGGTCTGGCGACTGTGAAGGCCACTCCAGAGTCTTCCAGCCCTTCTTCTGCAACCACTCTGTTGATTTGGAGGTATGCTTGGGATCGTTGTCCTGTTGGAAGGTCCAACGTCTCCCAAGCCTCAGCTTCGTCACTGACTTCATGACATTTGCAGCTAATATATACTGGTAGGAAATAGAATTCACAATGCCTTGAACGCGCTGGAGATTCCCGGTACCTGAGGCAGAGAAACAGCCCCAGAGCATGATTGACCCCCCACCATGCTTAACAGTAGGCAAGGTGTTCTTCTCTTTGTACTGTAAGCTTCATTTGTTCTCCTCCAGACATAACGTTGACTCATAGGCCCAAAGAGTTCCAGTTTTGTCTCATCACTCCATAGAACAGTTTCCCAAAACCTTTGGGGTTCGTCCGGATGATTTTTGGCATACTGGAGTCTATTTTTCTTGTGCCTGGTAGTCAGAAGTGGGGTGCGCCTGGGAGTTATAGCATGGAGGTCTTCATCTCTTAGTGCGCGCCTTATTGTCTGGGACGAAACCTGCGTTCCCCCCTCTGCAATGTCCTGTTGTAGTTCCTCAGCTGTTACCCGGGGGTTTTTCACCACTGTACGTTTCAAATACCGGACACCAGTTGCATACAGCATCCTCTTTCTACCACGCCCAGGTAGTGTTTTCACTGTGCCTTTAGCTTTAAACTTGCGAATTATGCTCCCAACTTTGTCTCTTGGAATGTGTAATGTCTTTGCTATTTTGCTAATTACTGCCAAAGGGTGTTCTACTAAGTACTAAAGATGCATGTAACTAGGGGGTTGGAGATATTAAGAAAAATGTCCTTTTTTGGTATTTTGTAAAATACAGTGTTACAATTTAAGTTGCATTTGTGTATTTGACACATCTTTATTTGATATGACTATAAACAAAATACGGAATAAATATCCAACTTGCTAAAACACAGAAAATTGTGAGGGGGTTGAATCATTTTGATCACAACTGTATATATACATATGCATGTATATACATACAGTGGGGCAAAAAAGTACTTAGTCAGCCACTGATTGTGCAAGGTCTCCCACTTAAAATGATGAAAGAGGTCTGTAAGTTTCATCCTAGGTACACTTCAACTGTGAGAGACAGAATGTGAACAAAAAAATCCAGGAATTCACATTGTAGCAATTTTCAAGAATTTATTTGTAAATTATGGTGGAAAATAAGTATTTGGTCACTTCAAACAAGGAAGATCTCTGGCTCTCACAGACCTGTAACTTCTTCTTTAAGAAGCTCTTTTGTCCTCCACTCGTTACCTGTATAAATGGAACCTGTTTGAACTCGTTATCTGTATAAAAGACACCTGACCACAGCTTCAAACAGTCAGATTCCAAACTCCACTATGGCCAAGACCAAAGAGCTGTCGAAGGACACCAGGAAAATAATTGTAAACCTGCACCAGACTGGGAAGAGTGAATCTACAATAGGCAAGCAGCTTGGTGTGAAAAAATCAACTGTGGGAGCAATTATCAGAAAATGGAAGACATACAAGACCACTGATAATCAAATCCTGCAGTGCCAGATGTGTCCCCCTGCTTAAGCCAGTGCATGTCCAGGCCCGTCTGACGTTTGCCAGAGAGCACATGGATGATACAGCAGAGGATTGGGAGAATGTCATGTGGTCAGATGAAACCAAAATAGAACTTTTTGGTATAAACTCAACTCGTCGTGTTTGGAGGAAGAAGAATACTGGGTTGCATCCCAAGAACACCAAACCTACTGTGAAGCATGGGGGTGGAAACATCATGCTTTGGGGCTGTTTTTCTGCTAAGGGGACAAAACGACTGATCCGTGTTAAGGAAAGAAGGAATGGGGCCATGTATCGCGAGATTTTGAGCCAAAACCTCCTTCCATCAGTGAGGGCTTTGAAGATGAAACGTAGCTGGTTTTTCCAGCATGACAATGATCCCAAACATACCGCCCGGGCAACGAAGGAGTGGCTTCGGAAGAAGCATTTGAAAGTCCTGGAGTGGCCTAGCCAGTCTCCAGACCTCAACCCCATAGAAAATCTGTGGAGGGAGTTGAAAGTCTGTGTTGTTCGGCGACAGCCCCAAAACATCACTGCTCTCGAGAAGATCTGCATAGAGGAATGTGCCAAAATACCAGCTACTGTGTGTGCAAACCTGGTAAAGACCTATAGTGAGGCGGCATGGCGTACTGGGTAGAGCGGCCGTGCCAGAAACATGAGGGTCGCAGGTTTGCTTCCCACCTATTGACATCCAAATCGCTGCCGCAGTGTCCTTGGGCAGGACACTTTACCCTTGCCCCAATTGCCGCTCACACTGGTGAATGAATGATGAATGAACGGTAGGTGGTGGTCGGAGGGGCCAGAGGCGCAAACTGGCAGCCACGCTTCCGTCAGTCTACCCCAGGGCAGCTGTGGCTACAGATGTAGCTTACCACCACCAGGTGTGAATGAATGATGGGTTCCCGCTTCTCTGTGAGCGCTTTGAGTATCTAGTAATAGAAAAGCGTGATATAAATCTAATCCATTATTATAATTATTATTAGTAGTAATCGTTTGACCTCTGTTATTGCCAACAAAGGTTATATTACAAAGTATTGAGTTGAATTTTTGTTATTGACCACTTATTTTCCACCATAATTTACAAATAAATTATTTCAAATTCCTACAATGTGAATTCCTGGATTTTTTTTTCACGTTCTGTCTCTCACAGTTGAAGTGTAGCTATGATGAAAATTACAGACCTCTGTCATCATTTTAAGTGGGAGAACTTGCACAATCGGTGGCTGACTAAATACTCTTTTGCCCCACTGTATGTATGTATATATGTATGTGTGTGTTTATATATCTATTATATATGTGTGTATATATATATATATACAGTATATATCTATATATATGTGTGTGTATATATATATATATATGTATATGTGTATGTGTATGTATATATATTATATGTATATATATATATAAATATATATATATGTATGTATGTGTATATATATATATACATGGGTATATATATACATATTTGTGTGTGTATATATATATATATATATATGTGTGTATTTATTTATGTGTGTGTATATATATTTATATATATATATATATATATATATATATATATATATATATATATATATATACATATATACATACACACATTTAGGTCAGTGTATGCTTCCACTGCACTCATACTTTACACAGTGGACATGGAACATTGACAGCGATCGTATTACAACTAGCAAGGTTTTATAGATTCTTGAAAAGAGATGTGGAAATTGTTGGTGTTCAAGTGAAAAATAAGTGTTTTTCCAAACTGACTGTTGTAGTAATATTGGTATTGATTTTAATATGATGGCAGTTGGTGAACTTTAACCTCTGAGTGGATTTCAACAAAATGTGCGTATGTTCTGTTTGTGTTTTGTGTGTTTTTGGCTCTCACCGAAGTTGTCCATCTTGGTTAAACTCGCTGCTGTCCGTCTGTCTTTGGTTTGGATCGTGTAGAGGCCTGGTGTTGGTCTGAGAGAACATCATGGGGTTGCTATAGAAGGGCATGGTCAGACTCGTGTTGGTCTGCATCGGCAAACTCACTGACTGCACCTGGCCGCTCCGCGAGATCCTCTGTTGGAGAGAAACGGTCAAAAACCTTCATAATGTTTCAAATCAAGATTGAGTGTTGCTCAGTTTGTTTTGTGTACTTGTGTTGATGAGGGAGAGCTGTTCTCCCTCAGCAGCGAATGAGGGGACGAACTGTTAGCCCCGCATGAGGGTGCTTTCGGGTGGCTTGGGAGCTGCCTGATGACGCCTGATTGGCTCTGCGAGCTGGGCCTGCCTGGGCCCTGCTGCTGGGGATGTTGGCCAAATTCATTGTGGACAGGCTGCTGTAGCAACATCTAACAGAAAGAAAACAACTGTCACTCACATGGAATACTAAGTGTGTTTCCTGAGTGCCTTCTGTGTCAAGCTAAACGTTTGTGTAACAAGCAAGACTGAATGTGGGTCACTAGGTTTGTATGCTGCCTCTTGGTGGGGCCATTTCCCTGTTCCTGTGGGAGGTTAGGTAATGGAGGCTTACTGCATCACATGTCTAATTAACACAGCTGGCATGTTATTAGGTACACTTGCACAACCTAATGAGACCCATTACTGGAGCTCTATCAAGTATTCTATCTGTACAAAGACAATAATTCTCTATTTAATGCGCCTCCCCATGGTGGGGCCACTCGTTACTGTATAATGCCCATTTACCACAGTTGGAAATGGGAAATGTTGAATACACTCCACATGGGAAGTAAATTGGCAGTTGTTTAGAAAGACTGTGTTCTACACAAACGTAATTTGTATTTGTCGTGTGAATTTAGATTTTTTTTATTAAACGACAAATTAAAGGTGCTGTTTGCAACTTCCTCACAGTTAAATTTTTCTATGCAAAAAATAACAATAACACCACTGGCTGGCTTATGTTACCATTAGTGGTTAAACAGAACACATTTGTTTGACAATATTTTCACACGTACAAAGTTAATGTAATACATTATTTTACCGGCTGTAATAAAAAGATTGGTGTTTACGGCAGTCACTCACTCTGTCTTGTCAACATGTACACGCAGGAAATGCGTGCACTCATACAAAAGCAGTTCAAAAGAAGCAACAAACAAATTGCAGTCATGTTGTTGTGATAGAATATACACTCAGTGACAGCTAACGCTCATCGGAATAAAACTGGACTCACTGGTGACGGTGGCAGAGAAGAGGACTGTGGACAAACTAGCGAGCATCCTGGATGATGCCAGTCCCCCTCTGCATTGCGTTATCAGTAGCCAGAGGAGCCTGTTCAGTGCTAGACTGCTTCATCCCAAGTGCAGGACTAATAGACTAAAAAACACCTTTGTCCCACATGCCATTAGACTGTACAACTCCTCTCTGGGGAGAGGAGTGGGGGGTACTAGGATAACAGGGGATCCAAAACAATAACAGTGCAATACTTTTTCATAACACGGTCACTACTGCCTAGTTTCTCTTGTTATATTCTTATTTTATTGTCATATTTTTATTCCCATTGTTGCTTTTTATTTGCATTCTTATTGTAATATTTTTCTATATGTTTCCATTAATACCCCTATTATTTACTTTTTACTTTTTAAATTATCTCAACTCTGTACACTGCTGCTGGAATTTTAATTTTCCTGAAGGAATCAAAGTAATATCCAACTATACAAATTGCTATTATTAGCTTACAACACCTAAAAGCTAATGCGCCTGCATGTGTTACGTACACATGTAATTACTGCACTGAGACTGTGGGATATACTGTGTAAAATACATAAGAAATCTAGGCATCTGTATAAACATTGCCAATGATTTTATCAACCCATAAGTGCCAATACACATCCTACATTATTGTAGTCACCTACATTTTAGTTCAGTGCAGTACTGTACTCATTTTTAGAACGCTGACCTGCTTTCAGGTGTCTAGCTTGTTATTTAGTTAAAAGTTACCTGAAGATTAGCAAGGTGAAGCTTCTCCTTGATGTCGTGGAGCTCCTGCTGCTGCGTCTTAATGTCAGCCTGCAGGATGCGTGTCCGCTCCTCCAATTGCTCCTTCAGCTGGTTCATGACACCAAGCTGAGGCTGCTGCAGTTGGAACACAGATGATGACGGTGACCGCTGCTGCTGCTGGAAAATACACAAAACTTAATATTAGAAGATACCTTCTTTGCAAAAATGCCTCTCTATACAAAAGATGTAGTGTGGCTGAGACAACATGCCAGAACCAGCATTTAAAGTAGAGGTTATCTAAAGAATGTTGACTTGCACAGTTAAGCCTATAACCTTGAGGCGATGTACGCAGAGGAAACACACACAGAAACAGCTCTTGCAATTGTGCAGACAAACAAAAGAAAAGAAGACAAATGACAGGAAGGGAAGTCTAAACACTAACCATCACTGAGTGCTTGCTGCAGGGAGGGGAAACAGGGAGGCTCATTTGGGGGACCAGGTCAAAGGAATTTTGTCTTTGGGTCAAATTCTACAAGATGAAATGAGAAATGTTTCACAAATAGCCTTTAAAATATTATCTAGTTGTTTCCCCCACTCAGTTATTTTTGTAGTTATCTGTAGAGACACACACGGGCAATGTATAAACTGACCTTTGAACTCCCAGCTTGTCTGGCCGGCGTTCTCTCGGAGCCGATAGACGCAGCCTGCCATGACGGCGTGCATGTTTCTGTGTACGAGTTTGTTGCTGCTGCACAAGAAAGACACATTTCTCTCAAACACACTTTGTAAAGTATTTTGAAAAGAAGAAAAAGGCCACTTTATTATGTACAGTTGTACACCAAGACATCCAATACAGTACAAGAGCTGTATCAATAAGGCTACCTTCACAAAAATAATAAAGCTCACTGCTAGTCTGACATTGTCAGAGAAGTATTTGTTTATTTTAAAATATGTACTTTAAAGGCCTACTGAAACCCACTACTACCCACCACGCAGTCTGATAGTTTATACATCAATGATGAAATATTAACATTGCAACACATGCCAGTACGGGCTTTTTAGTTTACTAAATTCCAATTTTAATTTTCCCGGGACTTTTTTCTTGAAAATGTCGCGTAATGATGACGTGTACGCGTGACGTCACGGGCTGTTATGAATATGAGCGCTGCGTACACACACAGTTAAAAGTCGTCTGAAGTGTGCTCATAAATTGCATTGGTCGTAGGACCAAATTTCAACAGTATCGCTTCGTGAATGTTGATATTTTATCAAAAATCCAGATTTTGATTTGTTCTTAGGTCATATTTGATGGTTTATTGTAAGTTGCATACATATTTTAATTGACGGTCCAATGTTTCAACCAACGCTTCGAGAGAATATTGTCATCGTTTTTCTTCCAATCTATCAACACGTAATTGCTTTGAGATAACTCTAAAACTATAGTGATGGTATCGTGACTTACACAAATGTGTGTTTTACATACATTTATTTACTTGTTGTTTCAACTGCCACGAATAGATTTGGCACACATCTCACCGGGTCTGGAAGAAAATAAGAAGGTCTGGCACGATTGTTGCTATATTTCTATATCGTGAACAAGCGATATGAGCAGCAATTTAGTGACGAGACGGTTGAGGACTTAAAAAAGTGGCTCTCAGAAGGTTGAGACATTTTCTGGGATTTAACTGGGTTTGAGTGGCAAATGTATACATATGTGTGTTCAACCACACGGCAGTTTGTCTTTTTAGTGGATTTATTAAGCTGTGGCAGCGTCGGAGAAAGACATGTACAGGTTTCACTTGTGCGTCTCATAGCACACTGTGATGCGTTCAAGGACCACAAAACAAAGTGAAATATTCAAGCTTTTTCCAAAATCCTGTGCCCTTTAAAAGTGGTTTTGCTACAATTATTTGATCTACTGACGATGCAATGTTATGACAATACTATTATTTCTGGAAAAACAAAACTGTATCACTAATGTCACAATTTTTTGTAGGTACACTTTTTTCAATATATTTATCATCACACAATAGCTATGGTTTCACACTGGACACACCGGCATAGCTCGGTTGGTAGAGCGGCCGTGTCAGCAACTTGAGGGTTGCAGGTTTGATTCCCGCTTCCGCCATCCTAGTCACTGCCGTTGTGTCCTTGGGCAAGACACTTTACCCACCTGCTCCCACTGCCACCCACACTGGTTTAATTGTAACTTAGATATTGGGTTTCACTATGTAAAGCGCTTTGAGTCACTAGAGAAAAGCGCTATATAAATATAATTCACTTCACTTCACTTCACTATAAAAAATGACTGCACTTCCTTTTCTTTTTATCAAGCTCTATTTCGGTTACACTATATCTACAAGAGATGGTCAAAAACAGACTATTTTTATCCTCTTGCTTTATATCCTTTTATCAGATTGATAGGAGTATCCAGTGAGGCTAGTATCAGGGTTTGTCCTTGTAGATATGTCAAAAAATAAATAAAAAAACATGCAGCTATGTTGTGAGTCAAGTAGGAGTTAATATCCTGTGTCAGAAAACTGTAGTGTCATTCATTGTACTACGCATTTATCAACTGAAGAGTGAACTGAATTACTTCCTTTCTGCTTCATAACTGTACTGCTGATTCATGCGTTCTTGGATGCTGCCCCATTCCGCTTCGTGTGCAAAACCCACAGACAGTTAAATACGCCAAGCGGGAGTAATATGTATTCTATGAGTAACTTCATTTGCATTTCATGAGCAGTGACTTGTTCACAATTGGGCACGCTGACGATGAGGCGGGGTTTGTTGGGCGACAATAGGTGGGTGGAGGAACAGCTGCAGTCTTTGCCAGCTCAGGCTAAAATAAACAAGATTAGCTAAAGTAAGCATTGGAAACGTAGAATCAGCCGCGTATGATTAGGTCGGAAATTTACTGAGGAACAGTAAGCTAATGGTTCCACTTAAGGTTTGCTTTCAATGGGAGAATGGAAGAAGATGAGAAATCAAACCATTCATAGTTCTGGGATAAGGCTGTGACTCGTAAAGAAAACTATTCGATCAATTCCTTGAACAAAAAAAGCAAGACATATTATTACAGTATGTTAGCAGATTACTTCATGGTTTATGTGGGAACATGTAAGACTTGACTTTACCATTTTTGGTTTGGGGCTGAATGTTTCATTGAAATGCAAAAAAAAAACCCATCAATTAGGGAAAATGAATTACCATTAATTAAATACAATTTTAAAAAGCCAAAAATATGGTTTTTCTTTGATCATTTTTCTGTAAAATTAGCAGACTTCTTACTGCTTAATGGACAATGAGTCATTCACTGATGCAGGACAGTTCTATTTAAAAATAAATTCATCCAGCCGCATTTTTTAAATTGAATTGCGACCAAATTAAGTTAATAGTAATTTGAGGGACGTTCTAATCAGGGTTATATGCTGCCGATTGCAATCAAATAAGAATGAGATCAACCGATTTTTGATCAGATTACATTTTTCAATGTATGCTATTGACAGTTTAACAATATTAACACAATATTTAAATTAGTTCCCTATTATTAGATACAATTAGTTGGACAAAACAAAGTCAATAGTACACAATAGACCAGCAATAGACTGATCGGCCCTCCTCTTATGTGTTGTGTACTGACTGTGACAATGCTGATAGTTCCTATATAATCCCCTCTTTTGACTCAGACTAATCTAAAAATAATAAAAATTAATTACATTTGTTAAAATCTCAAAGTGCTATAAAAACAACTAAATAAAAAAAAAAAAAGTTAGAATATGTAATAAAAATTTAAAATTAAAATTAAAATATACTTGTTTATTGCCTGTTAATGTCTGTTTGCACTCTGCTTTAACAAGGTTTTAGCAAAATTCCTAAACGTTTCTGAGCAATTATTTCTTGGTGTAGATATACAGCTAGCTTAGCGGTTTGGTTAGTTATTAACATGTCTGTCTGCTCATGGCTTGTTATCGGTGTTCTCTAGCGATAATAACACTCAAGATATTAAGAAATACATTGTATTTTCCACAATGATTATTAACTCAGGGGAGCGGCTCTACACTGTGTAAAGGGACAAATAATTAGCTGCTACCTTTTCAGCCAGGGGACTAAAAATAAACAGTGTCAGCCAGAGACGTTTGGGATTGACATTTGCAGGCATTATTCGGCAACAGCGATCTCACACTTTCTCACGAAAATCGTACAATACAGATCAGTGGCCGATTGAGCGGCACATCCCTGAAAATGCATGATTTTTCAAGGTTTTTTGGATTTCGGTTTTCTAGTTTGGGCACAGTTGTTTTAACTAATGAACAATACCTTTTAAAGGAGAACTGCACTTTAAAAAAAGGCCTATCATTCACAATCTATGTGAAACAAGAACACACCTCTCTCTCATTTTTGTTTATTCTAAATTGAAAAATACGTCTCACACTAGACAGCCAACAATGCAGCTATTGGGAGTCATCTATTCTGCCTAAAAAGCCCCCTAAAAAACACCCAAACCAGTAACAATAATCCTTTTACATGTCATTACCTGCATATCAACATTGGTTTTATAAGAGCCAAGGAACTGCTTTTATCGAAACAGGTCTTGTGAAAGATATAAACATCCAATCAGTTGGCTTCCCTGGGAGAGCAGACATTGCACAGCAAGTAATTGTTTTATAATCTTTATAGTTTGTATTTCCTGTCTTTATTTTTTTTTTTGGTCTCTTTAGGTCTCTCCATTTGGGTCTAATGAGGGTGAAGAATTGATTGAGCTTGTGCCAGCGTCACATTACATGCTTTAAGGTTTCTTTTCTGTCGCACTTAGCAATACTGCTACATTATGCTCAGTGTTTCACTACAGCTGGATCTGCTTAGCACTCGGTGTCCAACACTTGTAGTTTAAACTCCTCAAAAATATAAGGTTCTGGATCATCATTTTTTTCCCAAAGTAGTCATCATTGGCTTTCATAAAGTCTGTTGTGATGTGGCACCGTAATGCTTAAAATTACCAAAATACGTAAAAATTACAACTTATTATGAATGTCCAGGGTGTACCCCGCCTTCCGCCCGATTGTCGCTGAGATAGGCACCAGCGCCCCCCGCGACCCCAAAGGGAATAAGCGGTAGAAAATGGATGGATGGATTATGAATGTACCTGTGACTAAATGACAAATATACTTAAGAGCATGTATATTAAATGTTGATTGAGGTTTTTGGATGTATTTTAGAGTGCTTTATAGGCCAAATAGATTGAATTCCCATGACCTGCATTTGAAGCCACCTCTTTCTAGCGCTTATATCCAATATAGAATGCATAAAAAAAATGTGACTTCTCACATAGGGATTTGTGACTGATAGGCAAAATAAAAAAGTGCAGTTCCCCTTCAAAGATAAAATAAATAAAAGGTTATTCAATTATCTATCAGAAGCAGGATCCCAGCTTTCAAGCTGGTAACGCATCAGATGCTGCCACCACACAGGAGCAGGCTGTGGGCTCCTGTAGACACAGTATTGAATGAGACGAGCTGAGGATGACTCACATGCAGAATCTGACAGGGCTGTGTGGGAGGACTTCCGGGAGCTGTGGGAGGATACTGAACGTGCACCGCTGTTTCTGTCCTGTGGTGGGTCCAATGTGCAGCACATGTCCAAGTACAGTTCCTGGGCCTTAAAAAGGAACCAAACAAAGGGTGCAAGTCTGTTATTTTCTATTATCCAACGGGGAAAAATGTGGACTTTTACCTTCACAGAAGAGGGAGCAATTTCAGGTGGAGATAGCTCCTCAAGGCCAAACGCTCGCCTCCTTTCAGCTCGCACTTCAGCATAACTGAATTCCAAGAAGAGTGTTAGTCATGGTGCTCCTCCAGGCCGAGACACGTCTCATAAGCTTCTTCAATCCCAGGAGATCGAGTAAGCGTACACATTATTATTGGAAGAGAACAAAATGAACTCACCTGACAACAGTGTGAGTACACACGATGAACTCAGGTTTGGAGTTCCACTGGTGATACGTGATGTAGTAGTGCGTCCGCAACCAAATCCACTGCTGACCCTTTGTCAGAAAGCGATAGTAGCACGATTTACCTTTTCCAAACTGCATCACTAGGGAGAAAATGTCAACGTGTAAGTCACCCAAGTATTTTGTACATCTTGCCTAGTTAAGGACTGTAATCAACACAGCAGTTTTCTGCTGGTTAAAAGCTGACGATAATTTTTCAATAAATTTCCCAGCCCTAGTTCAGGTTTACTAACTACAGAATTGCTCTGCTCTCGGACTACAACAAAATGCACCATTTAGGTTTTATAAGAAAGAACCTGACTGAGTTACTTACGTTGTTTATGACATTGCGCTATAAGCTCCAAGTCATCCACGTGATAGTAATCATAGCCAGACGTTCCTAGAACCTCAAAGGGTAAATATCCAATGATTGGAGAAGCTCTGAAAGAAAAACACAATGAGTAGTTAATATTTAGTGTGTAGAAACCCAGAGCGCTAAATGATTATTGAAGTCGATAACATGATTTACTGTACCTGTGATCTAGAAACAGGAACTTCCATTCAAGGCTGTGCCGCGATGTGAATTCATCACAAGGATCATCCGCGTTACATAAATCCTGAACACAGGAAAAAGAAGGGTTTGGTTTTTTAGCAATGTTCACTCAAACAATGCATCTTATTGACATGTTTCCAAATTTTGTTGTCAGTAGATGAAATTACATGCATTTTTCTAAAATGTTTAAATCAATCATCCATTTCCGAACACATTCTTAGTATGATAATGTATTATTCCATTAAACCTTTTAATTTTGTTTTTTTTAAATTGTATCCTGATTAAAAGTAGCTCCACCCCCTCGGCTGATGACTTTATGCAGTTATTTAGTAAGAAAATTAAACTCATTAAAAAGGACAATAAAGACAACCCGTCCCAGCTCTATTTGGGTCTATTAACGTAGATACTAATATACTTACGACAGATATTGCTCTCCAAAATGATCTCTCTTTTTGAAGAAATTGCATTAAAGGAACTTGTAGCGCTTAAATGGGACAAAACCAACATGTTTACTTGACCCACTTCCTGGGAAAATGATCAAGGGGCTGTTTGTAATATTAGGACCATCAGTGTTAAATATTATTAAGTTATCACTTTCCTCTGGTACTGTTCCCTTAGCATTCAAAACAATGGTTATTCATCCTCTGCTCTACATAACCTCAATTCTGACCCACCTTCCCTTTATCTCGAAAGTCCACAAAAAAATAGTTGCACAGCAGCTAAAATAACACTATGCGTCTAACAATCTCTGTGAAACCTTTCAGTCCGGATTCAGGGCAAATCACTCTACGGAGACAGCCCTCGCAAAAATGACCAATGATCAATAGCTAACTATGGATGCTTATGCATCATCAGTGTTGCTGCTTGATCTTAGCGCTGCTTTCGATACCTTCGATCATCACATTCTATTAGCACGTGTGAGGTCACACATTGCTATGTCAGACTTGGCCTTTTCTTGGTTTAACTCCTATCTTACTGACAGGATGCAGTGCGTCTCCCTTAACAACGTGACCTCGGAGTATGTTAAGGTAACATGCGGAGTTCCACAGGGTTTGATTCTTGGCCCTGCACTCTTCAGCATCTACATGCTGCCGCTAGGTTACATCACACGCAAATACGGTGTTAGCTTTCACTGTTATGCTGATGACACCCAACTCTACATGCTCCGAAAACTGACCAACACGCCAGATTGTAGTCATCTGGAGGCGTGTCTAAATGAAATCAAACAATGGATGTCCGCTAACTTTTTGCATCTTAACGCTAAGAAAATGGAAATGTTGATTATCGGTCCTGCTAGACACCAGCACTTATTTGATAATCCCACCTTAACATTTGACAACAAAACTATTGTATAAAACGACTCGGTAAAGAATCTCTGTTTTATCTTTAATTCAACTCTCTTGTTTGAGTCACACATTAAGAGTGTGTTCCTAACAAAAATATGGCTAAAATTTCTCCCATATTGTCCACCACCAACACTGAGATCATTATTCATGCATACGTTGCGTCTCGTCTCGATTACTATAACGTATTATTTCCAGGTCTCCCTATGTCTTGTATTAAATCTTGTATTAAAAGATTACAGTTGGTACAAAATGTGGCTGCTGGACTTTTGACAAGGACAAGAAAGTTTGATCATATTACGCCTATTCTGGCTCACCCTCACTGGCTTCATGTGCACTTAAGATGCGACTTTAAGGTTTTACTACTGACGTATAAAATACTAAATGGTCTAGCTCCATCCTATCTAGCTGATTGTATTGTACCATATGTCCTGGCCAGAAATTTGCATTCAAAGAACTTTTATTAGGCTTTTTAGTAATTCCAAGAGCCCAAAAAAGTCTGCGGGCTTTAGAGCGTTTTCTATTAAGGCTCCAGTAATCTGGAATGCCCTACCGGTAACAGTTAGAGATGCTACCTCAGTAAAAGCATTCACGTCCCATCTTAAAAATCATTTGTATACTCTATCCTTTAAATAGACCCCCCGTTTAGGCCAGTTGATCTGCCATCTCTCTTTTCTATTCTGCCCCCCTCTCCTGCGTGGAGAGGTTATCATGTGGCCACAGCCCAGTTTCCACAGAGGAGGCGCTAGTTTTTCCAATTCGGGACCCGGGACTCTGTGTATCAATTGTTGACGTTTCTGCGCTGCTCACTCTCACGTTATTAACCGTATCCATTCTGCATCCATTGCACCGGTCACCCAAGGGCTGGTCCCCACATCTGCGGTCCCTTCCAAGGTTTGTCATTGTGCCCATTGGGTTGAGTTTTTTCTTGCCCAGATGTGGGATCAAAGCCGAGGATGTTGTGGTTGGTGCAGCCCTTTGAGGCATTTGCGATTAGGGGCTATATAAATAAACTATGATGGATTGATGGTGTGCTTAAAATTATCAAAATAAATAAATATTAAATGTTATAATAAATGTGCCCGTTACTACGTTAAAACAATGGAGGTGTTTGGATGTTTTTTTAGGGGCTTTATTGGAAGAATTGTAAGCAGACTATATATTGCATTTATTTAATATTTACAATGCATTAAAAAAAACATCCAACCGTCGTCATGTCTTTCATAATGATTGTGAACGATAGGCAAAATTCCCAAAAAAGTGCGGTGTGGTGTGTTCAAACAAGCCTCGGGAAGCATAAACTGACCTATTTGTTACAGATCAACCACTGCAGATGTCATTCCTTCAGTCAATTGTGACACAGGTGGATGCAGAATAGCAAGTAAGATGCAGCAGGTCTCACCTTGACAAACTGCGGGGTGACTAATCGAACAGTAGCAATGAGGCAGACCTGCTCCTCCAGCGATGATTGTAGGCTTCTTGGTAACGTCAATTCAACCCCATTACAAGAGGATGTAGGCACTGGGAGACACATTAAAAAATCCGTCATTAAAAGTAGTAATACATCCAGTGTTACAAAAAAATAACTCCATCCACTTTGTAAAATTGACCCTTAGTATCTGAAATATGAAATGAGCGTGCTTACCGTTGTTATGAAATTTGAAATCACCAACAAACTTGACATACTCGTACACAGGCGGCTCCTTTGGATCAATGTTCCCTCTGGCTAGGTGACAGCAAAATTCTACATGTGAATCACCTAAAACGAAAACATGTTTTATTGAATTCAGAAAATCTTGGGGCTGCATGATGACAACAATCAGCTGTGTAATATTTTAAATAAGAATTTCTACTTCTTAATTTCACTGAGAAAACGCTTATCTATTATTCGCTTCAGTCACAATGCAGTTCCTCTGACCGCCGCATGATTTCCATGCAAATGTTATTTTCAACTGAAAAGTAGGCGGGTTGAAACAAGCCAATGATATTTAAGTGTAGAAAGACCTCAGCAATTTGCACAGCATTTAAAACACCTCTTGATATGTGTTGGGCCTTCAACACTTGGTTCTCAAACTGTTTTCAAGTTTAGCTGCTCCCATCTTTTCCTGTGAAAAGCCCGATAGTGATGGAGGATTGAGGTCAGAGCCTTAAACCTTGGATAGTTCATTGCCAGGGGGATTATTGTGTTAACATAACAGTGATTAAAAGTCTAAAACTGTGATACTAAGCATGTGACTATTATTAGCTAAAATGACTAATTATAGACAGTTAAATCAGAAATCCAATTAACTAAAAACTAATTGGACAATGTCCGTCTTTAAATATAGCCAACCTGAGATGATCTCTGGTGATATTTTTAGCTTCGTGTGATGAAACTGCATAGGGGATCTTGTTTGACTTGTGGTGAGAGAAAGTGCAAAGAGGTGACACTCACTGGCCAAGAAGTCAGCAGCAATGGGGTCAGTCATCAGCATATGGGATGATAGCAGCTTGTACACCTCCCCGTGTTCCCGCTCCGGGAGGAAATTTAAGATATTTTGGTCCACCATATCTGACTGGTGCAAAATAATACAAATACAGTATATTTTTTAAATTGGGGTAAATAATCAAGCAAAAACAAGGATGTAAGTACTTGCCAGACCTTCACTTTTGTAAACTGTGAGTGAAACCTGCCCTTTTGCAGTGAGATAAGGCCACTCACTGACTTGGTTATTTAGGGGTACTTTATTTCTATTCAAAAGTGTTGAGGCACAAACAGGCAACAAGTGAGGGCCTGGGAAAGTAACACAGAAAGTGACGCCCTATTGAGGAGGAATATGTATTGAAGAATGTATGTTCTTACACACAGCAAAAATCACACATAGTGTCATTGTTGAAGAGCAACTGCCTTTTTTTGGAATTTTGCCTATCATTATGAAACACATGACAATGGATGGATTGTTTTTTATGCATTCTAAATAATCAATAAATGTAAATAAAAGTCTACTCACAGCGGAGGCAATGAGAGCTCCACTATTCCGCCAATAAAATCCAATAATTAATGAACAGAAATCAGTGATAAAAATTAAACATGATGCATTTTTTTAAATAATGCGCCGCCTATGCTTAAAATGATCAAAATATTAAATTGTATTATAGATGTGCATGTTACTACATTACATATATAATTACATGTATATAAAACCCTGATGGATGTGCTTGGATGTTTTTTTTCGGGACTCCATTGGCAGAATTGAACGGCTCCCAAATGCTCAATTGTAAGCGGGCCTTTGATCGCATTTATTTAATATTTAAAACGCTTAAAAAAAAGGGCAGTTCCCCTTTAGCAAAACACTTTTAAAGCATTTTCTTTGGGTCGATACTTTGGTATATTATAGAAATAGAAATACTATTATGTCGTCATCATTTTTACTTTATCGCATAAATATGTTTCTTTTTTCTAAAGAGAATTCTTAATACTTTTGTCCTTAAGTCTTTTCCTCCAAAATTGTAGGCGTTAACTCATTAGTATAACGTCAACAAAATCCTTCACATTAAATCGAAACCACAAAATATATTTGACGATAAAAATATCGATCTAGCCACTGGAGTATTGACCATACAGTATCTTAATGCAGTTAGCTTATTATCCTACGGTGTGTAGTGGTGCATGTTTAACTATTCCTCACCTCCAGGGATGATAGTTGTAAGAAACATAATTTATTTGCCACCATGGTGGCAAAGATTTCTGACTTAGAAGTGGCTTTGCACTGTGTAGGGACATCTCATTACCCACAAGCTCACAAGCATGAGTGCTACAGTGCTTGAGAACTGTCAAATGTGTCGCTGTCAAACATGTGTGACACAGCTAGGCTGTAACATCAAAATGCACTATCCCAATATACTGTAGTCATAGTATTAAAAGCTCTATCGTCAGCCAAGTTTATATTGCACATGGCTAAGCGCCATAATCACGACAATAAATTAAAGACAATTGACTCCATCCATCCATTTTCTACCGCTTATTCCCTTTGGGGCCGCGGGGGGCGCTGGTGCCTATCTCAGCTACAATCGGGCGGAAGGCGGGGTACACCCTGGACAAGTCGCCACTTCATCGCAGGGCGACAATTAACTCTTCAGAATTAATGCATTTACACTTACCGGCAAATGTCCAATAAGGGAAGACACACTGTCCGACACGTATATGATGTTTCCATCCGTAGTTAATGCTACCAAGAAACCATCTAGCGCCTGTACAAAGAGAAGAAGCGCAGTTTGGTGAGGGATTTATTGTGAGCAGCATTGCACATTATTCATTATTCTGCAGATGAAAAGTTGGCAAGTTGATCCTAAGCCAGGGTTAGTCAACTGCCGGCAAATAAAATAAAATAAAACCACACTTGAGCGCTCATGTTGTGGCAGATCCTTGCATTGACATGTTAACCTCTTAAAAATCATTATCCACTGCAGTGGACACTTTGATTAACAGGTCTTTTTTTTCCTGAAATGTGTAACCCTGTCCAAATCATAGACCATGAATATATGTCCACTACAGTGTATGCTGGTTCCTTGAAATAAGAATAATAGTGAAGAATGAAGTCCGGCAACCTGCAATGTGGCCCACAGGACAGGGCTATTTGACTAAATTGTTCTAAGTGTTGCCCAGTTTTTCAAATTGAAATCATCAGTCTGAGAGGATGTGGGTGAATCTAGTGTGTATTTACCTCTAGCATGAGCTGCGTGAACTCCTCGTTGCCGAGGAATGAAGGCTTCCAGTCTTGTCTGACATCACACGTTTCATTCTGTACACTGATGTCTGCACGGTTGAGGACAAACGATAAGTGAATCATACTAAACCCTGTGAGGTGTGTACCTTATCAACAGTAACTAAGAGAAAAACAAAGAATTGTTTGTTTTGTCATACCTTTTTGTTTCTGCAAGAAGTCAATGGTTCTTTGTAGTATGGTGGACTTGTCCATCTTGCGAGGATGGCCTTGGCCCTGCAGCATGGTGCATAACTCCTTGATGAGCACATTGAACTGGTCTCTTCTCTTCTTTTCTGATTTGTTTCGGGATGCCCTTTAGCAAAAAAGACAGGCGGATGTCAGTTTTCAGAAGGCAAGAACAACATTGACTGACTTTTAAAGAAGCACATATTCAGTCTCAAGTGTCCCTGCTCCAGTAAACATGCATAAAAAAAAAAGGATTGATTTGCAAAAAACTTAAAATTTTGATGCAGTTAAAGATCAAAATGTGTTCACGCAGTCCTCAAGTTACGACATTCCGTTACACTACCATAAATTAGGAATGTTCCGATGTATGCTGTTGAGTTCAATTATGCATAAGTGAGATTGGCCGATACATGTAATAAATGTGAATGTTTAAATGTATTTAATGCTATTGATCGATTCTCTAGCCACATGTTTAAAATTCAATTGCAATCAAATTGAGTTAATAATAATTCTAGTGATGTTCCAATCAGGGTTATATGCTGTCGAATTTAATCAAATAATGAGATCAATCGGTACTGATCACTGGTAATAACTAAACATTTTTCAATGTATTTATAGTGATATTGACAGTTTAACAATATCAACCTCAAACTTAAACTTCGCTTTTATTAAATATAATTGTTTGATAAAAAAATAAATCAATAATACACAACAAATAAAGAAAATTAAAAACAACTATCTACAAACCCCGTTTCCATATGAGTTGGGAAATTGTGTTAGATGTAAATATAAACGCAATACAATGATTTGCAAATCATTTTCAACCCATATTCAGTTGAATATTGCTACAAAGACAACATATTTAATGATCAAGCTGATAAACATTTTTTTGTGTGCAAATAATCATTGACTTTAGAATTTCATGCCAGCAACACGTGACAAAGAAGTTGGGAAAGGTGGCAATATATACTGATAAAGTTGAGGAATCCTCATCAAACACTTATATGACACATCCCACGGTTGTGCAGGCTAATTGGGAAGAGTTGGGTGCCATGATTGGGTATAAAAGCAGCTTCCATGAAACTCTAAGTCATTCACAAACAAGGATGGGGTGAGGGTCACCACTTTGTAAGCAAATTGTCAAACATTTTTAGAACAACATTTCTCAACGAGCTATTGCAAGGAATTTTGGGATTTTAACATCTACGGTCCGTAAAATCATCAAAACGTTTAGAGAATCTGGAGAAATCACTGCACGTAAGCGATGATATTATGGACTTTTGATCCCTCAGGCGTTACTGCATCAAAAACCGACATCTGTGTGTAAAGGATATCACCACATGGGCTCAGGAACACTTCATAAAACCACTGTCAGTAACTACAGTTGGTCGCTACATCTGTAAGTGCAACTTAAAACTCTACTATGCAAAGCCAAACCCATTTATCAACAATATCCTGAAACGCCGCCGGCTTGGCTGGGCCCGAGCTCACCCAAGATGGACTGATGCAAAGTGGAAAGGTGTTCTGTGGTCTGACGAGTCCACATTTCAAATTGTATTTGGAAACAGAGGACGTGGTGTCCTCAAGAACAAAGAGGAAAATAACCATTCGGATTGTTATAGGCGCAAAGTTCAAAAGCCAGCAGCTGTGATGGTATGGGGGTGTATTATTGCCCAAGGCATGGGTAACTTACACATCTGTGAAGGCACCATTAATGCTGAAAGGTCCATACAGGTTTGGGAACAACATGTGTTGTCATCCAAGCAACATTATTATGGACGCCCCTGCTTATTTCAGCAAGACAAGTGTTACAACAGCGTGGTTTCGTAAAAAAAGAGTGTGGGTACTTTTCTGGCCCGCCTGCAGTCCAGACCTGTCTCCCATCGAAAAATTGTGTCCGCATGATGAAGCGTAAAATACGACAGCGGAGACCCTGGACTGTTGAACAACTGAAGCTCTACATAAAATAAGAATGGGAAAGAATTCCACTTTCAAAGCTTCAACAATTAGTTTCCTCAGTTCCCAAATGTTTCTTGAGTGTTGTTTCAAGAAAAGGTGATGTAACACAGTGGTGAACATGTCCTTTCCCAACTACTTTGGCATGTGTTGCAGCCATGAAATTCTAAGTTAATTATTATTTGCAAAAAAAATAAAGATTATGAGTTTGAACATCAAATATCTTGTATTTGTAGTGCATTCAATTGAATATGAGTTGAAAAGGATTTTCAAATCATGGTATTCCATTTATATTTACATCTAACACACTTTCCGAACTCATATGGAAACGGGGTTTGTACCACTCTTTTAAAAAACCCTTAAGTCCTCCTGTGTCCATGGAATTCTCTAAATTGGAAAGCAAGATAAGCGGCCACTCCGATAGACGGCAAAATCAAACAGCTCGGGGGCCCAAACTTTGCCATTATTTGGTCACTTTAAGCGTGTCGTCCTTTACTTTCAATGAGGAAGCTAACTTGTTTTATACACGACTCATTTATTTCAGTCTGATGTTGAAAACACATGAGCTAACTTAACTAACATTAGTAACTCTCGTGACGCCTGCAAAGACACCTGACGTGACCTACAGTGGCCTAGGATGGACAAACAAGGCAATTCTCACAACAGACCACAACTCTTATTCTCTGACATTCATTCATCCATCCATCCATTTTCTACTGCTTCAATCCCACAGTAAATGAATGGATTTCTTCAGCTGCCTGACACTTTACACACAACTTGCTATGTAATGTACCCAATTTAAACAACCTAGAGGGTATAAAATACAATCTAATCAATATGTTAAATTGAATAAAAGTTACTTTTATTGCAGCTTAAAGGCCTATTTGCGTTTTTCCAAATATCAATTCATGACATGTATTTTTTAGAATTTTAAATCAATCATCCATTGATTTAAAACACATTCATCATTTGCATTCCTGGTATGATGTTCATGCATTATTCCATAAAACATTTTAACTATTTTTTTTTTTAAATGGAACTCTGATTAAAAAGTGGTATCCTACAATTTGTGGCTATAATCAGGCATATTTTGACAGGATATGCATTATTTTAATTTAAAAAAATATTCCTGGGTTTATCATATTGATAAGCTAATTTAGTATATTGATCAGCTAATTTAAAATGTAGGTTGTTTATTTAGAGGGCTTTTGTGCATTTCCACTGTAAATATTTTCATAAAGGTTAAGTGTGGTGATTTACAGTCTAAACCTTCTAAATGACTATTGTTTACGGCTGCGCATAAAGTCAAAACACCGGATGCTACGACAGAAAAATAAATAAATGAAAATAAATTCTCAGATGAAACAGTCTTACGAGCCAATTCTAATTTACTAGGTAGTTAAAGTTCATATAAACGTTTCAACTATTCAAGAATAACATGGTCAAATGCTTAAAAAATGTGTGTGTATACAGACAATTGTAAGCTTTTGACTATACTGTATTATAACCATATGCAGTCGGACATGGGCATTAATTTTTTTGAGTGGCATTAAAAGGCATTAAACTAGATTTGCCGGTAGCTGTAGAAATCCTGTGAAAAGATGCTAACCTACTTATTAGGTAGGTATGCGTTCTGACTTTCGTTAAAAGTCAAATTACATCACAGTCGCAGCAACATAACTTATTTGTAAACTGATGACCTTTACATTTAATTTTTCTTGTTTGAATGACATTCTGAGTCTCGTCCTTTCCATGAACCAGACAAAAGAATTACCTAACATACGGATAGACAAAGGAATAAAAATTACACATTTGGATGAAAGCGGTAATTCTGCCCTAGAGTCCAAAATCTTGTGGTCCTGTTACTTTATGCAAAAAGATCGTATATGAAGTTCAAAGCAGGACAAAGATCCATTTTATCCCCTTTGTATGTGATTTCACAATAGAAGCCATTCATTGCAATCTACTGCTTCTTTGTCAAAAAGTACATGAGCACAATTTGCAGGCTTTTAGTGTAAGCTATTTCAGTCATAGCATTGTGTTTGTTGATCTTACCGATGTTAACAAGATTGTGTGGTCAATAGGCAAAAAAACAATTATTTTCAAGTGAAGTCATTGATTCCAACGGTTTACTTCAACTTCAAAACATGCTGCTTGTGTGCTTTTTCAAGCCAGATAAACACCCTCCAATGTAACATTTTTTATTAGATAAACTGTTTTGTTTTACTACATTTTCCATCAACATAGCTAAGCAGGCATTTTTGCAAAAATATCTACTTTCCAATATCAAATATGACGAGTCCTTATTCTTTAAAATCGTGAAAATGGCCGAGGTACCTTTTTGCCCTGTCTTTTTCATCTTCATCCATTAAATCGTCCACGCAGCTGCTGGTACTGTAATCAGACGAGCAAAAAATTAAATACACAAACAATGCACAAAGCAAGTCAGATGAGAACTGAAAAGATCCAAAACGTGTGGTGGTTACCTGGCAACAACACATTTTATTTTGATACAAGTATTTAATTTAATTAGGCTGCATGCTAACAGTATGTTTAAAACATAAGTCGAACAAAAGGTTTGCATGTGAAATTGCCTGAGACAACATGTGTATTCCGCGATAGCTCCATGGATATGGGACTGTGGCACCTTCTATTTGAATTAAAATATCTCAGCAATCTAATCACAAAATATGTTTTTTGATGTAGCTGAATAAACTAATATTTCCCCCTATTTGGGGCGGCATAGCTCGGTTGGTAGAGCAGCTGTGCCAGCAACTTGAGGGTTGCAGGTTCGATTCCCGCTTCCGCCATCCTAGTCACTGCTGTTGTGTCCTTGGGCAAGACACTTTACCCACCTGCTCCCAGTGCCACCCACACTGGTTTAAATGTAACTTAGATATTGGGTTTCACTATGTAAAGCGCTTTGAGTCACTTGAGAAAAGCGCTATATAAATATAATTCACTTCACTTCACTATTTACTTTTCTACATTTGCACAAGGTTTTCATATGGAAACCTTATTTTCGACTGTTTCCTTTAGGTCAGTGGTTCCCAAAAAATAATTTCACCAAGCACCACCTCAGAAAACACTTATTTTAGAGTACCACCATGATGACCATCATTAAAATACAGTAGTGTAGTAGGCAGAAGTATTGATTAAAAACAAGGCAGAGGTTGTATTTAAAAAAGTGTATTTAATAATTTGGTCCACTGTAACATTACATACACTTTGGACAGTAACACTGTGTTCAAATATAGGAAAATTAACACTAATCACTTAATTAAGAGATTCTTTGGCGTACCACCAGATGGAGCCCACAGTTTGAGAATCCCTGCTCTAGGTTATTGCCACAGGAGTAAAAAAGAAAATGCTACCGAGGTTATAGTAAATAACAACAGGTCATAAGTTAAAAACAAATCCAGCACTAGCAAGACCAGTTACAATGTTTTGAAATAGCTGCAAAGTTTATGCCAACACCCAACACTTCTGTACTTTGAACAGTAAGTTTAGCACTGATGCTAATGCTAAGACAACAGGAGAGGTGTCCAGGCTGGTCCACATATATTACAGTATAACCCAATAAATCTGCAGTCCCAATCGCAATGATATATCTCAGATTATTACAAGCCAGTGTCCCATCCAAGAAAATTATATCGAAGTGTATAAAGAATTGTGTTTTGAAAAGAATCTTAGACAGACACTAATTGTTAACTAAGAGTGTAATCACTGATCAGCATGAGCAACAGAATTGCTATTGATCAACATACAGTGGAACCTTTAAAGTCAATCACAATTGATTTGCTCAAGTTTCAAATAGAATATTCTAATAGAAATAATCAATTGCAGGGTCAGACTGTTGCTATCATAACTACCTAATTAACCCTGGTAAGTCATTTTTAAATGGCAATGGTATTATTTTAGGTTCAGCATGTATTAAAAAAATAAGCTAAATAGTGTTAACAGTGAGTTTCAAACAATGTACTATTGCACGGCCACACTAACTGGTATTTGTTACACTTAGGGATGATCCGATCAGGGATTTATGCTGCTGATTCCAATACCGATCAACATAGAGTGAGATCGGCCGAAGCCAGTACCGATACTGATGTATTAAAGGAACCATATGTAATAATTTCATGTCAAGTCATCATTAAATAGCCCTGATATGTCAAAAGGCATTGGTAAATCATGTTTTTTTCGAATACCTCTATAACTGGTAACGGTAGTTCCGCCGGGATATGCTCGTTTCAAAACTTTATTTACAGCCCCTGTTATTGTTTTCATTTCAATGTCCCGCCCTCCACCCTTTGACCATTTAGAACGTGCGTGAGTGTGTCACATTCAGGTTGCCAGATACGCACCGCCCTCTTCGTCTAACTACTGCCACTGGTAAAGTTACTAAACATGTCGGACCTTAGTAAATCTAAAAGGCGTTGCTACGATTCTCAACTTATTTATGACAAAGCCAGGAACAAAACGAGGGATGCCTTTGAAAGATGGAAACGATTGAAGGCGGACAATATTTTTTTATCCGATGCCAAACTTGCTAATTTCCTCCTTGATAGGTAAGTCAGGCACTTATGTTTTCTTATTATTTGTAATAAATTGAAATGGACATTTTGTATCTAAACTACTGCGATGAGGTGGCGAGTTGTCCAGGGTGTACCCCACTTACCACCCGATTGTAGCTGAGATAGGCTCCAGCACTACCTGCGACCCCAAAGGGAATAAGCGGTAGGTAATGGATGGATGGATGGACCACCCACGACCCAGATAGGGACAAGCAGTAAAAAATGGATGGATTGATGGGGTATGTAAAATATATTGTCCAATACAGTCTATGATCTTCTCTAAAAAAGCTGGTATGTTTGTGCAACGAATGCTTAGTGTAATGCTTGGCATGCTAGCCCGGTCAATGACACATTGACATACAGGCTAACGAGGGAAATACATGCCCGTTAGCCTGTATGTCGATGTGTACTTGAACTGACAGGGCAAAATATATTTTCCACAAATAAAACCTTTGTGGATATGGGTAATGTCAGTGCCTATTTCGTTCTCAGGGTGCTGATATGATGAGGAAATAGGTTCCAACATTAGCACGGCTGTCATCATGACAATGTCAAACGTATGGAGCCAAATCCCATCCATCCATCCATTTTTTACAGCTTGTCCCTATTGGGGTCACTGGGAGTACTGGGGCCTATCTCAGCTGCATTCGGGGGGAAGGCGGGTAACACCCTGGACAAGTCGCCACCTCATCGCAGGGCCAACACAAATAGCTAAATTACATGATGAAATAATTACTCATCCCCTAATTTCTGAGTAAAATGTGTTGGTTAGAGACTTGTTATTGACAAAACGTTTTTTTTATTCAGCTTTTATGATCCCAGCAGAGAGGGAGGGGATTACAGAAGTTTTGACCGTGATTGCAGTAACATTTCTGGCCACATTATTACAAAGGTGTTCTTTAACTGTAATTTTTCTATGTATTTATGTTAAGCGTTATTGACAGTTTAACAATCTCAACACAATATTTTAAATAGTAAATTGTTCTTTTTTATTACACACAATAGTTTATTTTTTTTTTAAAGTCAATATTACGCCAAAACAAAATCAACAATGACTATCTACAACTAATTTAAATCCTTTGGGTTTTACCCTCAACGTCCTACGGTGTCCTGAGAATTGTTCCCTGAATTTGTAAACATTAACAAAAACTATTGAAAAAACGATTTTGAGAAAATAAAATTGATGTAATCGTTCTAGTATCAATCATATACTGATACGACCCTGAGTATGGACATCACCAATTTATAGTTCAATATCCCTCCTTTTATGTGTCGTTTACTGACTGTGACAATACTGACACACCAACAGTTGTTACATTACCCTTTCTCTGGAAGCTTATGAATTCACTTGTTAATTTCATGAATAATTTCTGTTTACTTTGTGCTGCAAGGTGGTTATTTCTTGGTGTTGTTTAAAGCTAACTTAGCGGTTGGCTTAGCTATTTACATGCCTGATCCTGGCTTCCTCTCGCTTTGTAACATGTTTGGACTTGTCTTCCAGTGATAATAATACATCATAATGATACTTAATACACTGAGAAATGCAGTTTATCTGGTGTAATGGAAGTGATTATTATTAACTTAGGGGAGTGGCTCAACACTGTTTATGGGGACACATTATTAGCTGCAAGCTTATCAGCCAGGGGACTAAAAGAAATACAATATTAGCCAAAGCGGATCAGTGTTTGAGATCGGCAGTTAAAGGCATTACTCGACAACAGCAATCGTGTACTTTTATCTAAAGAATATGAGCCGATACTGATCGGTGGTCAGATTCGGCACATTCCTAGTAACACTTACTTTGGAATCTGAACAAGGAAAAACGCATCAGTTGTTGATCTGAGGTTCTGTGACGTATAACAAAGGCCTTACTTATCATGTGTGAATTGCTAAGTATTGTGTGGATTCAGAGACAAATTCTCGGACATTTGGGTTGAATTCCAAATTGTACAACGTTTCAGCCATTTGACTTTGGAGGTTCCACTGTATTGGTTGTCATGCAGCAGAGCCTACTGGAAGTAAGGCAAACGTGTTGTCATACTTACTCCCATTCCCTGCGGCTGGAAGGACAGGGTCCGCCGAAGTCAGAAAGGTTGTCCATACTCACGCTCTTTCCCATCCAGACTCTCTCTCGAGTCTCGTAAGTCCCGTTTGTAGTGACCTCATCTGAGCGCACCCTCAGATAAAACTAGCGCACATTAGCGTACGAACAAACGGCAACTCCTGCAAACACACAGAAAAGAAATGCCATGGCATCAGCAACTTTAATTAAGGTTACAGAGGAAAACATTATTACATCTCGAAAGATATTTATCTTTCTGTGAGGATTACAGCTCGCCATCATTGATGTAGCAGCATTGAACAATTTTCAATTTGGGTGCAGCACTTCAACAGTGAAAAGTGTTTTTGCACAGAAGGAGCTCTCCTGACCTAGAAACATTTCTGAAGCACACACTTCTAATGATAACCTTGCAACAACAAAAATAACAATCACCTCCTTCAAATCCTGTGAATAAGGTAAAATTCAACAGGAACAGGCACCTTTGTGATAAAGCCCGCAAAGAGCTGACATTGCTGAAGCAACACAAAACCATACAAGTTTCCTGATAATCGAATATTCTATTAGGAATTCTTCAGTGGTTACCTTGAAATGGCACTTTAACTTTAATCTGTCTTCAAGACATTAGTAGTTATTTGAAATTGCGGTCAGCCCAGTGACATACAAGCGTGTGCTACAGGAAAAATAACCACTTCCATGATTATTCATCTAAATGAACCCCTCGAGGTTGAACATAATGTGAAGCAGGGCTTTTCAACTCCCTAATGAAGAGGGTCGCAGCTTCAAGAGCCCATGGTCAACAAAGTGGAGATGTTTCTTTAGAAATTGCCTATGCAGGTTATAGTCCTTTGAGACTTTTTACTTTGTAAATAAGTAAACACATCATCTTTTTACGCAGCACTGTTGATTAATTATTCTGCCCTCGCAACTTGTTTCCAGCGTGTGCAGCTAGGCAGATATTTAACAGCATAAAGAATGGAAAGCTAAGTTATGTTGACAATTGATGACTTTTGAATTATTTTTATTCCTCAGTTTTATATCTTTATACATCTTCCTTAATTGAGGTTTGTAAGGCTGAAAATAATAACATTACAAAAGTATAATGTCCATTGTATATTTATATAGATAATGTCCGTTGTGTATGTTACATAAATAAAATAGAAGGTTTAGTGTTAATACCCACAGGAAACATTCGGACATGGTTTAACAGAATTAAACCTAAAGTGTAGCTTTATTGCTCTCTGCTGATCAAATTCAGTGCTAGAGTTTTGATCCCCAGAGTTAAACAGACAAAAACAACACAGCCACGAATAGAAATTTAACAAAGTCAGCAATTTCAATACATCTTCTTCTACTCACCCACTGCTGCTTCATGTGACACATTTTTGAGACGTCGACACCCTTTGCGGGGTGACAGGAGTACTGCATACATGAGAAACCCTGTTTTGAATGGTTTCATTAAGCCTATTTGGGCGTTATTCCGCGGGCTAAATTAAAAGCTTTGGCTGGCTCCAAATGCACTGTATGCATATTAATTTTGGGAAGCCAAAAGAGAGATAGCAAGAAAATAAATAACTGATTAAAAAAAAAATGTAAAAAATGAAATCTAGAAACAGTTTGTAATAATCATATCTAATGAAATCATGATTATTGAAGTCACACTCTAAGACTTGTCCTCGAGTTTGTTCCAATTTTTCTGTGCAACAACAACAAAAACAAATACGTAAAGAGGCTGCTCTGCATTGAGTTTCTGGGTTAAGTAAGCCAAGACGCTCATAAATTATACAATTTGCATACAGTACATTTCTTACAGGATGCCCTTGATTGTTCTATGCTTTCTAACAATTTTTGCAATAGTGAAACTGCAAAGTCAAACACCCATCATGAAAATGTTCAAAACACATTTTCCCATAAAAATGAATGTTTATTGAATTATTAAAACTCTTGCCAAATGGAATAGCTTCAAACAACATATTAATATTTCCTTGAATAGCCGCCGGGCAAGAAATATGCGCCTGCCTTGAATTACTGCTGGGTCAAACTCGCTCCCCAAATTTATTAGTGCATGCTTACTTTTATCGCCAGGTCAACTTCGTGACGTCACTAGTGAAGCTTCCTCTGTCGTCATTTTCAAAATGGCGGAGGAGTTTTTTTTGCTTTTACTATGTGTAAACCAGGTGTCTTGTTCCACAGCCATACAGATCACACTGATGGTTGTGAAGTGAAGTGAAGTGAACTATATTTATATAGCGCTTTTTCTCTAGTGACTCAAAGCGCTTTACATAGTGAAGCCCAATATCTAAGTTACATTTAAACCAGCTTGGGTGGCACTGGGGGCAGGTGGGTAAAGTGTCTTGCCCAAGGACACAACGGCAGTGACTAGGATGGCGGAAGCGGGGATCGAACCTGCAACCCTCAAGTTGCTGGCACGGCCGCTCTACCAACCGAGCTATACCGTTGTGATATAAAACAACTTTAACACTCTTACTAATATGTGCCACACTCTGTGAACCCACACCAAACACATTTCGGGAGAACATCGGCTTTGTAACACATTATAAACGCAACATAAGAATTACCCACAATGCCATGCATCCATGACTCTTGGCTATATTATACACCCCGCTAGCACCAAACCTCCCCCTCTCCGTGCGTCGGTTGAGGTGGGCGGGGTTAGGGGCGCGTGTGTATAGTATAGCCAAGAGTCATGGTTTTAAATTAATAAGCGCCCCGGCGGCTATTCAAAGAAATACAATAAGTAACATTGTTCTTTCCAGTCATGAAATGTTAAAATAAAGTTATTCACTAATTTTAATTCACAACAACATTAAACACCTGCTCAGTGGCCTTGTGGTTAGAGTGTCCGCCCTGAGATCGGTAGGTTGTGAGTTCAAACTGAGTCATATTAAAGACTATAAAAATGGGACCCATTACCTCCATGCTTGTCACTCAGCATTAAGGGTTGGAATTGGGGGTTAAATCACCAAAAATGATTCACGGGCGCGGCCACTGCTGCACTCTCCGCTCACCTCACCTCCCAGGGGGTGAACAAGGGGATGGGTCAAATGCAGAGGACACATTTCACCACACCTAGTGTGTGTGACAATCATTGGTACTTTAACTTTAACATGTTTGTAACTTTAATCCATCCATCATTTTCTACCGCTTGTCCCTCTCAGGGTTACGTGGGTGGCTGGAGCCTATTGTAACTTTAATAATAAATGTAACATAAAAAATAAATAATAAACCCTCAATCTTTTGATACATTTTGGATTAAACTGTATATGCTAGCTAGCACTTTGATCATAGTCCTTTGTAAAGCGCAAAAGTATCTGAATTGCAAAAAATTTAATGGACTGCACATTTCTGCAAAAAATGTTATCACAATTGTTCTGCTTGGATCGCAAATCTTTTAGACATGGATGCATGTAATGTAGGCAAGTTCCGAAGGGTGATGAAAAATGGTAGCCAGCGAGCTTCACTGGCCAGGGCAATAGAGACAACTCGCCCTTGTCAGTGATGCTCGCTGGGGCACAGGAGAGTGAGGATGAAGTGTCGGCCACACCAGTGAGTTCTTTTGAGTAAAATAACGTACAAATCAGTCATTTACAAATTAGTGTGAATCAAGATTGCAATCTGGA
The DNA here is from genome assembly GCF_033978795.1 of Nerophis ophidion. Taxonomy (NCBI): domain Eukaryota; kingdom Metazoa; phylum Chordata; class Actinopteri; order Syngnathiformes; family Syngnathidae; genus Nerophis; species Nerophis ophidion. Next base: position 621,893 of record NC_084614.1, read on the forward strand.
ATCTCATGACATTAAACCATACATAAGCAAATGACAACAATTAAGTTTTAAAATTTAAAACATGGTTCAGTTGGTTATCTAAACTATCTAGTGAGCCGGCGAAAGATCCCAATCAAAGCTCATAATCGTTAAGGTTGCTCAAAACTGTCGAGAGTCCTATCATTCAAACAACGTCATTAAGAAGAGTAAAACAGAAAATAGGAAGTGTAAAATTGACCAAAAAACAGTAAGAGCACAAAACAACGCTAACCAGAACCAACAAGTTTTGCTCAGTCAAAATTGATCGACATTAGGCTCAGTTTGTATGACATTTTAAATATATGTTCCAACCTTTTTTATGCTATTCTAGAGGGGAGCTTCCTCTGTGCTGTACCTTTTACACACAAAATGTTAACATAACAATACATGAGCAATGTCACTTCCTCCAACAAAACTTCTTCCCCTCCACTAGTGGTTTACTAGTTGTCTTGACTATTATTAACACATGTGCCACATTAATGTGATTCATCAAAAGAAAACTACCCACTCACTTTCACTTCCAGCGGTAAATTTATGTACAAAGTTGATCGAGACAGTAAAGTAGACTTTTCCTTTTCTTTTTTTTGTCCTGTCCAGCTACTCAGGCAAATCATAATGTTGATGTAGAAGATGTTTATATCTGCTGTACAGATTTAATTTACAAAAAAGAAGTGTGGGATACTTCTATGTTTTTCTTATTTGTATTTAACTTTACCAAATAGATTTTTTTTAATGTTTGGCGCAACCAGACCAGAACAGGAGGGGATAGACAGAAGAAAAAAAAGAAAGACAAAGGGGGAACTTGTGGGGACTAGAGGATAAGACAGAGAAATTAAATGAAAAGTAATAGCAAAGAAACAGTTAGTAAACTACATAGTAATAACATAGAAATGACAATGAACATTATTGCACTACAAATGGAGCAATAAAAACACCATTAAAAATAGCACTATTGATAATCCATCCATTTCCTACCGCTTATTCCTTAATAATTACCTCTATAATCAAAAGTACAATTGTTTCAAATAAAACACTACATATATGTTATGATAACTTGGATTACAAAATAAAGCAGATAAATGAAGGGGAAAAAAGGAGCGGACTGTATTAACCTTGTAGATTGTTATAGTAACATTAGGTTAAGGTTTATCAGTGTGCCGTGTTTTATCCAGTTTCCCCTAGGGGAACAAAGTTGATATATGTTTGATGAAACGTGATTATATGCATGATTGTATGTATGCATATATGCTTGTGTATGTACAGTATGTATGTTTGTACAGTGGATGTGTGTGTGAATGTACAAACCCTGTTTCCAAATGAGTTGGGAAATTGTGTTAGATGTAAATATAGACTGAATACAATGATTTGCAAATCATTTTCAACCCATATTCAGTTGAATATGCTCCAAAGACATATTTGTAGCATATGTCTTTGATATTTGGTGTTCACACTGAATTTTTTTTTTTTGCAAATAATCATTAACTTTAGAATTTCATGCCAGCAACACGTGACAAAGAAGTTGGGAAAGGTTGCAATAAATACTGATAAAGTTGAGGAATGCTCATCAAACACTTATTTGGAACATCCCACAGGTGAACAGGCAAATTGGGAACAGGTGGTTGCCATGATTGGGTATAAAAGTAGATTCCATGAAATGCTCAGTCATTCACAAACAAGGATGGGGCAGGGGTCACCACTTTGTCAACAAATGCGTGAGCAAATTGTTGAACAGTTCAAGAAAAACCTTTCTCAACCAGCTATTGCAAAGAATTTAGGGATTTTACCATCTACGGTCCGTAATATAATCAAAGGGTTCAGAGAATCTGGAGAAATCACTGCACGTAAGCAGCTAAGCCCGTGACCTTCGATCCTTCGGGCTGTACTGCATCAACAAGCGACATCAGTGTGTAAAGGATATCACCACATGGGCTCAGGAACAGGTCAGAAACCCACTATCAGTAATTAGTCCATACATCTGTAAGTGCAAGTTAAAACTCTCCTATGCAAGGCGAAAACCGTTTATCAACGCCATTGGTTTCGCTGGGCCTGAGCTTATCTAAGATGGACTGATACAAAGTGGAAAAGTGTTCTGTGGTCTGACAAGTCCACATTTCAAATTGTTTTTGGAAACTGTGGACGTTGTGTCTTTCGGATCAAAGAGGAAAAGAACCATCCGGATTGTTATAAGCGCAAAGTTCAAAAGCCAGCATCTGTGAGGATATGGGGGTGTATTAGTTCCCAAGACATGGGTAACTCACCCATCTGTGAAGGCGCCATTAATGCTGAAATGTACATACAGGTTTTGGAGCAACATATGTTGTCATCCAAGTAACGTTATCATGGATGCCCCTGCTTATTTCAGCAAGACAAGTGTTACAACAGCGTGGCTTCTTAAAAAAAGAATGCCGTTGTGTCCTTGGGCAAGACACTTTACCCACCTGCTTCCAGTGCCACCCACACTGGTTTGAATGTAACTTAGATATTGGGTTTCACTATGTAAAGCGCTTTGAGTCACTAGAGAAAAAGCGCTATATAAATATAATTCACTTTACTTCACTTCACATCTAACACAATTTCCCAACTCATATGAAAACGGGTTTGTATGTACTGTGTGTTTGTGTGAATGTATGTTGTAAGTATCTATGTGTGCAAGTATATATGTATGAATGTATGTTTGTTTGTATAAATGTATAAATAATTGTGTGTATATGGGAATGTATGTGTGTTTGTCTGTACAATATAATTGTCTCCCAGTATTTGTGGGAGCCATTCACCTTCACAGCCACCCAGAGAACCCAACCCAAAACAGCTGGTGTGGTACCCTAGAAACAAGAGACCACCGACCCCACGCAGGCAGGCCGGCTAGAGACAGGACCTGTAGAACCGGGCCCACCGTGTCGCCCGGCAGGTCAGCGGTAGGCTGTAGACCAGTGGTTCTCAATTGGGGGTACGCATACCCCTGGGGGTACTTGAAGGTATGCCAAGGGGTACGTGAGATTTTTTTTTAAATATTCTAAAAATAGCAACAATTCAAAAATCCTTTATAAATATATTTATTGAAAAATAGCAACAATTCAAAAATCCTTTATAAATATATTTATTGAATAATACTTCAACAAAATATGAATGTAAGTTCATAAACATTGAAAAGAAATGCAACAATGCAATATTCAGTGTTGACAGCTGGATTTTTTGTGGACATGTACCATAAATATTGATGTTAAAGATTTATTTTTTTGGGAAAAAAATGTTTAGAATTAAGTTCATGAATCCAGATGGATCTCTATTACAATCCCCAAAGAGGGCACTTTAAGTTGATGATTACTTCTATGAGTAGAAATCTTTATTTATAATTGAATCACTTGTTTATTTTTCAACAAGTTTTTAGTTATTTTTATATCTTTTTTTCCAAATAGTTCAAGAAAGACCACTACAAATGTGCAATATTTTGCAATGTTATACAATTTAATAAATCAGAAACTGATGACATAGTGCTGTATTTTACTTCTTTATCTCTCTTTTTCACCAAAAATGCTTTGCTCTGATTAGGGGGTACTTGAATTAAAAATGTGTTCACAGGGGGTACATCACTGAAAAAAGGTTGAGAACCACTGCTGTAGACAGACGCACAAGGCAAATATATATTTTTCCTGCTGCTCATTTTTCCCATCTGTCCAGCATATCGTCTCTAATTCTGTAGCAACATTCTTGTCTCCCTCTCTTCTGTGCTTGTGCTCACGAATGTACGAATGTAACCCTTTCTCCCTTCTTCTCAATGTCAAAACATACAACATCACACATTTTGAACAAGTCATCACCTGTGTTTAGCGTTTGCATGGTCACCCGTACCAAGACTGACACATATTCTTCTTTACTAATTGTTTGTAATAGTAACCGGTTACCATTGCATAATTCCACTGGGAGTAACTTTGTACAAAAGACAGATTGCCAGACGCAGCTTCAACACCTCACTGTGTAAAATGAAGCCACACATATCAGCACACATTCTTGAAAGGAATTGGGGTTAAAACCACACCTTGCTAGGTTAAGAGCTAAAAACACCAGCGTCTGGTTTCGTGTGTGCCCCGGGTCATTTAAAGCTTTAAACTAGCAACTCGAACATCCGGTACAGTCGAAGCCGTGGAGTTCAAGTTCAAGGGCAAATGCAAGATGACAGCTTGAAATGTCCTACCAGGAACTGCTGTCATTCTAGGAATGTGCTATCGAGGTTTGTTTGAAGCTCAAAGGCCCCCACACTTAATGGTTTGTTAAAAGCCCAGATAAAAAACAGCTCACCATAAGAAGATATGATTGACACTGTACGGCACTCATTTGACAATATGTTTATAACGGTTGAGGTCGTTTGCAGTGGCATACAAGTGCACAGCAGCAAACAGTGAAGGGATATTTTGCTACTCTAATAGAATAGAGAAGAGGAGCTCTGCTAAGTATAATATTCATAATTCCATTAAAACTACAGCAATTAACACATTATAGGTGTCAACACATACATTGCCCTCCAGTGCATGTTGTGTGTTCATATTGTCGCAACACAACAGCTTTTTAGGTTTGACAAATGGTAACAAGTTGCTATGCCAACAAGACATACCAATCTGCTATCCGTGAAGCAATGTGTACCAAACACAGGACACAATTCCTTGTTTCTCACCAATCGCACATCATTGTCACACCAATCATACCCATTGTGCCTTCACTGACCTCTGGAAAATAGAAACACCGGCATGAATAACATCACTAACCTGTAACGTGGGGTATATTTTGCATCTTACTAGATATCCATGCCAAATATATACTCCTAAAACGGTTAAAAACAAAAATTTAATTATAATTTATATTAGATACATTATTTTCTTGCTCCTAATTTTAACCACTTTACTTTTTCACACTTACTTTTTGTCCTGTTTACTGTTTCGTGCTGTATGTAAATCCATACCAAAACAATTAAAAAACTAAAATCAAATAGGTGGAGGCATGGCTCAGCGGGTAGCGTGGCCGTCTTGGAACCGGAGGGTATTTGGTTCCCGGCCTGGCAAGCTCATGTCTTAGTGTTTTTGAGCAAGACGCCAAAACTTAACTGGTTTTGGTTAGTGCTTTATATGGCAGCTTCTGACATTATTACTTCACAATATTGCTATTCTTAATTTGCAATGACAATAAAACTCTATTCTATTCAATCAATACGTAACAGGAAATGTACTTTTGGTGCATATCCATCCATCCATTTTCTACTGCTTATTCCTTCTGGGGTCGCGGGGGGCGCTGGTGCCTATCTCAGCTACAATCGGGCAGAAGGCCGGGTACACCCTGGACAAGTCGCCAACTCATCGCTGGGCCAACACCGACAGACAGACAACATTCACACTCACATTCACACATTAGGGCCAATTTCGTGTTGCCAATCAACCTATCCCCAGGTGCATGTCTTTGGAAGTGGGAGGAAGCCGGAGTACCCGGAGGGAACCCACGCAGTCACGCGGAGGACATGCAAACTCCACACAGAAAGATCCCGAGCCCGGGATTGAACCCAGGACTACTCAGGACCTTCGTATTGTGAGGCAGACGCACTAACGCCTCGTTCACCGTGCTGCCACGTAGGTGCATATATTCCTTGAAATTTAGGCAGAAATTTATGATTGATGCATAATTGTGGCAATGTTAGACTACCGTTACATTGGTGTTTTCTGGTTAAGTGGGATTAGTGGATAACCGGCTCAGTGGCCTGGTGAGAGTCTCCGCCGGGCCGAGTCATACCAAACACTATAAAAATGGGACCCATTACCTACCTGCTTGGCACTCAGCATAAAGGGTTGGAATTGGGGTCAAGTCACCAAAATGAATGCTGAGCGCGGCCACTGCTACTGCTCACTGCTCCCCTCACTTACCACAGGGTAAAACAAGGGGATGAGTCAAATGTAGAGGGTAATTTCACCACAGCTAGTGTGTGTGTGATTAGTATCAGTGGTACTTTAACTTTAATGTGTGCAGAGCGAAAAATAAATCTGTGCAAGTTTGCAACACAACTTGTTAAAGAGGTACAGCTCTTTTTTTGGAATTGTGCCTATCATGCACAGTCCTTATTTGAGACAAGAACAAACAGTACAGGTTTTCCTCTTTTTGTGCAGTCTAAATTGCAAAAAAATTCTCTTACGAGATGCAGCTAATGGAAGTCTTCTTTTCCGCCTATAAAGCCATTTTTTTTAAAAGACGTTCAAGAACTGACATATTGTGACCTGCACATTAACCACATATTAGCAACCTTGGTATTGTAAGAGCTAACACAGAGCAACCATTTTTAGTAACATGGCGCCTTGATCTCAGAAGTAACGTAGCCACTGCAGCTCTCTACTGAACTGCTGTATCACGTCCGAGTTGGTAAAAGTGTGTGCCAAGTTATAAATCGTGCCTCTGACTTGTATAGTAGAAGGTTGTGGTCATAAACCGAGAAGTTGGTCAACTTTTAAATTCAACTTAGAAAAGAAGGCATCACTAGGAACACTCAGCAAGATGCTCGATTGCTCCCAGCATTTTCTACTTGAGGGGTGAGGATTATGCTGAGTTAATCATCTTATCGGGGAGCACAATTTTTTTGCTGAAAGATACAATCTTCCCATCAATCAGCATCAGTGAGAGCAGACATTGTACAGAAAGTGATTGTTTTGTATATAGTTTGCATTTCTTGTGTAGCACTTAGCAATAGTGCTACATGATGCTTAGTGTTTCACTATTGCATATATTCAGGCTCAAAAAATATAAGGTTCTGGATCATCATTTGTCCCAAAGTAGTTGTCGTTGACTTTCACAAAGTCTACCATGATTAGTAATAGTGTTGTTAAAAGAAATAGCGAACATTCTGATGTGTCTGTTAAATCAATGTGTCAAAAACATTTCCGATAATGCCTAAAATGACCAAAATACATTAAATCATTACATGTTATGATGAATGTGCCTGTTACTACATCACATTAGGCCTGGTCAATATGGCCTAAAAATGAAATCTAAGATTTTTTTACAAAAAAAAAAAAAAAGATTTATGATTTATTTCTCTACTTTTTTAAAGAAAGCAATGAATACAAATTACAACAATAATTCAAAATAAGTTTTTATTGTATTTCATCAAAAACTACTCAATTGAAATGACAGTGCATACACGGCATCTTACTCATAGCAAAATGCTAATGTGTTCTTTTTAGACAAGATGTAAATTGTACCTTAATGCAATCATTTTCAAAGAACTAGCCTAATTGCTTCCACTGGGAGGCAATACTTCTGTCTTAAAAATATACTTATGTAAACAACAATGTAGCATTATACATTGTATGTAAATAAATAAAAATGTCTAACATTGAGATTAACAAAGTGCAAACTTAAAACTTCTGTCTTGAATAAAATACTTCTGTAAACAAAAATGTGGCATTACACATTGCATGCAAATAAACTCCAATAAATCAGTAAGATATTAATAAATACTAATAAAAATAAGGTACAATCTCAAAAGTCTGTCTTGAAAACAATAATTGTATCAATAAAATCTAGTATTGTACTTTGTATGCAAATAAAAAATCATGTAAAATTTTGAGATGACTCTAGTTGACTAGTTTAAGTAAGTGGATGAAAGCAAGCTTTTCTCCATTAAGTATCCTAGGCTTCTTGTTAGTGTGTACTGATGTTAAAGATAATGTACACTTCATTGCATGTGTAATAAATCACTATGTTGATGATTAAGTGCGTTATAATTCCATGATAGTTTTGCAGCAGCACACATGCATACGAGCTGTCCAGTTTAGATGTGCGGAACGACTGCTTTAGGTGTCGCTCTGTGCATTGTTCTCCTTTCTCGTCATACATGGTACCTTGTGTAAATGATAACACCACAAAAAGCTGCTTTTTAATTTGTTGTCGTTGCGGTCTTGTTTGCCAGGTAGTGAGTGGCATTTCCACCACTCGACTCGATGCTGCTGAAGTAAGTTTGTTGTGCTGATGTCTTTTTTAAACAAACTTTGTAGCGTGCAGTCATGTGTTCCACACCTGTTGCAGCAATTCTTAGGCACACTTTTCGAGTCTTTGTAACATACGCCTCCCTCTCGTTAGCATTATCATTAGCCATGTTTTGCTTGGCTTGTGGATGTTCGTTAAGGAAATAAGCGGGCGGGCGAGGACTACGGAAGCTCACAGGGGCGAAAAGTAGGCCTGAGAAAAAGGAGAAAAACATGTTTTTTTGTGTGTTTTTTTTTTAATCGTCTGCAACAAAAAACTCTGAATTTATTAATAAAATTGATTATTGCCCAGGCCTACATCACACACACACACACACACACACACATATATATATATATATATACACACACACATATATATATATATATATACACACACACATATATATATATATACATACACACATATATATATACATACATATATACATATATATATATAGATATATATATATACACACACACACACATATATATATATACATACATATATACATATATATATATATACATGCATACATACATATATATATATATACATACATATATACATATATATATATATACATGCATACATACATATATATATATATATACATATATATATATATATATATACACATTATATATATATATATATATATATATATATATATATATATATATATATATATATATATATATAATGTTTGTCTAAACTTGAATGGGATTGTGCTGAAAATTTTAATTTTCCTGAAGGAACTCTCCTGACGGAATAAATAAAGTACTATCTTATCTAATCTAATCTAATATATATACATATATATATATATATATATATATACATACAGGGTTTCCCGCAGCGCTTTGTTGTTAAGGCGGCCACGTAAACAAAAAAAGACCCCCCGCCTAAACAAACGTCTTAACAGGTTGCTACGCTTTGTTCTGCCTCTGCCTCCGTCAGGACGTCTCTGCAGCACCCAGCATTGTCCCACCCATAGAACCATTTGATTGGTTACAAGCAGAGCGGTAACAGCCAATCAGCTGTGCGTATTCAGAGCGCATGTAACAGCCAATCAGCAGAGCATATTCAGAGCGCATTGAATCAGTGCTCTAACGGTGTGGTAAGCGGCAGCTCAGCTCGCTCACAATCCTTGAAGTGAAGGCTAATTAGCTTTTAGCATAACATTAGCTCATTGTGCGGTGTGTGTGTGTGTGTGTGTGTGTGTGTGTGTGTGTGTGTGTGTGTGTGTGTGTGTGTGTGTGTGTGTGTGTGTGAGAGAGAGATACGGACAGCAAAGCCCTCTCTGTCTGAGAGAAAGACAAGCATTATTGACCTACAGTTAACAACTAAGTTATTTCACTTTACCTTTTTCTGTGTTGATTGAGCTGTGTTGAAGCAGCAAAAAAACAATATGTTAAATAAAGAGTTTCCTAACACTGTCTCTGATAGTTGATATAATAAATGTAACTGCCTCATAAAGCCAACATGAAATCCATGGTGTTCAGGGATGAATAGTCTCTCCAATTGCTATTGTACTATTTTTTCAGCTATAGTTACATTAATCATTAGTAATGCAGCAAGCTAGTTTTGAATGGCGGGGTCCCTGCTATCACATGTTGATAAAAATATGACATTTACATAATAAAAATCAACTACAAGCTTCCCAAATGCTGTAATAAATTAAGCATGATGAATTGAGCATATGTCAGCATGAGGCCCCACTTTTAACTATTTTTTTCAAAAGCTTATTGCAAACACTTACTTACAGTAAGTCATTAATTTGACTTAAGTGATTTTTTGTCATTATTTTGACTTAGTTAGTCATTATTTTATCATATTTTTGACTTAATAAATTACAAAGTCATAATAATTACATACTTAGTATCTCAGGTAACTAGGACTGTTTTTTGTATTGTATTTACAGAAAAAATATTGAGATATAGTCTGTAGTCTATTGCCCCCCCCATGTTTCTATGTTTCCATGTTTCCTTTGTCATTTGTTCATTATCATTTATTTTCGAGTTGCTAATTTCTCTTTGTAATTCTAAATACAGCAGCTAAAAGGCTCTAGTATGTTCAGGTGATTAATAAAACTCCTCCCCTAAGGTAACTGCCTGCGTGAGTGCGTGCGCATTTCACGTGAATAGGAGTCTTCTGTGGACCACTCTAACGCGGTCATGTTAACACTCCCTCAATAAAAAGCCAAAAATGCTGATATTGATTCTGATTATGATACTGAAAGGGCAGTGTGGGAAATTTGCATAAAGGACAGCTCTCAAGCAAACAAAATACAACTGCAAATCGGTTCTCAAAGTTAACTTGAAAGAGCCGGTCAAAAGGCTCGACTTGTTCACAAACCTCACATCTATAGTGCAGGGTGCAAAATAACCCACCAAGGGACTCTAGAAAGTTGCAAGTGCCAGCACGAATGATGAACAAGCAAAGCACCAATGTGCTTAAGAACCCTTATACAAACAGCTGCAAGCAGTAAAGAGAATTAATTCAACACAAAAGAGGAAACAGATGTAAAAAAAATAAGAGCACAGAAACGTTACTAATTGAAAACAACACATAAAGCAAACCCTTAAAGAAGTTTATGAAGAAGGTGTGAAACACTATTGATTTAAAAAAAAAAGCCCTTGTAACAAAACATAAATACACAACTTCAATAAATGTGATGTTAAATGTTTATTCATCTACTTTAGTCAGCATTGTTTTCTGAATGTAAAATAAAATTAATAATTCTCTGTAAAATGTGTTTGTAACGGATTAATTAGATTTGCATCATTTTTTATAGGAAAAATTGCTTGGTTTTTTTTACATTTAGGTCTTTGTCAGACCGGATTATTAATGAAAACGGAAATGTTACTCTACATAACTTAAATAAACACGTTTTTTAAATTGATATATATTTAGATATACTGTCATGATCCGCTGCTTGGATCATGTCATATTCTGGTTTTGTTCTGTTTTTGTATTACATCCTGTTTGGTTTTTGTCTTCCTTAGTTCCTGGTGGCACTTCCTGTTTGTTTCCGTTGCCATAGCCACGCATTAGTGTCACCTGCATCTTGTTTTTTTACGCGCACCTGCCTCGTGATTATCATCCTTATTTAAGCCTGCCTTTTCCGTTTGCTCATCCTCGCATTTTAGATTCTGTTCAATGCAACAGGTGACGTCGCTGATTCCCGATTGTGGTAGAAGAATTTTTGTACTTGTTAGCTTCCACGCTATTCCGTTGTTTATTCCCTAGCTCATATGCTAGCGCCTTTACTTTCTTCTAGCTCCCATGCTAGTTCTGTTTGTTTTGTCTTTAGTCTCTTGTGCAAGTGTTTCTGTTCTTAGTTTGTTTTGTAGTGTAAATAAATCTTCATTTCTTACCTTCACGCTGTGTCCAAGTCCAACAGCATCATTTGAGAGAACGAACCAACACCACAATGCCAGCGAAGGGGTCACATATATTAAAGACATTGCTCTCTCCTTAGTTTGAGTGGTTAGCAGTTAATTTTTTTAAACCGCCAACATCTTTATTGTGTCAAGTCTAACAGAATCGTTAAGAGTTAACTGACTTAAAAATTTGACATTTACATATGTTTAGGAGGTGACTACTTTGCATGGCTATGAGTAAAAAAGTTGAATGCATTAAAGACTGGGACATGGCCATGTAATCTACCACAGTGGCTCACATCACTTTTCCAGTGACACCATAGTTAGTTCCATGTTTGACATCATTAGCATTGCAAAAATGTTCATGTAAGTGAGTCGAAATCAAATTATAGTTCATCACGCTGGTGACGTACACAGAATGTGCATGTGCATACCGTGCTGTACATTAAGATCCAACAAACACGATGTTGACATAAACACTGGTTTATAGTCAGTCACTAGGTCCACTGCATACAGCAGATAATAAAGCTAAGCGCTGTTTACCTTATAAGGATTAGAGCTGTTTAAACACGCTGCTTGCAGATAAAGTCATTCCACAGAGCAGTGGAGGTGCACTACTTGTTATGCCTTCAAAACAACCTTTGGAGCGTTGTGTCTGAAAAAAACAACACGGTCAATCAAATCCAAACAAAGATAAGTTTAAAATGTAACTCCATCATGTTTTTTAATATTCCTATTAGCCCCCCCTGGCTGACAATCTAGCAGTTATTTATGTGTCTCCATACACAGTGTGAAGCCACGTCCCTAAGCTAATAATAATCACCTCCATTACGGCAAATAAACGACATTTCTTACTAGCTTAAGTATCGATTTTGCTGTAGGACAAGGCCAAACATGTTATACACCGAGAGCAAGCAAGGAGCAGGCATGCTAACCGCTAAACTAGATTTTTTTTTGCTTGATTGAAACTTTCATTAGTAGATTGGACAGTACATATTCCGTACCACTAAATGGTAACACCAGAATACGTTTTTCAAATTGTCTAAGTCGGGGTCACGTAAATCAATTTATGGTTAAAATATATATTATCAGCATAATACAGTCATCAAACAAGTTAATCATCAGAATATGTACATTGAATTATTTACATTGTTTGCAATTCGGGGGTGGAAAGTGAGGGGGTTGGTGTGGTTGATATCAGCACTTCAGTCATCAACAATTGTATCAACTGAGAAATGGACATTGAAACAGTGTAGGTCTGACTTGGTAGGATATATACAGTGAGCAGTGAACATAGTGAGTTCAGAAAGCATAACAAGTATATACTTTTGATTATTTACAATCCGGGGAGGTGGATGTAGGGTGCTAGACTAGGGTTGAAGTTGCCTGGAGGTGTTCTTTTAGTGCGGTTTTGAAGGCGGATAGAGATGCCCTTTCTTTTACACTTGTTGGGAGTGCATTCCATATTGATGTGGCATAGAAGGAGAATGAGTTAAGACCTTTGTTAAATCGGAATCTGGGTTTAACATGGTTTGTGGAGCTCCCACTGGTGCTGTGGTTATGGCGGTCATTTACGTTTTGGAAGTAGTTTGACATGTACTTCGGTATCAAGGAGGTGTAGAGGATTTCATAGACTAGGCTCAGAGCAAGTTGTTTTACCCTGTCCTCCACCCTTAGACAGCCCACTTTGGAGAAGTGGGTAGGAGTGAGGCTTTATGCAAAACCAAGAAATAGGTGCTCTGTAAAGTTTAAGAAGTGTGGATAAAACCTTGTTACAGCACACAGTAAGCAGCTATTACTAAGAAAAAAACAAGTAGATTAATAAAAGTTTGGATTAAAAAGAGGGTAATATAACAACAACTCTAGGTGTGTTAGCATTGTCACAGTCAGTACAGAGTCAGACACGTAAGATAAGAGAAAGACTGATCGATACATAAATTGGTGGCGTCGACATATCAGTACACAGTATGATCAATAAATGAGTAATTTGGTCAATATTTTTAATTTCTCTAATTCGATTTTGTTATTGTTTACAAACACTAACAAAACGACATACAGCACAGACCTGCATCAAGGCCAAGCAATCCCATGTATGTCATGCTGTAAGGCTGATATGTACTGTATGTTGTGGACATATGTGAAATATAAGAAAACTATGAACAAAAGCATAGATTTCTAACCCCTAATTAAGTCATATAGAGGGTTTTTTACGCATTACAGCTCTTGTATTGCTGGTGTACCTGTCTAATCAAGTTTGTTTATGTTGCCGTCAAGCGTGCACATCTGATAATCAGTCATGTTAGGATTATGGGTGCCAACTGACACGTAATTGTGTGCTATCTTTGCACATTCCTCCCCTGAATGCATACAGTACATGCGCTATACATGTACGTACACAGAAATAGGTTGGGATTGATATTAAGGGCACAGGAACACTTGGAATGAGTAACAGTGGTAGGGCCAAAGGTTGACCCCGCCTCTCCACACTCAATATGTCACCCAACAGAAGGGGTGGGAACCTCTGGCGTGGAACAACCTGTGCTCAAGGCTGACACAAGTGGATCCGCAGGGAGACTTAACACAACCAGCCCAACCCCAGGTCAGCTTGACAAACCATGGAGTGATTTTTTTCTCCCCCCACCATTTATCATCCTGTGTTTGTGGTGTCACAATGACGAATCTCACCTCTGCGTTTTGCCATGAATTACATCAGGTGGCAGCCCGGGGGTGTGGGAGGAATGGGTTATGTCAACCTCATAACCGGGCCTCCTAATGTCGCCTGTGAACTGAAACACTCACTGGCCACAACATTAGGGACACCTGCACATGAGTCTAGTTTAACAATGTGTGTGTGTATATGTGTGTGTGTTTGCAATGAAACTACATTATTTGTCATTTTACCGGGGAGGGATCAGGTAAACAACATGTGTATAACTTTTGTTTGCAATGGTGTAAACTAGGGTGTCCAAAACATTTTTCACAGCAGACCACCTACAAAAATAAACAAGATATGGGGAGCTACTTATATATTTTTAGACAACATTTACAGTCACTTTGACACACTTTGGACAATTTAATGTGGCTAATCAGCCTATCCAGGTGCATGTCTTGGGAGGAAACCGGAGTACCCGGAGAGAACCTACGCAGTCACGGGGAGAACATGCAAACTCCACACAGAAAGATCCCGAGCTCTGGGATCGAACCCAGGACCTTCTTACTGTGAGGCACAAGCACTAACCCCTGTTCAACCATGCTGCCAAAATAATAATATAATATTATATATAATATAATAACAATAATACACTTAAATGGTGATACAGTGTTCAGCTACTGTATATCTCGCAGGCCTACCTTATCTCATGCAATTAGTCACAAAAAATGATCGCTACCTTAATCGCGGATGGTTTGTTTACCTGAAAGGCAGAGCAGGTTGCTTTATGGTCAGTGAGCCAACTGCAACTGCTCAAAACTTGCTTTCAAGTAAAATATTTTGAAAAGGTTCCTGGATGAAATTCAGTTGGTCAAATTACTTTTGTGTCAAAATTTGGAGTTGTTTTTTTTTAAGGTGATGAAAAATTATATAATATACTGCCATTGAATTTGATTTAAAAATGTGATTGGCACTAAGTTAAAGACAAATATTCATAGTGAAAAGTCAAACGATACTGCAGCATCAATGCCGTATGAAACACATGCAGTGGTACTGTGTCCTCAATGTTTGTGTGATTTTAAGAAAAAAAAACATTTAATCGATACAACTGCTGTCATTTGACTGTGAAGCACCAAACTATGTTTGTTAGGAAGTACTTTTTTCGGGTCTTACTCCCTTGTAGATAAATAGATAGATAGATAAGATGGATAGATAGATAGATAGACAGACAGACAGACAGACAGACAGACAGACAGACAGACAGACAGACAGACAGACAGACAGACAGACAGACAGACAGACAGACAGAGACAGACAGACAGACAGACAGACAGACAGACAGACAGACAGACAGACAGACAGACAGACAGACAGACAGACAGACAGACAGACAGATAGATAGATAGATAGATAGATAGATAGATAATACTTTATTCCTTCAGGAGAGTTCCTTCAGGAAAATTATAATTTTAAGGAGAATCCCATTCAAGTTCAGACCAACATTACAGGAAGACAGAACAGGATCGCTGACGGGTCTGCCGACTTCCGGCGCCCCTTACAAAAAAGGTGAGATACAGGTAAACAGGGGGTTGGGGGATGGGAGAAAAAAATAAAAGAATACAATTAAATTAAATAAAAAAAATCGGTCTAAGTAGTCACCAACATCGATCTAAATTAACTAACAAAAAGGGAAAATTTTGGAGTCACTTTGATCATGCAGCACCAAATAA
The DNA here is from genome assembly GCF_033978795.1 of Nerophis ophidion. NCBI lineage: Eukaryota > Metazoa > Chordata > Actinopteri > Syngnathiformes > Syngnathidae > Nerophis > Nerophis ophidion. The sequence continues at coordinate 637,675 of NC_084614.1, forward strand.
GGTAAATGTTGTTTTTCCTGTTTACTATTTGGCTCATTGACCAGAGTTGAGCTGTTTCATATTCCTTTCAGCGCAGCTATTCATTGAAAAATCTAATCAAATAAAACAATTATATTTGAGAACTATGAATTTATTTACAGTCCTGGGTTCAAATCCAGGCTTGGGATCTTTCTGTGTGGAGTTTGCATGTTCTCTCCGTGAATGCGTGGGTTCCCTCCGGGTACTCCGGCTTCCTCCCACTTCCAAAGACATGCACCTGGGGATAGGTTGATTGGCAACACTAAATTGGCCCTAGTGTGTGAATGTGAGTGTGAATGTTGTCTGTCTATCTGTGTTGGCCCTGCGATGAGGTGGCGACTTGTCCAGGGTGTACCCTGCCTTCCGCCCGATTGTAGCTGAGATAGGCGCCAGCGCCCCCCGCGACCCCGAAAGGGAATAAGCGGTAGAAAATGGATGGATGGATGGATGGAATTTATTTACAGGTGAGATGTAGTGACTTTTTTTAATCCAGCAGATGGCTATTATAAAACAGCCACAGTGCGGTGTCAATACAGCCAGTGAGTGTGCCAAACACTCAAGAGACATCTTTTACCCATCTCTACCCTTTTTATCTCAGTTTTTTAGGCCAATTTTATTTTTGCAATGTGGCACTACAAACTCTTTTACCATCAGACATTTGCAACATTTACTCCCTTCATACCTTTAAATCCAGACTCAAAACCCTCCTGTTCAAAATTGCATACTGGCTGTAACTGCCTCTACACTGTTCTTTGTTCATTATCTTTTGCGGTTTTAATAGTTGCATATTGCATATTATTAAGTGACCTTGCGCATAAATTAAATGTAGTATTATAATTTCTACGCGCCAGCTGCCTTCAGACCTGTGCTGGACAATGCTGTCAGACCGTGGCTTTAAGCTCATTGGCTAGCACTACACAAATAACTCAGTCAGGGGAGATTTGTGGACATATGCATCATGCTGAGCGTTCTTTCTCATTTAATACTTCTATTTAGTGAGGTAAGAAAGGCAAAATATGACAACATTGCATGGTTCGATATACACATGTGTAGTGTGAGATCAAGTGCCAAATGGAAGTGTCCTGCGTGTATATGAAATCATAGTTGACACACTAGGTGTCTCCTGTAAAGAATTAACCAAGTCTCAGAAAATATCTCATCTTTCACGCCCATTTGAATTTACCAACTGTACCGCTAAACCTGTAAGGAAAAGCCACATACCTTGAAAGGAAAAAGGGAGTCCGACAGAAAACAAACATCCACGCCTAAAAGAGCGGCACCGATGTGGGTCTTTCGGGGGGTTTGTATGCGTTTGTATGGCTGCGTCGCCAAAAGCGTTCAATTACATAACAAGTTATTACGACGCATTTATTAGGGGGGGACACGCCGCCTGGCTCGGTTCTGACCGCAAAAGTCCACTCGAAGCGCTTGGCCATCCGCGAGCTTCGCAGGCTGCCTCCACCATCCTCTGCGGGCTTGTCAGCAGTAGCGAGCGGCAGAGAGGAGAGAAAGTAGGTCAGCTGGTAGCTCGATAGTCGACAACAGCAAGAAGCGGTAGGCACCAGGAGGAGGGGACAGCTTGTAATCTTTAACACGTGTTTCTTTTTTTTTTAATGTACAATCTCATTCTGTACTATTTGGCGTCGGGAGACACCCTGCTGTAAAACGAGTATAGTGTTGCGGGTCATCAAATAAATGACACGCAGGAGTCTCCTCTTGCCAGCAAAACAGCGGATTAGCTTGTCTGACTCCGACTTTAGAAACCATTTATTTTCATGGAAGAAGGAGCCGGGTGTGTGCGTGTAAAATAACTGTAGCCATACCAGAAGATGACATTTAAAATCCCTTCCAATCAAAGCAACAAGCTAAACTTTACTTTCACCCCACTCCAGGCACTTCCTATGTTTTTGCTGCTTTTTACAACTTCCCTGTTGCCGTTTCCCCAAATGTGGGTCAGTGTGTGCACGGCTAATTCCAAGAAGTCATAATGGACCACAAGGAGTTTAGCAGTAGGAAAAAAACAAGGCAGGTGTGAGAGGGATAGGGTACACGGTTGTTATATAAAGCAGAGCTGTCGGTCATTGCATTCCGCTGTCAATATGGGGGTTCCTGTGCTTCAGCCCAGGTAAGCCCAGGTGGACCACCTATCAATGTTGCCTTTGCTAAATAGTAGGGTGCCCTATTGGTCTAGGCCAGGGGTAAGGAACCTATGGCTCTAGAGCCAGGTGTGGCTCTTATGATGACTGCATTAGGCTCTCATGACTGCATCAGGCTCTCAGATAAATCTTAGCTGATATTGCTTAAAGGCCTACTGAAACCCACTACTACCCACCACGCAGTCTGATAGTTTATTTATCAATGAGGATATATTAATATTGCAACACATGCCAATACGGCCTTTTTAGTTTACTAAATTGTAATTTTAAATTTCCCGGGAGTTTTTTCTTGAAAACGTCGCGTAATGATGACGTGTACGCTTGACGTCACGGGCTGTTATGAATATGAGCGCTGCGTACACACACAGCTAAAAGTCGTCTGCTTTACTGGCATAATTACACAGTATTTTGGAGATCTGTGTTGCTGAATCTTTTGCAATTTGTTCAATTAATAATGGAGAAGTCAAAGTAGAAAGACGGAGTTGGGAAGCTATAGCCTTTAGCCACACAAACACACGGTGATTCTTTGTTTAAAATTCACGGAGGTGAAACTTTACTATGGATCAGAGCGGACATGGATCCCAACCGAATGTCAACCAGCAGGTTTCGGTTAGAAAATTGTGGTTAAAAAGTCGCTTCTTACCGGATATCAGCTGAGCTTGTGCCGCCCATACAGCTGCCGTCGACTTCCCTGAGACACTGCGCGTCAACCCCCCCTGTGGACGTACACTTCCGACTATCAGGTACTGTTAAACTCACTAAAACACTAGCAACACAACAGAAAGATAAGGGATTTCCCAGAATTATCCTAGTAAATGTGTCTAAAAACATCTGAATCCGTCTCAATGCAATCGCGTTTTTTTTTTTTCTTTTTTCTAGTCCGTCGCTATCAATATCCTCAAACACAAATCTTTCATCCTCGCTCAAATTAATGGGGAAATTGTCGTTTTCTCGGTCCGGAAAGCTGTTTGTGTTGGAGGCTCCCATTAAAATCAATGTGAATATGTGAGGAGCCATCAACATGTGACGTCATCGTCTGTGACTTCCGGTAGAAGTAGGGCGTTTCTCTTAGCACCGAAAGTTGCAAACTTTATCGTGGATGTTCTCTACTAAATCCTTTCAGCAAAAATATGGCAATATCGCGAAATGATCAAGTATGACACATAGAATGGACCTGCTGTCCCCGTTTAAATAAGAAAAATCGCATTTCAGTAGGCCTTTAACACAATAAGTAATGAAAAATGTTGCTGGTAATCACAGTGTTAAAAGTAACGTTCAAAATATAAAACATTCTCATGCATTTTAATCCATCCATTTCCTACCCCACCTGTTCAAGAAGTAACATTATTGGTAGGAAGTATTTTATTTATTATTGGTTAGCTTCAAAATAAAAAATGTTATTAAAAATATTAGGAGACTTATTTTACTCTAAAAACTTTGTTATTAATTAAAAATGCATGCATTGTATTCAGTGTTAAAAAAATATTATATGGTTCTGTCACGCCAAATTTCTTCCCCCCTACAAAAAATTTCCCTCCCCATTTACTTCCGGGGTCATGATTAATACAGACGTTTTGTTAATGCTATATTATGAAAATATAACGCTATATCATAAAAATACAGACGTTTTGTTAACGCTATATTATAAAAAATAAAAAAAACAATTTAGAAACACAAGCTATGGGATGACGCATTTAACCCCCCTCCGTGCGTCGGTTGAGGTGGGCGGGGTTGGGGGCGCGGGGGACGGTGGGGTGGGGGTGTATAATATAGCCTGAATGAGTCATGGATGCATGGCATTCTGGGTAATTGTTATGTTGCGTTTATGTTGTGTTACGGTGAGGATGTTCTCCCAAAACCTGTTTGTCACTCTAGTTTGGTGTGGGTTCACAGTGTGGAACATATTAGTAAGAGTGTTAAAGTTGTTTGTATCACAACCTTCAGTGTACTCTGTATCACCTGGTATGCCTTGCAATCTCGTACATATGACGATAGAAGCAGCGAAATGCACCCGTCTGGTCGGCACGCAAATAGCATGGCGGAAAGGCGGGCGCGATGACATGTTGTAGAGGACGTTAAAAATAAAGCCATCACGGCACTCCCTCAATATTATTGTCCGAGTGAAAATCAGAGAATGTTGACCCCGCGTGATGTCCGGAAGAGGCTCCGAGAATCGGAATCCCCCCGTAACAACCGGGGGGGTCGGCGATTGTGCAGCTGAGCCACATCAGAGTGGCCAAAGAGCCGCATGCGGCTCCGGAGCCGCAGGTTGCCGACCCCTGGTCTAGGCCTATGATCAATATTTATTTTCAGTTAATTGAGCTGCAACCTTATCGTGGTAGAGGAGTTTGCGTGTCCCAATGATCCTAGGAGCTATGTTGTCCGGGGGCATAAAGCCCCCTGGTAGGGTCTCCCAAGGCAAACAGGTTCTAGGTGAGGGATCAGACAAAGAGCAGCTCGAAGACCTTTATGAAGAAGAAACATCATGGACCCAGATTTCCCTCGCCCGGACGCGGGTCACCGGGGCCCCCCTCTGGAGCCAGGCCCGGAGGTGGGGCACGATGGCGAGCGCCTGGTGGCCGGGCCTGTTCCCATGGGGCCCGGCCGGGCACAGCCCGAAGAGGCAACGTGGGTCACCCCTCCAATGGGCTCACCACCCATAGCAGGGGCCATAGAGGTCGGGTGCATTGTGAGCTGGGCGACAGCCGAAGGCAGGGCACTTGGCGGTCCAATCCTCGGCTACAGAAGCTAGCTCTTGGGACGTGGAACGTCACGTCACTGGGGGGGAAAGAGCCTGAGCTAGTGCGCGAAGTCGAGAAATTCCGGCTGGATATAGTCGGACTCACTTCGACGCACAGCAAGGGCTCTGGAACCACTTCTCTCGAGAGGGATTGGACCCTCTTCCACTCTGGCGTTGCCGGCAGTGAGAGGCGACGGGCTGGGGTGGCAATTCTTGTTTCCCCCCGGCTCAAAGCCTGTACGTTGGAGTTTAACCCGGTGGACGAAAGGGTAGCCTCCCTCCGCCTTCGGGTGGGGGGACGGGTCCTGACTGTTGTTTGTGCTTATGCACCAAACAGCAGTTCAGAGTACCCACCTTTTTTGGGCACACTCGAGGGAGTACTGGAAAGTGCTCCCCCGGGTGATTCCCTTGTCCTACTGGGAGACTTCAACGCTCACGTTGGCAACGACAGTGAAACCTGGAGAGGCGTGATTGGGAAGAATGGCCGCCCGGATCTGAACCCGAGTGGTGTTTTGTTATTGGACTTTTGTGCTCGTCACAGTTTGTCCATAACAAACACCATGTTCAAACATAAGGGTGTCCATATGTGCACTTGGCACCAGGACACCCTAGGCCGCAGTTCCATGATCGACTTTGTAGTTGTGTCATCGGATTTGCGGCCTCATGTTATGGACACTCGGGTGAAGAGAGGGGCGGAGCTTTCCACCGATCACCACCTGGTGGTGAGTTGGCTGCGATGGTGGGGGAGGATGCCGGACAGACCTGGGAGGCCCAAACGCATTGTGAGGGTCTGCTGGGAACGTCTGGCAGAGTCTCCTGTCAGAAAAAGTTTCAATTCCCACCTCCGGAAGAACTTTGAACATGTCACGAGGGAGGTGCTGGACATTGAGTCCGAGTGGACCATGTTCCGCACCTCTATTGTCGAGGCGGCAGATCGGAGCTGTGGCCGCAAGGTAGTTGGTGCCTGTCGGGGCGGCAATCCTAAAACCCCTTGGTGGACACCAGCGGTGAGGGATGCCGTCAAGCTGAAGAAGGAGTCCTATCGGGTCCTTTTGGCTCATAGGACTCCGGAGGCAGTGGACAGGTACCGACAGGCCAAGCGGTGTGCAGCTTCAGCGGTCGCGGAGGCAAAAACTCGGACATGGGAAGAGTTCGGGGAAGCCATGGAAAACGACTTCCGGACGGCTTCGAAGCGATTCTGGACCACCGTCCGCCGCCTCAGGAAGGGGAAGCAGTGCACTATCAACACCGTGTATGGTGCGGATGGTGTTCTGCTGAGCTCGACTGCGGATGTTGTGGATAGGTGGAAGGAATACTTCGAAGACCTCCTCAATCCCACCAACACGTCTTCCTATGAGGAAGCAGTGCCTGGGGAATCTGTGGTGGACTCTCCTATTTCTGGGGCTGAGGTCGCTGAGGTAGTTAAAAAGCTCCTCGGTGGCAAGGCCCCAGGGGTGGACGAGATCCGCCCGGAGTTCCTTAAGGCTCTGGATGCTGTGGGGCTGTCTTGGTTGACAAGACTTTGCAGCATCGCGTGGACATCGGGGGCGGTACCTCTGTATTGGCAGACCGGGGTGGTGGTTCCTCTCTTTAAGAAGGGGGACCGGAGGGTGTGTTCCAACTATCGTGGGATCACACTCCTCAGCCTTCCCGGTAAGGTTTATTCAGGTGTACTGGAGAGGAGGCTACGTCGGATAGTCGAACCTCGGATTCAGGAGGAACAGTGTGGTTTTCGTCCTGGTCGTGGAACTGTGGACCAGCTCTATACTCTCGGCAGGGTTCTTGAGGGTGCATGGGAGTTTGCCCAACCAGTCTACATGTGCTTTGTGGACTTGGAGAAGGCATTCGACCGTGTCCCTCGGGAAGTCCTGTGGGGAGTGCTCAGAGAGTATGGGGTATCGGACTGTCTTATTGTGGCGGTCCGTTCCCTGTACGATCAGTGCCAGAGCTTGGTCCGCATTGCCGGCAGTAAGTCGAACACATTTCCAGTGAGGGTTGGACTCCGCCAAGGCTGTCCTTTGTCACCCATTCTGTTCATAACTTTTATGGACAGAATTTCTAGGCGCAGTCAAGGCGTTGAGGGGTTCCGGTTTGGTAACCGCAGGATTAGGTCTCTGCTTTTTGCAGATGATGTGGTCCTGATGGCTTCATCTGACCGGGATCTTCAGCTCTCGCTGGATCGGTTCGCAGCCGAGTGTGAAGCGACCGGAATGAGAATCAGCACCTCCAAGTCCGAGTCCATGGTTCTCGCCCGGAAAAGGGTGGAGTGCCATCTCCGGGTTGGGGAGGAGACCCTGCCCCAAGTGGAGGAGTTCAAGTACCTAGGAGTCTTGTTCACGAGTGAGGGAAGAGTGGATCGTGAGATCGACAGGCGGATCGGTGCGGCGTCTTCAGTAATGCGGACGTTGTACCGATCCGTTGTGGTGAAGAAGGAGCTGAGCCGGAAGGCAAAGCTCTCAATTTACCGGTCGATCTGCGTTCCCATCCTCACCTATGGTCATGAGCTTTGGGTCATGACCGAAAGGATAAGATCACGGGTACAAGCGGCCGAAATGAGTTTCCTCCGCCGTGTGGCGGGGCTCTCCCTTAGAGATAGGGTGAGAAGCTCTGCCATCCGGGAGGAACTCAAAGTAAAGCCGCTGCTCCTTCACATCGAGAGGAGCCAGATGAGGTGGTTCGGGCATCTGGTCAGGATGCCACCCGAACGCCTCCCTAGGGAGGTGTTTAGGGCACGTCCAACCGGTAGGAGGCCACGGGGAAGACCCAGGACACGTTGGGAAGACTATGTCTCCCGGCTGGCCTGGGAACGCCTCGGGATCCCCCGGGAAGAGCTAGACGAAGTGGCTGGGGAGAGGGAAGTCTGGGTTTCCCTGCTTAGGCTGTTGCCCCCGCGACCCGACCTCGGATAAGCGGAAGATGATGGATGGATGGATGGATGAACAATAAATGAAAATGAACTCCCTAACTTTGCAGACATCAATAAATTGTGATATCCGTTTTCTTTTTTTCTTTTTCTCTTGTTCTCAAATAGGGTACAATCCTAACTAATTAAGCATATACATCCCTAATAACCAAGCTCTTAACTCAAAACACTTCTCAAGGTCTCCCACTGAAATTAATAGAAGTGAATTTAATTGTTGCTTGGGCCCGAAAAACTACACAAGTTTAAAATGTAGCATGCCTTTTCGATAAAATTGTAGATAAAAAACACTGTATAAAAACAATAATTGCTAACTGTGTTGGCACTGTCATGAGCTGGCCACTTGTCCAGGATGTACCCTGCCTTCCCCCCAAGTGCAGCTGAGATAGGCACCCCCCGTGACCCCGAGAGGGACAAACGGTACAAAATGGATGGATGCTTTGATTTTCTTTAAAAAAAGGCTGAAAAAAATTATACATACATTTAAAACAAAGCTGTTATTAATTTGTATTTAAGGCCTACTGAAATGAGATTTTCTTATTAAACGGGGATAGCAGGTCCATTCTATGTGTCATACTTGATCATTTCGCAATATTGCCATATTTTTGCTGAAAGGATTTAGTAGAGAACATCCACGATAAAGTTTGCAACTTTCGGTGTTAAGAGAAATGCCCTGCCTCTACTGGAAGTCGCAGACGATGACGTCACATGTTGATGGCTCCTCACATATTCACATTATTTTTAATGGGAGCCTCCAACAAAAAGTGCTATTCGGACCGAGAAAACGACAATTTCCCCATTAATTTGAGCGAGGATGAAAGATTTGTGTTTGAGGATATTGATAGCGACGGACTAGAAAAAAAAATAAGGGACGGATTCCTATGTTTTTAGAGACATTTACTAGGATAATTCTGGGAAATCCCTTATCTTTCTATTGTATTGCTAGTGTTTTAGTGAGTTAAATAGTAGCTGATAGTCGGAAGGGTGTCTCCACGGGTGTCTTGACGCGCAGTGTCTCAGGGGAGTCGACGGCAGATATGGATGGCACAAGCTCAGCTTTTCTCCGGTAAGAACTGACTTTTTAACCACAATTTTCCCACCGAAACCTGCTGGTTGACATTTGGTAGGGATTCATGTTGGCTTGACCGCGCTCTGATCCATAGGAAAATTTCACCTCCAGGAATTTTAAGCAAGGAATCCCCGTGTGTTTATGTGGCTAAAGGCTAGTGATATTTAAACATATCACTATTAATTGAACAAATTGCAAAAGATTCAGCAACACAGATCTCCAAAATACTGTGTAATTATGCCGTTAAAAGCAGATGACTTTTAGCTGTGTGTGTGTGCAGCGCTCATATTTCCTTAAAACCTGTGACGTCTTGCGTACACCTCATCATTACACGACGTTTTCAAGACGCAACTCCCGGGAAATTTAAAATTGTAATTTAGTAAACTAAAAAGGCCGTATTGGCATGTGTTGCAATGTTAATATTTCATCATTGATTTCAGTAGGCCTTTAACATGTTTTTAAAATCCTTTTGCCATATTTTTAATTGTTGCTGCTTTTTCTACAAGGTACTTTTTGTGTTTACAGACTTTTAATTACTTTTTAAAATTAAAAACAACTAGCAGCAAATCTAGCATCTTCTTATGGTGTTGACACCAGTACATTGTTATAAACACGAGTACATTGAGAACAATGTACTCGTGTTTAGAGACTCTACTTCTGTCCCTCGATGTCCTTGAGGAAAGAAGAGAGTTGCAAGCATGACGTCACACTTGTTTTGTGCTGTTGCTCCAGTTGGACTGTTTCTTCTTAAAAGCCGCCACTGTCCTCTTAATATTTGCACATTTTGTAAATGGCTGTCCTCGGTTATATCTGCAATATATGTAAAAATTGCATCCACATGGCAATGTGACAACATTCCAGACAATGACGTGAGGTTTTAGTGATTAAAGTATTTTTTGGTGGTCAATTTTTTGGTACATCACTTTTCAATACTGTGCAAATAGTAGGCTATATATATCAATTCAAACGGTAACAACCAACCGGTGGTAATGATTTTATGTTCGTGGGGTTTGGATTTGTCAGTTTTTCCCATGTTTCAAACACACCGTCTGTACCTAAAAGGTGATTGGCGGACAATGAGGAAGTGTTTTTGTGTGTCCGGTAGGGGTGTAACGGTACGTGTATTTGTATTGAACCGTTTCGGTAAGGGGGTTTCGGTGTACCGAACGAGTTTGTAAGCAGAAGTCTTCACAAGCTGCTCTGCTTTCTGCCTCTGTGGCTCTGTCTCAGCAGCAAGCATTGTCCCGCCCACACAACCATCTGATTGGTTACATCAGGGACGGCGTGGCGCAGTGGGAGAGTGGCCGAGCGCAACCCGAGGGTCACTGGTTCAAATCCCACCTACAACCAACCTCGTCACGTCCGTTGTGTCCTGAGCAAGACACTTCACCCTTGCTCCTGATGGGTGCTGGTTGGCGCCTTGCATGGCAGCTCCCTCCATCAGTGTGTGAATGTGTGTGTGAATGGGTAAATGTGGAAGTAGTGTCAAAGCGCTTTGAGTACCTTGAAGGTAGAAAAGCGCTATACAAGTACAACCCATTTATCATTTAATTTACATACAAAGCCAATCAGCAGTGCGTATTCAGAGCGCATGTTGTCAATGCTTTAGCGTCGAGCAGATATGAGTTTAGCAAGGGAGCAGCAGACTCTCCCTAAATAATAATAAACCCTTCCAGGTCAACTACTTTCTAAACATCACTATGAGCCTGTTGACCTTCTAGAAACTTAAACTGCAGCTCATCTCACTCGCAGTCCTGGCTTTAGGTGAAGGCTAGTTAGCTTTTAGCGTAACGTTAGCTCATTTTGCTGTGCGTGTGTGTGTGCGTGCGTGCGTGCGTGCGTGCGTGCGTGCGTGCGTGCGTGCGTGCGTGCGTGTGTGCGCGCGCGTGCGTGCGTGCGTGTGTTAGGGGCAGCAAAGCCCTGTCTGGCTGTTATTGCATTGAACTCCATGGTGTACAGGGATGAATAGTCTCTCCTATTGCTGTTGTACTATTTTTTCTTCTATAGTTACATTAATCATTAGTAATGTAGCAGCCTAGTTTGAATGGCAGGGTCCCTGCCTGCAATCACATGTTAACAAAAATATAACATTTACATAATAAAAGTCAACTACAGGCTTCCCAAATGCTGTAATAAATTAAGCATGATGAGTTGACTTGAAGCTGTTTAATGTTGCACTGTGTATATGTAGAAGAAAGGTTTTGTCATTTTATTTAATCAAAGCACCAACTTGAGGCAGTTTAATGTGGAATAACTTGGGCAGAATTATTATAGTGTTCCCAATGTTAAAAGGATAAAGCCTTTGTTTACAAATTTGGTAAATAAATAACCAAAAAATGTATATTTTGTTGTTTTCTTACTGTACCGAAAATGAACCGAACCGTGACCTCTAAACCGAGGTACGTACCGAACCGAAATTTTTGTGTATCGTTACACCCCTAGTGTCCGGGGAAGCGCAGACTCATGAGACCAAATTGTTTTCATGGGAGTTAGAACCTGTTGGAATTGTGATGTTTGTTATCATAAGATTGGTAATAAAAGTAAAAAATAGCGTCTGACTTTGTGTAATTTCTTCTGGGGGCTACAATATCCATCCATCCATTTTCTACTGCTTGTCCCTTTTGGAGTATATTATATTATATTCTTTTTCAAGAAAAAATAACAAAATAATTATAAGGTGTCGCAGTAACAAAAATGCTATGGCGGCGCGCAATATTCAATTACATGAAGGGAAAACTCTGGATTATGACGTGCGTTTTACTTTGGCATGCGCAGCACATGCCGTAAACGGAAAGGTGTGTTATTATTTGGTGCTGAAGAAGGAGACACAGTGACTTCCACTGTAAATAAATGTAGCTGTGTGCATTTCTGGTGGTCACATTATTTTTTAATACAATTTTCCTTCTGTTCAATACTTTTGTTTTACCTCCCTTTTTGAAATGGAGCTGTTCTGTGCCCTTCATGTTGTGATATGTGCGTCTTCATGTTACGACATTATGTGTACGTGCCTGAGGCTAGCAGTTAGCACGTGGAGTAGCTGTAAGGCCTTGGAAAAAACAGCTCGTCGAGACAACTGGATCCCTCCTTTTACTTTTACATCGACACACGACACTGAGTCCAGACCATACTTTTGTTTTTGCTAGTCTTGGTTTTCGAGCAAAAAACTCACCAGTATATAATGTTGCTTCTGTACATGTCAAAGGGGGGAGACAGCAGCAAAACAATCGCTTCATTCCGAGACTATTACATTTAGTATCCGCCACCACCAAAGTATACCTGACATTAAAGAAATGCACAGTTAGGATAATTTCGACCCATTCTTGACAAGAAGTGTTTACATGCGCTCCAATCTGAAAGACTATTGGCATAAACCACCCATCTCGCTCAGATTTAAGTTTTGATTCGATTGGTGTGATCTGGTCAGAATATTCTGAATGGCATATTTACATGAAGCATTTTTATTCCTGTTTGGCTTTTGATCCATTTTAATTGTGTCTATTTGCACATAGCTAATGATGCGCTTACATTTCTTCTCCAAGTTGGGTACACACACTGTCATGTGTTTTATGTTTTCTTTCTTTAATACATATCACTCACTTCTTTTTCTCACTACTATTTTTCACACTCACTTTCTTCAGTCCCATTATTGGAAAATTTAGTAATGTCGATATTTAGCTAAAATCTAATGCTAGCAAGTAAGACGGGTTGTTTTGAGCGGCTCTTACAGGGTTCACTGTGTCTTTAGCTACACCAATTAATGGCGGGGATGCTTGTTACTCACATATTTGCTTGCAACTTAAAACATAAGAATTAGCCGAAAGACAGTTGTTATCTCAAAACAGCTTAAGTTAGGGTACTGCTGTAGAGAGCATCGCTAGTCGCGACTCGCTAGTGAGAAGCATCACGAGGTTACCTCAAATTAGGAGGAAAAAAGATGATTACAAAACCAAATGTCCAGTGGGGAAATATTTTAGCTTTAAAAACGAGAGAAAGATGAATCCATCAACATGGACAAACGAGCCGATTTGCCGAATTTGTTGTACAGTGATGGCAAAACAAAAAAACTAAACTAAAAATAACCACCTGACCCTGTTTTGTCAACTACAGAAAAATACTGCACTTCAAGATTTTAATAATTATTAGAGGGTGTAAAACTATTGATCGATACATCAATGGATCGACTTAAATTCTTAAATTCGATCGATATTAGGGGTGTGGGGAAAAATCGATTTGAATATGTTGTGCGATTCAGAATCAATTCTCATTTTTTTTAAATCGATTTTTTTTTTTTTTAATCAATCCAACAAACCACTACACAGCAATACCATAACAATGCAATCCAATTCCAAAACCAAACCTGACCCAGCAACACTCAGAACTGCAATAAAGAGAACAATTGAGAGGACACAAACACGACACAGAACAAACCAAAAGTAGTGAAACAAAAATGAATATTATCAACAACAGTATGAATTAGGGCTGGGCGATATGACTAAAAAATGTATCACGATATAAGTGTTTCATATCAGTCGATATCGATAATTATCGATAAAAAAAACAAAAAACTATTCTAAATAAAGACCAGGAGAAAAAAGGCTGAATTTAAATACTTTTATTTCAAATATAACCTTTAACCTTTAGAACGAGATCAGCATTAAGAAAAACTGTCAAACAAATGAAAATACTGGTCGATGTGCAAATATTGACATTAAATAAATGCTTACCCAGACTTCTCAACTATGCTGAGCGGTAGCATGTCCTTCGCTAATTGATACACCACTGCATCCCTTATTTCTTTATAATGTTTTGAATTTTTGTCTTATGGCACTGCTGCCGAGTGCCTCTCGATGGTGGTCTGTTGTTGCCGCTTCGGTGCTGTTCCACTTGCACCGGCTGATGTTGTGGCTGTTTGCTGCTATACTCCAGCGGGTGAGAGCGGCTCAGGTGGTAAAATAAGTTTGTCGTGTTCCAAGACTCGGTCGGGACTACGACCTTGCAAAGTTTGCAGACAGTATTACTCTGATTCGTATCGGACTTAAACAATCCAAAATACTGCCAAACTGGTGACGTGACGTTTCCTTTTTTATTTACAATTTCATCTCGTGCTGCCGCACTCATATTCCCGTTTCGTTGATTTACGTGGACCCCGACTTAAACAAGTTGAAAAACTTATTCGGGTGTTACCATTTAGTGGTCAATTGTACGGAATATGTACTGAACTGTGCAATCTACTAATAAAAGTATCAATCAATCGTTGCTTTTTCTTTTTTTTTTTTTCCCTGTTAGCATTTCCCAGAATGCCTTGCGGTTCAGGCTCGGCCGTGATAGGTCGAAAGGCTAAAGCCCTTCCTTTGCCTACACCCCCCAGAATGCCGTGCGATTCCGGCTCTGAGTTTCTTACTATTTTTTTCTAACAGAACTCAGTGAAATTATCGAACGTTCTATCGACCCCATTTTCTATTGATATTGATCACATGTCTATCGCGATATATATCGTTATCGTTTTATCGCCCAGCCCTAGTATGAATATTACTTATAATTTCAGCACAGCAGTGATTAAAAATCCCTCATTGACATTATCATTAGACATTTATAAAAAATTTAAAAAAGGAACAATAGTGTCACAGTGGCTTACACTTGCATCAATCTCATAAGCTTGACAACACGCTGTGTCTAATATTTTCACAAAGATAAAATAAGTTATATTTGTGGTTCGTTTAATAGTTAAAACAAATTTACAGTATTGCAATCAGTTGATAAATTATTGTCCTTTACAATTATAAAAGCTTTTTTTTTTGTTAAATCTACTACTCTGCTTGAATGTCAGCAGACTGGGGTAGATCCTGTTGAAATCCTATGTATTGAATGAATACAGAATCATTTTGAATAAAAAAAAATATCGTTTTTGAATCGAGGATCGAATCGAATCGAAAAAAATCAATATATTATCGAATCTTGACCCCAAGAATCGATATTGAATCGAATCGTGGGACACCCAAAGATTTGCAGCCCTAATCGATATCATCGATACAAGGAAAAGGAAAACATTGGATTTAAGAAATGTAACGTCCCGGGTGCATAGTGATGCGGAATTCATTCTCCCAGGAATGCAGACGGGCTTTGGACACAGCGTGTAGGTAGGAAAAATGATTTTTTTAAGAAATAAATCAGACAGAACAAAGAAAAACGTGCTCACGGCACTTAAGGAAAATAGCTAAAAGAGCTAGCATGGGAGCTAGAAAATAAAGAGCCTAGCGTGGAAGCTATCAGGTAGCGAGCAGGAAACAGAATGTTGTTACTTGTTGTACCAAGACAAACTAGGAAGCCAGACTGACAGACGGGAGAAGGCAGGCTTAAATAATGTCAGTGATTACCAAAACACAGCTGCGCGTCCGGAACAAATAATAAGTAACTATGGTAACCAACTGAGAGGTGCATAAACAGAAACTAAACAGAGTCCAACACTAACAGAAAAACACAAGTGACCCGAAAAACCCAAACAGAATATGATCCGTGCAGCGGATCATAAGAAAGAAAGGCAGACTTTATATAAAGTCTAACACTTTTGAAAATTAAGGATGATAAATGTTGAGTCTATTTTTCCTGTCTGGTGTCATCAAAACAAAAATGCCAGAAAGTTGCAGTGGCTGAGAAAGGTCACTACAAACGCAAACGGCACAAGACAATATCATTAAGTACAACATTAATTACAGAACAACAGTTTTCAGCTACAGCACGATTGCAAAAGACACAACAAATACAGGCAATGGAACACAATGATATAAAGCTACAACACAACTTTAAAACACAAAAGACGCTACCGCCACAACGGAAGTCACAGCGGAGCAAATTAGGCAAGGCACCGACTTCTGGTACACAACAACATGAAGTGTGACACGCAACTAGCAGTAAAGGAAAAGTGACTTCATCACGAACAAATAAATACAAGAGATGGATCTAGGATACTATGGGATTTAGGAAGCGAGAAGCCAACTCTATCAAGAGGCATGAGGACACATACATGCTGCCGCATACCTGGGACACTGCCCGTTATCGGCGACTCCAGGGTGGAGAAAAAACATTGTACGGCCCGGTCAGGGAACTTTATTTAGCAGGTAAATCTACTGTTAAAATGTTGGTTACTGTACTTTTATTGACAATTTCTTGAATGTTGAAAATGTTTCCTTTTGTTAATTCAACCTAAAATGTTAGTTGCACTTTATTCAAATAAATTGTGAATGCATTGGCCATTAATTGTTGCTTAGTTGTTTGTAAGTATCCATAATTCATTTTTACCTAATTCCCCTACAAGAAATAACAGGAATAAAGGAAACTCCACCTGCAGTTTCCAGTATTTATTTCATAGTCACACTGGTTGATTTTTGTTGTTGCTAAACCAAGTAAATCGATTTCAACTCACTGAATTGTTTCGTATCGTATCCTTCAAAAAAAAAATTAGCATTCCTGAGTCGTATCGGCAACCACAAATAATCAATGGAAAAAATACAAAGACTGAATCACCAACATATGGGATGACGTACTGGTTTGTTACACGCAAGACGGTATACAAAAATAACGTAAAATTTTGGTCAAATGTTTTTGTTTTAAAATTAAATCCTGCACAGGATCTTCAGCTCTCATTGAATCGGTTTGCAGCTGAGTGTGAAGCGATTGGGATGAAAATCAGCAATTCCAAGTCTGAGTCCATGGTTCGCGCCCAGAAAAGGTTGGAGTGCCATCTCCGTGTTGGGGAGGAGCTCCTGTCCTAGTAGAGGAGCTCAAGTATCTCAGGGTCTTGTTCTCGAGTAGGGGAAGAATGAATTGTGAGATGGACAGGCAGATCGGTGTGGTGTCTGCAATGATAGCGGACCCTGTATCGGTCTGCTGCGGTAAAAAAGGAACTGAGCCGGAAGGCATTGCTCTTAATTTACCGGTTGATCTACATTCCCATCCTCACCTATGGTGATGAGTTTTGGGTTAGATCACTGGTACAAGCAGGGTTCTCCTTTAGAGATAGGGTGAGAAGCTCTGTCATTCAGGAGGAGCTCAAAGTAAAGCCGCTGCTCCGTCACATCAAGGGGAGCTAAATGAGGTGGTTCGGGCATCTGGTCAGGATGCCACCCAAAAGCCTCCCTAGGAAAGTGTTTATGGCACGTCCGACCGGTTGGAGACTATGGGGAAGACCCAGGACACGGTGGAGAGATTCTGACTCCCAACTGGCCTGGGAATGCCTCGGGATCCCCCCGGGAAGAGCTTAATGAAGTAGCTGGGGAGAGGGAAGTCTGGGCTTCTCTGCTTAGACTGCTGCCCCGGCGACTTGATTTCGGATAAGCAGAAGAAGATGAATGGATGGATGCAATTAAAACAGAATAATACAAAAAATGGGGCATGTGAAAACCCCTCACAAAGTCAGCTGGTATAGGCTCCAGCTCACCCCTGACTCTAATGAGGACAAGCGGTACAAAAATGGATGAAAATGAAGACTGTATCACTGGTTAATGCATCACAGCATCTCATCACAATCGGCATATACATGTACCGCACAAATGTGCCCCCTCGAGGCTGAGAGAAGTATTGGTGATTACATCACCGCATTGCATGGATTTTTTTCCGCATGTCTCCCAACATTCGCTGGTGCTATGACCCATTACTGTATCACAGCTCGTGTGCGTGTAACCTTACACAACTATCACAAAGGTATTAATGGGCTCCAGCCACTAAATGCAACAGCATACCACAACCATCACAGTGGTTTTAACCTGGCAACTACAAGATTGAACACAATCCATTCAGAGATGCTGCTTAGTTTTGGATTTCAACCCCATAAAAATAATGAAAAGAGTCATGATAACAAAACTTTTAAATGTATATACGGGCAATGTTATAGTTAGTAAATGTCATACAAGTGTCAAAATAAATAAGATTGCATATTGATCCTCAGGTCAGTCTAAATGAAATGAGGACCTCACAGCAATTCCTAGATACCTTGCAAATATCACACATTGGTTAATTAATTTGAGCACTCAAAATGCCTATTCTATTCTTGTCGCTCTATTGCAAAGTACGTTCTAAAATGATTCAGGGATACAATGGCTGAATCCTGGACTCTCCCAGCATTGACAAAGTAATGACAAGCAGGCAAACTCTAGAATCTCAATCCAACCAGACAGCTAAATAAAAATTATATCGTCAGGGAATTAATCATAACGGGTATGTCGATGGAGGCTCCAGGCCTCTGCAGACAAATCCCAAATTTTAATGAGCACAACTTTTGTCTTCTGTGGACCCATGCCTTGGCAAAAGTGTTCCAAGTCATTTTTTGCCTGGTCACATCTCACAATTATTTCATATCTGATATTCACAACAACCTCAACGTATTTAGTATAATTTATTTAGATCCTATTGATTAACAATTGGTAATCTCTACATTTTTACGCTGCTAATTTCGAAAACCATCATCCACAAGTGAGAGCAGTCAATACAATAACCGATTAAAACAAACATTTTAATGTATTTATGAGTGTGATTGATAGTTTAACAATAGCAACACCGTATTTAAACTATTGTTTTAAACTATTCCTTATTCCCTTCTCTTACATACATCAATCCATCCATCCATGGATTCTCTTTCATACAGTTGTTGAAAAAAATGTGTTGTTCCAAGCTAGCTTAGCGGCTATCTTAGCTACTAGCAGGCCTGCTCGTGGCTTCCTCTCAGTGTGCAACATGTTTAGTCTCGTCCTCTAGTGATAACGGTACGTAATTATGATACTTACAGTAAGATACAAAAAAATTGAATTTATTTGCCGTAATGGAAGTGATTGTTCTTATTTTAGGGGAGCTTCTCCCCACTGTGTATGGTGGACTCAGTCGCGGGACTAAAAATACAAGTATCAACCAGAGGGGATCTCCGATTGTAATAAGCATTAATAAGCAACGGCGATCGCATACCTTGTCGAAAAAGTTGTCTGGTTCCTGATTGGTGGCCAATTAATGATCTGTGCTTCTCTAATTAAATCGATGAATTTGAATACAAAATGGCCACTAACTATTTAATGTGTGTAAAAAATTAAAATGTATCAAATCCGAACCGCATAGTGCCTGGAACCTTAAATACGTGGACATAGTTTATGCACGGTTATTGCAACAGAGCGCACATGACATCGGTGCGGTGGCATTTCAATGTTGAAGATATGTTTGTTTTGTTTTTTTAATTGACCGTTATGGTAAGCCGAAAAAGTGTTGTTTGTTTTCAACTATTTTTGCCTAACTATTTTCAATCGATTGAACATACTAATCAATAGATTACTTGAGTACTAAAAATGTGATATTATTACAAAATTGCCTGTGCATTTGATATATTTTTTCACATACAAATTGATGAATAACTTGCTTTGAAATCATAAGTAATGGTGCCATTTGAACAAAAACAATTACAAAATAAAACAAAATATGTAATATTGGCTTAATTTTAACAGAAAATGTTATGATACATAAAACACATGTTTCTTTTGCACTCAAATAACAATTTTAGAATAATAAAATGAAAAATAAAAGGCATTTAACACACTGGGCTTTTATTACTGCATTCAAAGAATAATTTACAATTTTATATATCATATATAGTCTGCCATAATCTAGGATTAGGTTAGATGGAATAGAATAGAAAGCTTTATTGACATTGTATTAAATGCTTCATGATTTATGATTGACATTCTGGGTCCGGCATTAAAACAAATACAATCATTAGTAAATACTAGGGGTGTAACAGTACGTGTATTTGTATTGAACCGTTTCGGTACGGGGGTTTTGGTTCGGTACGAGGGTGTATCGAACGAGTTTGTAAACTAAAGTCTTAACACGCACACTGAGCAGTGAGCATCCAGCATTGTCCCGCCCACACAACCATCTGATTGGTTACATACAAAGCCAATCAGCAGTGCGTATTCAGAGCACATGTCAATGCTCCGGCGTCGAGATGAGCAGATATGTGTTTAGCAGATGAGCAGCTGACATCGTACACTCCCCAAATTATAAAAAACACTTCCCAGTCACATCTATTACAAACATCACTATGAGCCCGTTGACCTTCTAGAAACTTAAACTGCAGCTCAGCTCTCTCATAGTTCTGGGTTGAGGGGAACGCTAATTAGCTTTTAGCGTTAGGTTAGCTCATTTTACTGTGTGTGCGTGCGTGTGTGTGTGCGTGTGTGTGTAATAAAAGTCAACGACAGGCTTCCCAAATGCTGTAATAAATTAAGCATGATGAGTTGACTTCAAACTGTTTAATGTTGCATTTTTTATATGGAGAAGAAAGGTTTGGTCATTTTATTTAATCAAAGCAACAACTTGAGGCAGTTTAATGTGGATTAACGTGGGCAGAATTATTATAGTGTTCCCAATGTTAAAAGGATAAAGACATTGTTTACAGATTTGGTAAATAAATAACCAAAAAATGTATATTTGGTTGTTTTCTTACTGTACCGAAAATGAACCGAACCGTGACCTCTAAACCGAGGTACGTACCGAACCGAAATTTTTGTGTACCGTTACACCCCTAGTAAATACTAAAACATACTATGGCTGAAACTACACAGCTTAGGCATGTAGCAGGTAAAACACACATTGTTAAAGATAAAACGAAAATTGTAAGAATTTGTAACAACATTCAGTCATTTCACTAGCATTACTTTACGCTGCATGGGCTGTTTTTGACTCCGCCAATAATTGACAACAAGCAAGCTGTTTGCACGTCGAAGTATCTATACGTGCACAGCAGGGTAGCTGGTAAGCTACATTACCTTTAAACTCCTTGTGCAGGTCTGGATGATTGTTATTTAAATTTTTACCTAAGTTTGAAGTAAAGATTGTTATACTTTAATGCCACCTTTGGCGAGTCATGTTTTAAAGCAGCGCTTGCACAGCTTGCAGCATGGCGATTCCATGTTTAGAGCGTCACCTTTATCAGTAGTTTTGAAGCCCAGATACCTGTATATTGTGCTTCATGCACCCTCTTTATTAACCAGTGGAAATGCCGTATTTTGCCATGTTTCCTCCTCACACTGTTTTTGCTTGTATGCGCTTTGTGTGTGCGTTTTAACACACTCAACATCATGCGGCTCGGCTGTACCACGGAACATTATTAGTACCGGTACACCGTACAACCCTAATAAAGTATTAGCGTTTTAAATTAAAAGGACCGAAAAACTGCACTTTGATAAACTCACGGATTAACTGGCATGAGCTTGCAAGCTTAAATGCTTACATAAATACAAGAGGCTTTAAAGTAGTTCCCCTTTAAGGAACAACATACTCCAGTCCAAATTTTATTTAAACATTTAAAATGCATTACTGTCCAAGCTATTCAATTGTGCACATTAAACCTACAAGTTGTGCTCTCTTAGACAGTGTGATTGTTCTACACTCAGGAGTTTTAGGGTGCGTTCAAGGACCGCTGAACAGAGGAGTTCACCACAACAGCCGCCAGAACACTCATCAGTGAAGCATAACAAAATAAAATAGTGATATTTTTATCAGTGGGTCTATTTATTTTAGTTTAGTCTTTTTTTTATTGAAAGATTTCAGTTTGTACTTTTCAAGCACATTAAACAATACTTTGATAAAAAATGATAACCTTGATCATTTTGGGATATGAAATATTGAAAGAACAAATACATGTAGTAATTTCTTACTACAAAGTGCTTTATTTTCGCACATTATTTGCAGATCTTTTGTTTGCAGGCCTTTTGTTTGTGACACCTTCCATCCATCATTTTTTTACTGCTTGTCCATCTCTGAGTCACGGGTGAGCTGGAGTCTATCCCAGCTGCACTCAGGCGAAAGGCAGGGTACACCCTGGACAAGTGACCACCTCATCGCAGGGCCAACACAGATAGACAGAGAAGCATTCACAGTCGCATTTACACACAAGGGCCAATTTAGTTATGCCAATCAGCCTCTCCCCAGGTGCATGTCTTCAAACCCACAGGCTAAAATGTTTCCTGTAACAAATTGGTCTGTTTGCCTGCGTATCATTCCGCGGAATCTAGTGCCCAAGCAAAGAATCAGTGCCAAAGCAAAGTCTCTGTACTTTTAAAATTAGGTACACCTGCAAAAGAAGCCACCATGGGGTCAAAGAAAGTTGTGAGTGCCTGCACTAACTATAATAATTATCTACATAATGTGTTTTCTGTTAATATTTGTGAACGGCTGGAACAAATCAATTGGATTTCCATGACTTCCAATGGGAAACATTGCTTGGGTTTTCGTACGATTTGGTTTCCGGACAACTACTAACAAAAACTGCCGTACTACTGTACTGTAACATACTTAATTGGGACAAAAGCTAATGTGACGTTTCATTGGTACTTCAAGTTAACCATAACAGAATACATGTAATCAGAACACTACGACACAAGGCCAATCATACACCGTGTATCAACTGGTGATATAGCTGCAAGGCCAAATAACAGATTTTCCCAGAAATACATGTCTTTGGCATTGACATGTTTCAAATGTCAAGTGTTCATATTAAACTGAGGAGTCAACATATAAAAAGTGGTCAAGTGACGTAACCTGTATGAAATGATTTAGATGCTGCACAAGAGCATTGCACATTAGGGACCAAACATGTCCACAGAAAGTGTTGTTGTAATCCAGCCACCTGTTGCTAGGATATCACAGTCTGGACCAGAGTGGCAGGCTAACGTTGCTGGAGCAGCAAGGGATACTTTCAAAAATAGTCTTGAGTCTTTATCCAACAAAGAACGTTCTGTATTACTGTCAAGGAGCTGCTCTATAGCAGTAACAGGAGATTACTTTCTCAGTTGACCCCATAATGTACTTTGTGATTACATATTGATCTTGTCTGCGGTGCACGATGACAACCTAACTACCTTGATGCTATTCTATAGGATAAAAATACACAATTATATGATTGTGTGCTATTGTACACAAAGCCATTTCTTTCCCACATTTATTTTCCTAATTACACATAACTAAATAATGCTGTTTTTTCTACTTTAAAGATTCTAGATAAAGCATCCCATTAAATTAAAGTTCATGCTGTACATTTTCGCATCCAATCAACTTCTCAAGAGACATTACTATAGAAAAGAAACCTGAATAGAACTTAAAGGTGTACAGCTTGGAAAGCAACACTGATTTAAAGTATACACTAGGGATTGGGGATACTTTACATTAGTTTTGGGCGATACTACAACGTTGGGTACCGATCCAATACCAAGTAGTTACAGGGGCAGTATTGGCCATGCCAATGCGGATACTTCAATTTTAAATTTACAAGATCAATTAAAAATAACAATTTTGATCACAATTATAATCATACAAAAACACAGGATGACAATGTAACAATATTAATTAATATTCAAATTGTTTCCTTATACCATTTTACTACATACAAAATTTATAATGAAATCAACACGGCAACAGATTTAAGCTAAAATCAAAAACTACTATTGGTTCTTATTCATTCTGAGTTTTTAAACGATAACAAAACAATAAAAAGCCATATTGTGATTAAAAAAAAATGTTTTTATCTAAACACTGCAGAATCGGCTATTAACTTATACTATACTGGGTATCATTACTATCGATATTTGTTTTGATCTGCTCACCCTTGTTTACATTCAAGAGTGCTAGACTCTTAGCAGTATCTTCTTCCGGTGTGTAATGTAGCAAGCTTAAATATTCATTGTCCTCCAGTGATAATGTGACATCATACTTCAGTGAGAATTAGTGATTAAGAAGCAGCTCTGTTCTGTGATGGAACATTAGCCGCAAGATTGCTAGTGAAGACGATACGTTGCGTTGAGGACACCTTCATTTGATTGTCGTCAAATTTGCAGGACACAGCTAGAATGTGTCATCAACATGCATTATCACGATAAGGCGATAGTATCAAAAGCTCTATCGCCAGCCGAATTGATATCATTAACTGTATATCGTATATGGTCTATACCACACAAGCCTTCTAAACACACTTCACAATGCCACAGTACATTTGGAAGTCATGTTTTCCATGAATGAACCACAGCTCCCCAGCACCCATGCAACCATAGACCATTGGAGGCTATTAGGTCATTTCTTAAACAAAGAGATTGTCAAATTTAATCCCTTGTCATTTCAACACGACCAAAGAGAAGTAAGAAGAAGCTTCCTTAATCTTACGCCTTCTTTATTTTTCAACCTGTACTGATAGTTGACAAAACAGTATATGCCAGTTTTACCATTTTTTTCAAAAATGGCTAAAACGGATGGAGACAGATAAATAAATATTGATAAAGAGTTTGACAGTACAGTTGTTATTGTTTGATCAAAACTAGCTTGAAGGAATGGTCTTGTGACAAACATCCAACGTCACGAGTTAAATGTTAAGACAACAAAGCACATGAGAATATGTTGTTTTGACAAGTCGGTAAGTATAGCACATCAGAAAACCTGAGGGTTGCAGGTTCGCTTCCCACCTATGGACATCCAAATCGCTGCCGTTGTGTCCTTGGGCAGGACACTTCACCCTTTGCCCCCGGTGCCGCTCACACTGGTGAATGAATGATGAATGAATGATTGGTGGTGGTCGGAGGGGCCGTAGGCGCAAACTGGCAGCCACGCTTCCGTCAGTCTACCCCAGGGCAGCTGTGGCTACTGATGTAGCTTACCACCACCAGGCGTGAATGAATGGTGGGTTCCCACTTCACTGTGAGCGCTATGAGTATCTAACAATAGAAAAGTGCGATATAAATCTAATCCATTATTATTATTATTATTAAAATCCATAATAGTTTTGTTCACAGGGTTGCTACAGATAGGTCTCGATGAATTCTGATTAAATATCACTCCTTTTTAAATCTATATTACTCGTATTTCATTTTATATGAGCTACGTGAATCATGAAAGAAGGGCATAGACATATGCTATTGATGTGTTTATTTGACAGCTTCATCATGTCTGTTTTCCTAAAAAAAAACATGTATCCACAATATTTGGGACTTGCTACTCTTTTTGGGTTATGTTCTGCACATTACCAAAAAAAAAAACTGAGAATGATAGGTTGGTTATCAAGAACATACACATGCACTCTATAATGTCACAAACCATAAACTGGATGGATCTGGTGAAGTTCAAAACTGCACAAGTTATATCTAAAGCTGCCGCCAAATATCCCAAAAAAAAAAAAAAAAAAGAGATTTAAAATAATTAAATTTTAAAAGACATACGCTTGCTCTTTTTCGTAAAATTCTGAATCAATGGACAAACATCAATGTATCCATTATTTAGGTATGTCCAGTTAAGTAGTAAAGATTTTTCTAAAATGTTAAACTAGTGCAGACGCAGACGGAGCAAAAACCACTGTAGAAGGAGAAGACAAGCCATGCTAACCTCTAAGCTAGCTTGAATGTGAAGTAGCCATCCATCCATCCATTTCCTACCGCTTGTCCCGTTTGGGGTCCCGGGGGTTGCTGGAGTCTATCTCAGCTGCACATGGGCGGAAGGCGGCGTACACCCTGGACAAGTCGCCATCTCATCGCAGGGCCAACATAGAAAGACCGACAACATTGACACTCACATTCACACACTAGGGCCAATTTAGTGTTGCCAATCAACCTATCGCTAAATGCATGTTTTTAGAGGTGGGAGGAAGCCGGAGTACCCGGAGGGAATGTGAAGTAGTGAAACAATAAAAGTTCTTTACCAATTTGGGAAAAAAAACTGATGCTTTTATTCAATCAAATAGTAGAATTAAGGATAAATTTAAACATAGTGTGAATACATAGTGTAAATATCCTTAAATTGACTTTATTTGATTGAATAGAAGCATCTAAGTCAGTGGTCCCCAAACTACGGCCCGCCAGCGTTCGAGATCTGGCCCGCGGGAAGTCCCATGTAAGTTTCATTTAATTATTATTATTATTTTTTTTAAAATCTGTCCTTTCTAATCCATTTTCTACCGCTTGTTGCTTGTTACTCTCAGAGTCTCCTAGCCGCTCAGGCAAATCAGATTGTCTAAAAATGCATTTTCCAATCGATGACACATGTACATGTATACAGTATATATAAACAGCCCGGCCCCCGGCCAAAAAAATTTAACCCAATGCGGGCCCCGAGTCAAAAAGTTTGGGGACCCCTGATCTAAGTTTTGCGATGGAATGTGTAAACTGTAGCTAATCGTGACTCATAACATGATCTAAACAGCACAAAGTGTCTGCACAACGATCGTAAGTGTGAGCTCAAAATAGAGAGTGCAACATTACTGATATATTACAGATTCATTTCAAAGAAAAACTGAGTCATTTATTCTTCCATTCATCAAAGTTTCCTAAATTAACCCAGCAAAGATCATCAGGTTCCCTCTCAAAAGGATTCCCAGACTTGATGAGTTAATCCTTCTAGTATGTTCCGAGTCTAACCCAGGATCTCCTGCCAACTGTATATACAAACCTGATTAGATGTCCAAACTTCTTTCCAAATAAAGCAGCAGTGGTGTTACTCTCCTGATGTGTGAATAACCAGTGACAGGAAAAACTACTATGGCCATGGAGGTGCATTTGTGTCTTCATTACCAAGGCTTTTTTAGACCCTGAATTTATGTAACAGAAATTTAGGTTTGAATTATGTCAACTGAATTTTTTACATCAAATTATGGCGACTATTTTAGTGAAAAAAATGTGGGAGAAAACACGTGTTTAAATTCTGTGTTTTAAAATTCTGTGCTATAAAATTTAACCGAGAAAAATTTGCTGCTTCAAAATGCAAGACCCACTTCCAGTAAATTAAGACTGAAGCAATCATACCTGTCTCAGAACCAGCCAATGAGGTGTCAAGTTTGGAGTCACTGACATGGGTCTTGCAAAACAGCATGAAAAGGCAGTTACCTGGGCTACCCGGGTATAATACAACATAGTAAACGTTTAAATACGGCCAGCTGGATGTTTCGAAACTTTAGAAATGATTCCAATGGTTAGAATCTGCACTTTTGAGTGACATACTACATAACAGCAGCTCCATGCAGACGAGGCATGGAACTGAGTTTTTACCCTTTGTTTCGTCGTGTTTGTTGCATCTTTGTTGTTCTTGCTCGATTATAAAAGATGGGTCAATCAAGAAGGTGGTTCATAATATATACTCTATACTCAGTGTTTTCTTGTTCAGTGTCGATATTGTAAATCCCACATTCTGTATTTTCATGTACATTCTAGGTGTCTTATTCAGTAAAAAACTAAAATTTCATTCCATTATTAAGATGGCAGCCTGGCTCGGTTGGTAGAGCGGACCTGCCAACAAATAAGGGGTTCCACATTCGATCCCTGCTTCCGCCATCCGAATCACTGCCGTTGTGTCCTTGGGCAAGACACTTTACCCACCTGCTCCTAGTGCCACCCACACTGGTTTAAATGTAACGTCGATAATGGGTTTCACTATGAAAAGCGCTTTTGATTCACTAGAGAAAAGGACTGTATAAATATTTCTCACTTCACATGGTCTGTCATAACATTTTTAGTATCAGTCCTTGTTATGTGTGTGTTTGTACCTATCGTGTGATCAGCTTTTATTTTTATTTGGGAAATCTTAGGATTTTCTTTTCACTAATGCACAGCAACTTCCACTGTTCAAAGTGTTCATAAAAAAAGGATCCAAGCACATTAAGCGCAGATTACATGGCCTGGTCTGCATAACCTGTCTCTTTGTAAAACCCGTATCACGTGACTTCAAACTTGACACCTTATTGGCTGGTTCTAAAACGGGATGGATTACTTCTGTCTTAAATAACCGGAAAAGGGTCTTGCGTTTTGAAACAGCGAATTTGTATACACTGATTTTTAAAACCAAACATTTTTAAACACACATTTTGCTACCAATTTTTTTTCACCGCAATTGTCAGCATAGTTTGATGTAAAATAATGCAGTTCACATAAATTCTGTGTCAAAAAAGCTTTCGTAATAAAGACACACATAAACCTCCATACATGGCCCCAATTCCAAAGTCAAACCGGAAATAAAAGTCAAAGTTGGCATGGCATATTTGTTTGTTTGGTCATCTATTAATTAGCAAGTTGGTTCATGGAAGACATTCTGACTATTATGACCAGTAGGGTTGTATACCAATTACAGGTATTTTTTTTACCGGTAGGTTTCTTATTGGCTCGCTCCAGGAGGACCGTTAAGATTCTGGACAAATGATATGGCTATCTGTAATTGTTTTTACCCAGCTGATTGTCATAACTATGACACCCTGTCACGTTCACTTCACCTGCTGCTACACATAAAAATACACATGTAGCATTTGATGTTCAGCTTGTGATAATCACAAATAAGGAAGCAACACCAAACAAAAGTTTATAACCACAATATTTACTCCTCAAAAGTCATTCAAAGAATTGCACAAAAACAGGATTTAATGTTAGTTTAAAGTGAACACCCTTTACTCACGACCGCTGCTACCGTGCATGCTTCATCAATTGTCCTCATAGTGATCCAGTTATCAACAGACCAATATTAATTCACTCAAAAAAGTTGAAAATTTAATATGATAATTCATAAAGTTACTCAGAAGCAAGATAGTCTCTGAGAAGTCTGTAGTCAACGGCTCACGATAATGATGATAAATGCACACTCACCTAACATGCTAATTGATTGTATTGATATCTGTTATATGATGTATCGTGTAAAACAGGGCTGCCCATTATGTCTATTATGAGCTACCGGTCAATCTCAGAGGTGTTCTGGTCGATTGCCAGACTAAAAAAATAAAACCTAAAAATTACCGATCATTAATCTTCAGTATGATGTTGCATTCGTCTCTTTATTGACATACACGGCAACCTAAGTTCTTGTGGGATGACCACTGGCTGGGACTTCCTTCTTGCATGGTAGCCTCGCAGTCCGTGGCGATGCAAAACAAGCTTGACTGTAGACACTGAGACCTGTGTTCCAGCAGCGTTCAATTCATTGCAGACCTGATTTTTGGTGGTTCTCGGTTGACTCTTGATCTTCCTGACCAATTTTCTCTCAGCAGCAATTGATACCTTGCATTTTCTTCCTGATCATGGCAGTGACAAAACTGTGCCATGCACTTTACACTTACGAACAATTGTCTGCACAGTAGCTCTTGGGAACTTAACCTGCTTTGAAATGGCTCCAAGTGACTTTTCTGACTTGTTCAAGTCAATCATTATTATTTTTCAGATCTGTGCTGAGTTCCTTTGACTTTCTCATTGTCGCGTTTGTAACAGAGTCTAATGACTGCATCACATGAGCCCTATTCAAATTGGCTTAGAGAAGTCAACAGGTGTGGTCAATCAAGATCACTCACATGAAGTTAAGAGGCCATGCCAAGATGCTAATGTAATTTGATTGTAATTTCCTACATCACCAAAATTGATAATGTGTGTTGCTGTGTGTTGCTGTATGTATACTTTCGACCCAGCAGATTTGGTCACATTGTCAGTAGACCCATAATAAATTAGTAAAATAACCAAACTTCCTGAATGTTTTTTGTGACAAACAAGTATGTGCTCCAATCACTCAATCACAAAAAAATAAGAGTTGTAGAAATTATTGGAAACTCAAGACAGCCATGACATTATGTCCTTCACAAGTGTATGTAAACTTTTGACCATGACTGTACATTTCTTATTGGAATCAAAGAACACTTTTTGTCATAAAATAACAGTCAACATATTAGACAACTTCAGTAAGTAAGCAAACTGGTTACAAAGGTTCCTAAATTGGCTGCGGACGTGTACAGTAATATATGTCAACTCCAATTCTATTATTTGGTCAAAGTTATGAGGGACAAGTGGTAGAAAAATGGATTCATAATCCATCCATCCATCCATTTTCTACCGCTTATTCCCTTTTGGGGTCGCAGGGGGCGCTGGCGTCTATCTCAGCTACAATCGGGTGGAAGGCGGGGTACACCCTGGACAAGTCGCCACCTCATGGATTCATAATCTACTTATTTATTTACTAATAATATCTGCAGACTTTCGGTTTTAACATGTTCTATCTACACTTCTGTTAAAATGTAATAGGCACCTATTGTTCTGTTGTTTGGACACTTTACATATGTTTTTTGTGATACTACACATTTTGGTATGACTCCAAAACTGTGTAGTTACAAGGTCGTACATTGGTAATACTTAAAGTTCTCCTGTTTCCATGGACGTATTTGCAGCGCGTTAGTGTTTACAGCTTTACCTTTATTGTTAGTTTTTAAGCCAAAATGTGTTAATTCTGCCTCTTCTATCTTCACAATGTTTCTGATTGTAAGTGCCTTGCCTAACATGCGCCTTTGCTCGTTTTACCAGCAATGTCACATGACGACAGCGCGCTGATATGTCTGTAAAAAAAATACCTGTATTATTCAGAGGCAGTATAGTACCGTGTTTGAGTCATTTATACACCGGTACTTTATTAGTACTGGTATACTGTACAACACTAGTATGGTAAAAAATAAAATATATTAACTCATAATTTGGGCTAAAAGAAATCTTGGACAAGCAGTAGAAATGAATGGATGGATGGAAATCTTTGTCACTTCTATCTATCTATAGTTTGGTTTTTAAAAACTACAATTAATTGTGGGTTGTTGGTGTTGTTTTAAGAAATATAAAATCCATTTAATATGTAGGTCTTGTTTGATTAAAAAAGGCTTCACGGTGGCAGAGGGGTTAGTGCGTCTGCCTCACAATACAAAGGTCCTGCAGTCCTGGGTTCAAATCCAGGCTCGGGATCTTTCTGTGTGGAGTTTGCATGTTCTCCCCGTGAATGCGTGGGTTCCTTCCGGGTACTCCGGCTTCCTCCCACTTCCAAAGACATGCACCTGGGGATAGGTTGATTGGCAACTCTAAATGGTCCCTAGTGTGTGAATGTGAGTGTGAATGTTGTCTGTCTATCTGTGTTGGCCCTGTGATGAGGTGGCGACTTGTCCAGAGTGTACCCTGCCTTCTGCCCGATTGTAACTGAGATAGGCGCCAGCGCCCCCCGCGACTCCGAAAGGGAATAAGCGGTAGAAAATGGATGGATGGATGGATGATTAAAAAAAATTTTTTAAATGCATGCAATTAAAGGCCTACTGAAATGAGATTTTTTTATTTAAACGGGAATAGCAGGTCCATTCTATGTGTCATACTTGATCATTTCGCGATATTGCCATATTTTTGCTGAAAAGATTTAGTAGAGAACATCGACGATAAAGTTCGCCCCTTTTGGTACTTCCTGAAAAAGCCTCGCCTTTACCGGAAGTCGCAGACGATGACGTCGCAAGTGTGGGGGCTCCTCACATATTCACAATGATTTTAATGGGAGCCTCCAACAAAAACAGTTATTCGGACCGAGAAAACGACAATATCCCCATTAATTTGAGCGAGGATGAAAGATTCGTGTTTGAGGATATTGATAGCGACGGACTAGAAAAAGAAAAAAGAAAAAACGAGTTAAAAAAAAAACGTGATACCATTGGGACGTATTCCGATGTTTTTAAACACATTTACTAGGATAATTCTGGGAAATCCCTTATCTTTCTATTGTGTTGTTAGTGTTTTAGTGAGTTTAATATTACCTGGTGGTAATATTAAACAATATTAAACGTGGACAAACCCTGTCGGAAGGGTTTATCCACGGGTGTCTTGACGCCATGTCTCACGGGTGTGGATGGCAGCTGTACGGACGACACAAGCTCAGCTGGTATCCGGTAAGTGGCGACTTTTTAACCACAATTTTCTCACCGAAACCTGCTGGTTGACATTCAGTTGGGATCTATGTCTGCTTGACCGCGCTCTGATCCATAGGAAAGTTTCAGCTCCGGGAATTTTAAACAAGGAATCACAGTGTGTTTGTGTGGTTAAAGGCTAAAGCTTCCCAACTCCATCTTTCTACTGTGACTTGTCCAATTTTAATTGAACAAATTGCAAAAGATTCAGCAACACAGATCTCCAAAACACTGTGTAATTATGTCGTTAAAGCAGTAGACTTTTACCTGTGTGTGTGTGTAGCGCTCATACTTCCTAAAAAGGTGTGACGTCCTGCGTACACGTCATCATTACACAACGTTTCCAAGACGAAACTGCCGGGAAATTTAAAATTGTAATTTAGTAAACTAAAAAAGCCGTATTGGCATGTGTTGCAATGTTTATATTTCATCATTGATGTATAAACTATCAGACTGCGTGGTGGGTAGTAGTGGGTTTCAGTAGGCCTTTAAATGCATTTACAAATGTACTGTAAGAAGCCAAACTAAACAGGACCTCTTAATGGAAATATGATTGAACTAACCGACCATCAATCAATCAATCAAAATATATTTTTTCACAAATAATCACAAATGCCTCAAATGGCTTTACAAACCAAACAAATAAATACACCATAGACAGAAGTTTCTACTTGGCAGGGGTGAATAAATATAAGTACGGTACTTACAGTACATTTGCATTGACTGGCACATTACACCCAATTGAGAAAATCACTACCTTGCTGCGGCTTCACGGTGGGAGAGGGGTTAGTGCGTCTGCCTCACAATACAAAGGTCCTGCAGTCCTGGGTTCAAATCCAGGCTCGGGATCTTTCTGTGTGGAGTTTGCATGTTCTCCCCGTGAATGCGTGGGTTCCCTCCGGGTACTCCGGCTTCCTCCCACTTCCAAAGACATGCACCTGGGGATAGGTTGATTGGCAACACTAAATTGGCCCTAGTGTGTGAATGTGAGTGTGAATGTTGTCTGTCTATCTGTGTTGGCCCTGCGATGAGGTGGCGACTTGTCCAGGGTGTACCCTGCCTTCCGCCCGATTGTAGCTGAGATAGGCGCCAGCGCCCCCCGCGACCCCAAAAGGGAATAAGCGGTAGAAATGGATGGATGGACTACCTTGCTGCTTTTGAAAAGAAACACAAATACACCTCGGAGACTCATTCTATGCCAACCTTTGAGTGTGCTCCCAATGTGTGCTCACACGTCCTTCCACAACTTTTAAGCCAGGTGTTTGGGCAACACCGACTAAGTAGGTGGTGCTCAGCAAAACCAAATTTAAGTGATGTTTTGTCCTGTAACTATGGTAACCATACATGGGTTTGCCAATAGGATGACAGCTGACTGACGAGTTCGCCAGGCCACAGTTCGCTTGCAGCCACCTATCAATACACACTAATTATTCAACAACAAAGTGATAAATTATTGAAACTGCCTATAAGCAGTAAAAAATACAGCTATAAAAATATAAATTACTTGTTTTGGACTAATCGAGTGGATCCATTCATAAATAATTCAACAATGTTTATGACAAGATCATTTTTGCAAGAGCACGTCCACGTGAAAGCATTGCGTAAAGGTCAGCAAACTATTGTGCAATAAATAAAACCTCACCCTATTTTTATCAAGTAATTACACTTACAAGCATGCAAATTCTACTAATCGTTATATTTATCAAGAATACTTGACACATGTATTTGCAATATCGTAACACTGTACTACAGTATATATAAGTCAGTGGAATGGCACCACCGCACATTATCTCATTTTGCTTATGTGCTACTGATCTTGTATTTTACAAGTCTCTTGTGTAGTAAAACACACTGGAATCGTAAAGACATTGCATGATATACTGCAAGTCTCTCTCCACCTAAGTACTTGCTTCCATTGGCTTGATAAGTCTTACTCCAGCTATTGTGTACATCTATACAGGTAGTCAATAGTCCTATGTGAGAAACAAACTCATATTTAAAGGCCTACTGAAATGAGATTTTCTTATTTAGACGAGGATAGCAGGTCCATTCTATGTGTCGTACGTGATCATTTCGCGATATTTCCATATTTTTGCTGAAAGGATTTAGTAGAGAACATCGACGATAAAGTTCACAACTTTAGGTCGCTAATAGAAAAGCCTTGCCTTTACCGGAAGTAGCAGACGATGTGCGCGTGATGTCTCTGGTTGTAGGGCTCCTCATACCCCGCACATTGTTTATAATGTGAGCCTCCAGCAGCAAGAGCTATTCCGACCGAGAAAGCGCCAATTTCCCCATTAATTTGAGCGAGGATGAAATATTCGTGGATAAGGATATTGATAGTAAAGGACCAGAAAAAAAAAAAAGTTAAAAAAAAAAAGGCGATTGCAGATGTTGTTACACACATTTACTATGATAATTCTGGAAAATCCCTTATCTGCCCATTGTGTTAGTGTTTTAGTGAAATTAAATAGTACCTAAAGTCAGAGGGGTGTGGCCACGGGTACGTGTGTTGACCCAGTGTCTCTGAGGCAAGTCACGCTGCTGGAAGCTCCGCTGATGTCGCCGATGTTGCCGGTAAGAGCAAACTTATTACCACAATTTTCTCACCAAAAACTGCTGGCTGACATTTGGTCGGAATCCATGTTTGCTTGACCGCTCTGATCCATAGTAAAGCTTCGCCTTCGAGAATTTTAAACAAGGAAACACCGACTCTGTTTGTGTGGCTAAAGGCTAAAAGCTCCCCCCCCCCCATCTTTCTTCTTTGACTTCTCCATTATTAATTGAACAAATTGCAAAAGATTCAGCAACACAGATGTCCAGAATACTGTTTAATTATGCGATTAAAGCAGACTACTTATAGCTTGGATCGGGCTGGAAAATAATGTCCGCTACAACCCAAGACATCAAACGCACGCATCATCATACGAGTCATCATACCGCGACGTTTTCAACACGACACTTCGCGGGAAATTTAAAATTGGATTTTAGTAAACTAAAAAGGCCGTATTGGCATGTGTTGCAATGTTAATATTTCATCATTGATATATAAGCTATCAGACTGTGCGGTCGGTAGTAGTGGGTTTCAGTAGGCCTTTAAAGGGGTCCAATTATGCAAAGCCAACTTTTTGTGTGCGTTTGGGATCTACATAAACCCCGAAAATTTGAAATCAAACCATGGAGGCATGGCGGACATATTTATAAAACAATCTTGCCTTCCTTCTTACTTCCTCGAAACGATCAGTTTTGAATTTTCCCCATGAGTGACGTTGTTTCCGATTGTGATGTCAGCGGAAATCTCCATACTTTGTAGAAATTTACCCAAAGTTATTTTGTGCGAGTCCACTATTGTAGTCTGCGCTGTAGTCAATAAACTCCATATTTTTCGCTATTCTCTAGTTGTGAGGCAGACTGGCTCATACATGCACATGCATCCTTGACTGTTGCCATTTCTAATACAAAGTAGCGTATAGTTCCAACTTATATCTGTAAGTACACTCTATACGGAAGCGCTAAAAACTACAACATGGATGACGGGAGAAGATGCTGTCGAAGTGCGAACACGTAAATAAGATCGCCACAATAAGACACATCCTGTAGCGACGGTCAGAAAGCAGCTTTAAAGCGGTCGGCATAACATAATCAATGCATAATGTAGACCAAAGAACCACCATTACATGTTATGTAGATCAGTGGTCCCCAACCACCGGGCCGTGGCCCGGTACCGGTCAGCGGACCGATTGGCCAAACAAGAAAAAAAATGTTTTTAATTGTTTTTATTTTTAAAATATTAAATCAACATAAAAACACAATATATACATTATATATCAATATAGATCAATACAGTCTGCAAACGAACGCCCCGTTTGTCCACAGTGCAAAGCCGCTTTTAAGATACTAATCCTTACCACCGTGGTGGGAAAAAGTTTCTTTCAAGTATTATCGCTGGAGGACTAGAGAAAAATGAATGGCTTAGGATGCTACACACACACACCAAGCAGGACGGCAAGAGAAATCCACGTATGTCAATACTATTTATACCTAATATATTATCAGTATATAAACTAGATCAGTAATTTTTCTTTTTCTTGTTCTTTATAAATTCATGTTTTGGTTGTTTTGTCATTGTATACAAACTGAAGCACTAATGGTGTGTTCTATTACCTCGGAAGTTGGAAGTCAGAGCTGGGAATGACGTCACAGCCAAGGTATGAGCGTTCCAGTTACGGGATATCAAAAATGGCCACATCCACGAAAGCTATTCTTGCACAATCTTGCCTTGTCTGAATACAAACAACTTATAAAAGTATGCATTTATTCTGCAACCTTCAAACACGGTGGACAAAGAGGAAACACAGAGGGTATTGCTAGCAATGTAAAACATATAAAACACATTGAAAATGTACAGTATGTGTCCTTCCAGCAAGATGGGGGCGCTGTTCCACTAGTGACAGCTTTTCCCATCAGGACTGTTAGTCTAATTAATGTAGAACTGCATTATTAAATATAGTATGCACAGTCTGTGGTAAAGTTTTAACATAGTGCAAGGCAATGTCCAATCGAGTATTTTCAATAATTTCCCTCAAAATACAATAATTTTGTTACGATAAGTTAGGCCTGGGCGATATATAAGTTTTATCAATAAATTTGAGTTTTTTGTTGCAGACGATGAAAAAAAAAAAAAGATTTAGTTTTTCCTCTTGCTCTGGCATACTTTTTTCCCCCACAAGCTTCCGTAGCCCTCGCCTGCCCCCTCACTTCCTGAGCAGAGATTCAAAACATGGCTAAAGCTAACGCTAATGAGAGCGAGATGTTTGTTCCAAAAAAAAAAAAAAGTGTTGTTAGTACTTTGGTTTTATGGCTACAGGCGTGGAACAAATGACTGCACGGTGCAAAGTTTATTTAAAAAAGCAGCAGTACAGCAAACTTATTCCAGCATCTGAATCCAAAGCCTCCAGTAGTGTGCGGGAAATGCAACTCTACAAAACCTCAATAATAAACAAACTCAGGTTAAAATGCCTCATACTGTGATGGAATCATTTACACCAGGTATGTATGA
Source organism: Nerophis ophidion (assembly GCF_033978795.1). Taxonomy (NCBI): domain Eukaryota; kingdom Metazoa; phylum Chordata; class Actinopteri; order Syngnathiformes; family Syngnathidae; genus Nerophis; species Nerophis ophidion. Next base: position 674,366 of record NC_084614.1, read on the forward strand.
TACCATGTATGATGAGAAGGAGCACAGGGAGAGCGATGACTAAAGCAGTCGCTCTGCACACCGACAAAATGTGTGAATGGGAAAAACCTGCCTTAATCAATTTACTAAAATTATTATAGAGTCTTCTCAATGTTTTACGTGATTATCTATTTGCATGCAATATACAGTACTACATTTTTAATTACAGAAGTAATTTATTCAATATAATAAGACAGAAGGTTTGAATTTTTACATTACGAATCTCAATGTTGGAAATTATTATATATTTGCATGTAATATGCAATGCTCCATTTTTCTTAACAAAAGTATTTTATTCAAGACAGAAGTTTAGCATTCCAGACAAAGCTCCTAAATTCGTTCTTTGAAAATTATTCCCATAAAAAGTACAAATGTAATTCAGCCTAAATAGAAAAACATTATTTAAACTAGAGTTTGCTAAAAGTATGATGCAGTGTATGTAGTGTCATTTCAAACTCCTAGTTTTCGATCAAATAAAAGAAAAAACTTATCCCCGTCATTTGTATTCCACTGTTTATTTAAAAAGTAAGGAAAAAAAATATATGCAAAATTAGTTTTTTGTGAAAAAATTTCAAAATTTTATTTTTAGGCTGTATCACCCACCTAAGGTGTCATTTCCCATCTGGTAACGCTGCATGCTATAGATTTCCAGTCTGCACGTGCACTGTAGTAAATACAGCATTGTCTTAAATTACGTGAAATCCAATCCGTGGCGTCTAAAATGTCACTCAGTGTCTGTCTTGCTGCATGATCGCTTTAATTACACGTCTGTCAAAAGTGTGGATCAAAGTACGTAATTATTACGCATGCGCCTTAGAATAGGGGCAAGTCCCTCCTTTTCTTCTGCAATTTGCTTAGCTTGCTGCACTCCAGTGGAGTGACACTGAGAATTTAAAGCATTTTCAATTTTGACCTCATAGTGCAGTCAGTTTTCTGGTTCTTAACGGTGTTTTAAATACATGTAAGAAAGAGTGATGATAAATTGATGCGGTGACAACAAGCAATAAGTGTGAAACATCTGAGATTCATTAAGATCTCCCACATTTTCCTGCATTACTCACCTTCCGCCTCCGTGGGTATTAGTGCTGCTCTTTTATGTAGGTCATGCTATTGCTATTAGATAATAAGATGACATTTCCTGCTCCGAGGAAGACTTCACTACATAATAAAAGCTTTGTGTTGTGTTCTTCACATCTTGTTCCTTTGGAGTGCAGGGCAAGGCTTTACATTAAAGGAAGGGTCAGAAAAAAGAAAAGATAAGTCTACCTATGTATGAGTTGCGGGTATTGATGATGTCATCATGACCCTCTGTTGGAGGCCTCGCCGTCATTAATTAAACTGTGCCACTGCTGTTCGCTCTGTGTTCCCATGGTAACCGTGTGTAGTGTCTACTTCCCCCAACCGAGGCAGAAATGTCCATCAATTCACTGGGTTCCATTTTCCTCTTTGCCACAATGTCAAGTATCTTAACATGTGTAAAGTGCATTTTTATTTAAACATGGATGGATTAAGATAAGTATCAACATGATAATATACATTATGTGATGATGTGTGTGTCAAGGTGGCGCGTGTTGGCTGACAGCCTGACCCCAGAATGCAAAGACAAAAAAGCGGCATGCAGGTAAAAATAGTTTAAAGGCCTACTGAAATGAGATTTTCGTATTTAAACGAGTATAGCAGGTCCATTCTATGTGTCATACTTGATCATTTCGCGATATTGCCATATTTTTGCTGAAAGGATTTAGCAGAGAACATCCACGATAAAGTTCGCAACTTTTGGTCGCTAATAAAAAAGCCTTGCCTTTACCGGAAGTAGCAGACGATGTGCGCGTGACATCACAGGTTGTAGGGCTCCTCACATCCTCACATTGTTTATAATGTGGGCCTCCAGCAGCAAGAGCTATTCGGACCGAGAATTTCCCCATTAATTTGAGCGAGGACGAAAGATTTGTGGATGAGGAAATTAATAGTGACGGACTAAAGAAAGAAAAAAAAAAGTTTAAAAAAAATGGTGTTTGCATTGGGAGCGATTCAGATGTTTTTAGACACATTTACTAGGATAATTCTGGGAAATCCCTTATCTTTCTATTGTGTTGCTAGTGTTTTAGTGAGTTAAATAGTACCTGATAGTCGGAGGGGTGTGTCCACGGGTGTGTTGACGCCAGTCTCTGAGAGAAGTCACGGCAGCTAAGCACGACAGAAGCTCCGCTGATCTCCGGTAAGAGGCGACTTATTTCCACAATTTTCTCACCGAAAACTGCCGGTCGACATGACCGCTCTGATCCATAATAAAGCTTCACCTCCAGGAATTTTAAACAAGGAAACACCGTGTGTTTGTCTGGCTAAAAGCTAAAAGCTAAAAGCTTCCCACCTCCACCTTTCTACTTTGACTTCTCCATTATTAATTGAACAAATTGCAAAAGATTCAGCAACACAGATGTCCAAAATACTGTGTAATTGCGCGATGATAAGAGACGACTTTTAGCCGTAAGTGGTGCTGTGCTAATATGTCCCCTCCAACCAATAACGTCATTATACGCGTCATCATTCCGCGACGTTTTCAACAGGAAACTCCACGGGAAATTTTAAATAGTAATTTAGTGAACTAAACCGGCCATATTGGCAAGTGTTGCAATGTTAATATTTCATCGTTGATATATAAACTATCAGACTGCGTGGTCGGTAGTAATGGGTTTCAGTAAGCCTTTAATTCTTTACGAAAATAGCAAAAATAAAAAGTTAAAGTTAAAGTACTAATGATAGTCACACACATGAGGTGTGGCGAAATTATTCTCTGCATTTGACCCATCACCCTTAATCACCCCGTGGGAGGGGAGAGGAGCAGTGAGAAGCAGCAGTGGCCGCGCCCTGGCCGCGCCATTTTTAGTGATTCAACCCTCAATTCCAACCCATGACGAGAAGAAACAAAAAGGGCTTGTGCACGGCACGTCGGGGCAGCAAAGTTACTCATACACCCTAACAGAAGGCAACAATCCAGAGATGGCAAGGAGCAACAGGTGAACCTGTTCATAAGAAATGCCAAACAGTTGTGCTGACAAGGCACTCAACAAAGTGAAGATGCAACAAAACAAGGAGTTCAACAGTATGTAGAACCAAAATAAGAGCACCAGCACTGGAAATGATACAGAGCACAGGAAAATAACTACCATATTTTGCAGGCTATAGAGCGCACTGGTATTTAAGCCGCACCCACCAAATATTGAAAGAAAAAAATATGTTATTAGCCGCAACTGACTATTGACTACAGATACTGTACATAGCGGTATGGAAAATGTTATAAATGTTTATTAACATTCCTTAATTGTTTTCAAATGGTGCCTGTAACACGGCAGTAAAACAGCTAATCAAACAAAACAAGTTATCTTCAGGGACCCACTAGCTGTGGAAGCTCGCTCTCCAAGTAGCTAAACAGACTCAATAAATCCACGGTGACGTTTTGGTAAATTTAGGAAAACTGAAACAATGCAAAAAGAATGCATTTTAAAGTTAATAATACTAACACAAACACTTGTAAATGTGTAAGCATATTCGCTAATGCTAATGATGCAAGCTTAATTACACTTCGATTGTACGCACTAGGGCTGTGAATCTTTGGGTGCCCCACGATTCGATTCAATATCGATTCTTGGGGTCGTGATTCGATTATATATTGATTTATTCGATTCAACGTGATTCTCGATTCAAAAACTATATTTTTCCGATTCAAAACGATTCTGTATTCATTCATTACATAGGATTTCAGCAGGATCTACCCCAGTCTGCTGACATGCTGGCAGAATAGTAGATTTTTTTTTTTAAAGCTTTTATAATTGTAAAAGACAATGTTTTATCAACTGATTGCAATAATGTAAATTTGTTTTAACTATTAAACAAACCAAAAATATGACTTATTTGATCTTTGTGAAAACATTGGACACAGTGTGTTGTCAAGCTTATGAGATGCGATGCAAGTGTAAGCCACTGTGACACTATTGTTCTTTTTTTTTTTTTATAAATGTCTAATGATAATGTCTATGAGGGATTTTTAATCACTGCTATGCTGAAATTATAACTAATATTGATACTGTTGTTGATAATATTCATTTTTGTTTCACTACTTTTGGTTTGTTCTGTGTCGGTTTGTGTCTCCTCTCAATTGCTCTGTTTATTGCCGTTCTGAGTGTTGCTGGGTCAGGTTTGGTTTTGGAATTGGATTGCATTGTTATGGTATTGCTGTGTATTGGTTTGTTAGATTGATTAAAAATAAAAAATAAAAATAAGGATTAAAATAAAAATGAAAATATTTTTTTTAATGAGAATCGATTCTGAATCGCACAACGTGAGAATCGCGATTTTTATTCGAATCAATTTTTTCCCACACCCCTAGTACGCACACTTCTGTATGAAAACACTCCTACAGTTGTTGTTTAGTATGAATTGTGTTAGTTCAGTGGTCACCCCCCTTTAGAGTCCGAGATCTCTGGTGTCAACTAAAAACCAGCAGTGTCGAAAGTTGCGGGATGTAAAGCTTAAGAGCGAGAGGGGCCTGTTGGCGGGTCTGTTGGTCACTGTTTGGGTGGAGGTGCCACTGATGTCGTATTTTTTTTTTTCTAATATTTTGACGATCTAACGGTAGGATCCCAAAGATCGACTGGTAGATCACAATCGACGGGTTGGCGACCTCTGCTTTAGTTATATTGTTAAACTTACAAACTTTGCTCGGAGTGATGAATGAAGAATCCTTTTGAGCAGAACCGCTATAGATGGTTATACTTCCAGATTCAAGGCACTTAAGTACATTTTGAACTCGTTCAAAAAAATGGCGCCATAGCAAAAACAATAACACACCTTTTCAGTTTCTTTGTCTGATGAAAATGAAAACTATTTGTTGAATCCAAAACATTATGGCCGCACCGATTTATAAGCCACAGGATTCAAAGCGTTGAAAAAAGTAGCATCTCATAATCTGGAAAGTACGGTAACAATGTCTAAACTGTTATGTGGGTTTATGATTGTGTGCAGTTCCGGACAATAAAGAAGATACAGAGCAGAGGCACACCGAATTGCGTTAATATACATTTGTCTATTTCATGTTTTGCACAATTTGGCAATTCTTTTCCAAAATGTGTAACTTTGACGAAAGAAATCGACCAAAAGCAAGTATCCACTGCAGAGGACTTCGGTTCTGAGGAGGCTATACCATCATTAAGCTCAACTAAACAGTCACATTAAAACCAATTAGATCAAAACAACCCGTCCTGACCTCAATACTCCTAATAGAACACTTAAGGACATGTGAACTATACTGGAAAATATATACTGGTCAGTGCAAAGTGTAATCATCACACATTTCCCCTCAGCAGTGCTTTTTTCTATCTGCAGCATCTGTCTCAACAAAAACAGCAGCTTCACACTAATCCTACCCTGGGCAGAAGCTGAACCCTTGCACTCTCATTCAGAGGTCTAGTGGCTGGAAGAGCGTGTCAGTGCTCTGCTTAAAACATCCTCACCTGCTGGGCTCTCCAGAACAACACAGGCCCTTCACCCTTCATTTTCAGAACTTGCCCCGTGTCACCATGCTGATGATGCACAGCCATTATTGTCAAGTGCTATTAAAGAATGAGTTAGATAATTAAAATGTGCAAGCAAATTAGAATTATGGGATAATACAGTGGGGCAAAAAAATATTTAATCAGCCACCGATTGTGCAAGTTCTCCCACTTAAAATGATGACAGTTGTCTGTAATTTTCATCATAGGTACACTTCAACTGTGAGAGACAGAATGTGAAAAAAAAAATCCAGGAATTCACATTGTAGAAATTTTAAAGAATTTATTTGTAAATTATGGAGGAAAATAAGTATTTGGACAACCATTCAAAGTTCTCACAGATGGAAGGAGGTTTTGGCTCAAAATCTCACGATACATGGCCCCATTCATTCTTTCCTTAACACGGATCAATCGTCCTGTCCCCTTAGCAGAAAAACAATCCCAAAGCATGATGTTTCCACCCCCATGCTTCAGAGTAGTTATGGTGTTCTTGGGATGCAACTCACTATTCTTCTTCCTCAAAACACGACGAGTTGAGTTTATACCAAAATGGATACATGGATGATACAGCAGAGGATTGGGAGAATGTCATGTGGTCAGATAAAACCAAAATAGAACTTTTTGGTATGAAGTCAACTCGTTGTGTGCGGAGGAAGAAGAATAATGAGTTGCATCCCAAGAACACCATAACTACTGTGAAGCATGGGGGTGGAAACATCATGGTTTGGGGCTGTTTTTCTGCTAAGGGGACAGGACGATTGATCCGTGTTAAGGAAAGAATGAATGGGGGCCATGTATCGTGAGATTTTGAGCCAAAACCTCCTTCCATCAGTGAGAACTTTGAATGCTTGACCAAATACTTATTTTCCACCATCATTTACAAATAAATTCTTTAAAATTCCTACAATGTGAATTCATGGATTTTTTTTCACATTCTTTCTCTCACAGTAGAAGTGTACGTACGATCATCATTTTAAGTGGGAGAACTTGCACAATCGGTGGCTGACTAAATACTGGTTTGCCCCACTGTGTAAGTCATAGGTGAGCTATTCTTTTCAACGGAGGGCTTCATGCAAAAAATCAAAGATGTAGGGGAAATTTTGATATAATACGGTGGAACAGTATTATGTTATCGACATCGCTGAAATCAAAATCATTCCTTGTACATTAACTTACCAAATAATAACACAATATTTTAACCAACTGCAGTTTGTCGACATGATTTTTGCATATTTTTATTTTGGTTCTTCAGTTTTCATATGATATTGTAGCAAAGCGAGTAGTGTGTATGTTTATGAGTGATTCCATGTACACTTCAGCAATGCAGCGACATAGCGATCGACTGAATGCCCTGAAATTACAATGACCTGGATGAATAAGAACATTCATAGACATGTTTACTAAGCACTCATTTGTTGGTGTTGTTTAAAGCTAGCTTAGCGGCTATCTTAAAAATTAATAGAGATGTCCAATAATATCAGCCTGACGATAACATCGGCCGATAAATCCTTTAAAATGTAAAATTGGAAATTATCGGTATTAGTTTCAAAGTTAGCGGTATCGGTTTTTAAAAAAGGAAAACTTTTGCCTTTTTCAAACGCCGCTGTGTACACGGACGTAGGGAGAAATTCATAGCCTAATGAACTTTAAAGGCACTGTTTTTGTGTGCCAGCCCAGCCACATAATATTTACAGCATTTCACACACAAGTGAATGCAATTCATACTTGATCAACAGCCATACAGGTCACACTGAGGGTGCCCATATAAACAACTTTAACACTGTTACAAATATGCGCCACACTGTGAACCCGTACCAAACAAGAATGACAAACACATTTCGGGACAACATTTGCACCGTAACACAACATAAACACAACAGAAAAAATACCCAGAACCCCTTGCAGCACTAACTCTTCCGGGACGCTACAATATACACCCCGCTATCCCCTAACCCACTCCCCATCCTCAATCCCCCCCCACCCCCCCAATACCATCCACCTCAACCCCCTCATTCTCTCAGAGCATGACCCAATTTCCAAGGTGTTTTGAGGCATGTTAAAAATAAATAATGCACTTTGTGACTTCAATAATAAATATGGCAGTGCCAAGTTGGCATTTTTTTCCATAACTTGAGTTGATTCATTTTGGAAAACCTTGTTACATTGTTTAATGCATCCAGCGGGGCATCACAATAAAATTAAACATAATAATGTGTTAATTCCACGACTGTATATATCGGTATCGGTTGATATCAGCATCGGTAATTAAGAGTTGGACAATATCAGATATCGGCAAAAAAGCCATTATCGGACATCTCTAGAAATTAGTGTGCCTGCTCCTGGTTTGCTCTCCTATTAACTTAAATTTTATAACATTGAAAGCCATTTGTGGTCTTAACTTTATTTGTACCAAAAGTGTGGTTTAACTGTAAGAAGGACAATGATGCTGGTGATGTAGCGCGTTAAAGGGTCCGTATTATGCATCCCAGCATATCAGGCAGCTATTTTTGTGTATTTGGGATCCCCATGAATCCCGAAAATGTAAAATCAAACCAGGAAGGCAAGGCGCAGATATTCCTAAAACAATATTGCCATGTTTCAAACTTGCTTATATGGTAGAGGTTTACCCAAAGAGCTTTGCACAAGTCTGACATTTTCATTCAGTTGTAGTCAATGAGTTCCTAATTTTTCTCTATCTTCTTGTTGTGGTGCAGACTTGCTCGTACAGGCACATTCATACCAAAATCCCCTGCTGTAGCCATTTCTAATAAAAATAATTGTATAGTTCTAACTTATATCGGTCAGTATACTCAATGGTGGATGGGGAGGAGACACAGTCAAAGGGGGCTTGGCCTGAAGGCGGGTTTTGGCATGTAAATTAGACCGCCCACAAAATAGAGCTTTCTAAAGACACAGCCTGAATGCGGCTTGAAGGTGGTCTGTAAAATCAAATATGTATGCAAAATATTGACCAAAGAACCCCCATTACATGTTATGTAGACCATAAGGAAGTGTTTTAAATGAGAAAAAATAAATCATAAACACATGCACGTTGTGGAATAAGGCGGCGCATTGGAGAAAAAAACGACAGCAACAAGCCCCTGCCAACTCACAATGAAGCAAAGTACTGTGTCTCGCCGTCTGACATGTATCTGCTGTTTTTGTGTCCAGAAAAAGTGATAATGGTGTCAGATGTATATTTAAATATATTACACAGGCTGTAGAGAATTGTGATGTGTAATAAACATTTCTGCAAAGTTAACATTATACTGTATAGCCAACATGCTGACAAACACAAGGATTACATATGATAGGCTTAGTTCGGCACAGCCTCAGCTCATATTTTTGCTTTGTATTTGATGCAAATTCAGCATTTGTTTTTTTAAGAAAACTTTCAGAATAATAGGAATTTTCGTCAAAATTACCCTTTAAGGTCTCAAATTTCATTAACAGGTTAGCAGTTGACCATAAATGCCCATGTCGACTTAAGCAAATACTTTTTAGTAATAATAATAATCCATCCATCCATTTTCTACCGCTTATTCCCTTTGGGGTCGCGGGGGTTCGCTGGTGCCTATCTCAGCTACAATCGGGCGGAAGGAGTTGTACACCCTGGACAAGTTGCCACCTCATCGCAGGGCCAACACAGATAGACAGACAACATTCACACTCACATTCACACACTAGGGCCAATTTAGTGTTGCCAATCAACCTATCCCCAGGTGCATGTCTTTGGAGGTGGGAGGAAGCCGGAGTACCCGGAGGGAACCCACGCATTCACAGGGAGGACATGCAAACTCCACACAGAAAGATCCCGAGCCCGGAATTGAACCCCAGACTACTCAGGACCTTCGTATTGTAAGCTAGACGCACTAACCCCTCTGCCACTGTGAAGCCCTAATAATAATTATAATATTAATAATAATAGTAATAATAATAATAACAACAACAACAGGGTGCACTTTGATGTTGTTGTTCGACAGACCGGGTTCAACATTAGCAGGACCGACTTAAGCAGGTTCCACTGTACGCTGAAACCAATGTAGGTCAACATAAGCTAAGAGGTGTAAAAAATTTGAAGAAAAGCCCAGCTTTGAGTTACAGTTGAGAAAGAAAACATAGACTAGCATTAGTGAGACAACTTGTAACATTTTAACTTTTCAAACTGTTTTCCAGGCCAGACTTTGAACACCCCTCAGCCCTACACTTTAAAGGGGCAACAAGAAGGAATTGGGTTGCTAAGGAACTTTATTTATCACAAACAATTCAGAGTAAATTCCATGCCGACTTAAGGCGAGAGAGGTGGGGCACCACTCCTCGGATTGATCAGCAGTCAATCACGCGGACAACACGCAAACACCGGCTTTTAGCTCACGTTCACGCCCAACAGTTTTTAGATGGCCAGAGGAAAATGGAGTACTACTGAAAACAGAACATGTACACAAAATATTTTGATTGAGGGTCAAACTGTCACCATCATAAAACCTGTAGTTTTATGATGGTGACTAAGATTTTAACATTGATAAATATCCATTGTAAAACATGCCTTTAAAATAAAAGCCTACTGTCATATATTTCCCCCAGCACACACACTTGTTGAGTTGACTAAGTCCTACAAGTCATACTGTATGTTATTATACCCTTTAGTATAGTTTTGGTACATATTTTTTGCTTTTATTGTGAAATGACATCTTCTGCAATTAACAGATTCCTGACAGACACTTCACATTACTGCTTTACTTGTGAAACACTTGCTACTGATATGGGAATAAACGCTGTATTAGGAATAAAACATCCTCTCGCATTAGATTACGTCGCTGAAAACACCTCACCCTCTATTTTGTCCTTATTTTAACCCATTTACCAGGAAATTCAACGTAGGCTTTCCTTATTTTCACCTTTTTTTCAGGAAATTTCTATTATTTTCAAATGTAAATGTTAATACTGTAGATATGTACAGGAACATTAATATTGATACTGATACATTTTAGTATTTTTTTGTTTTTTCTTTTTAGAAAAATCACAAAAATTTAACAATAAATAAATCCAAAAATATAGGACAAAATAAACAACATAATGAAACCGTTGTTAGAGCAAAATGAAGGCAAAGGTGCAAAATAAATAAACAAAAGCAAAAACTACTTCTGGTTCTCATTCAAAATAATAATAATAATAATAATTAATTCTGTTCATAATGCGCTTTTTTAAGGACTCAAGGACACCGTACAAAACAAGAAATAGGGACTGAAAATATAAATCAGAAAAATTTGAAAATAAGCCATAAACAGATGGAAAAAAATGTAACTTAAAGATATCAAATAAAAAAATATATAGCTCGAATTAAAATGAATAAGCAGTCCAAAACAAATAATTTTTGACTAATGAGAGGAGACAGTGAGATGGAGAGACGAGGATCTGAAACAACCAGAGGGTGTGGCATCATGGAACAGGTTGAAAAGATATGATGTGGGGCGAGGTTATGGATAGTGTTGAAAGTGAGGAAAATATTTTGAAATTAGATGCAGTTTTTGACAATAAACACAAATATAATGTACATATTAACAACAAAACAACAATAAAAATATTTGTGGGGAAAAAAAACATAAAATATCGATCTTTTCACTCTGGAATTTATATTGATACTAATACTACTACCCTTGATATCGATACTATCAATTACGGTTGCACGATTTTGAGAAAAAAACCTAATTGTGGTTTTTCTGCCAAAAATTGTAATAGCAATTTGGTTTGTAATTTTTAGATTTTATTCATTTAGATGGACAGAACTGCTAGAATGATGTGAAAGACAACATGTTACTTTTAGACTGTCAATCAAAATTATTGTCTCAAGTTGCAAGACAATATGCAATGATCTACTTAAAAAGAAGTGGGATTTATGTATAAAACAGCCTCATTGAACTAAGTTGACAGGCATCGTACTACTTTCACTGAATAAGTTCCTTCAGCCATTTTACACTGTCACCATCCATCCATCGATCCATTTCTACGGCTTATTCCCTTTTGGGGTCGCGGGGGGCGCTGGCACCTATCTCAGCTACAATTGGGCGGAAGGCGGGGTACACCCTGGACAAGTCGCCACCTTATCGCAGGGCCAACACAGATAGACAGACAAAATTCACACTCAAGTTTACACACTAGGGCCAATTTAGTGTTACCAATCAACCTATCCCCAACCTATCACTGTCACCATTAAAACTTTTTTAAGATACTGTACAGTTAAACAACGCAAATGGTGTTTGTCATTAGCATACTGACTGCATCGGCTGCAGCACTGTGTCCTGTAACCACTTTTGATTAGTCGGCAGACCAAGGACGCAAGGCTCGATAATTCTGATTCAATGTGAAGATGGAAGAGAGAAAACAAAAACCCTCCGCCTCGTAAAATTAATAATCACATAAATCAAAACCTTGATGTCGATTCGATGTCGATTATTTTGTGCAGCGCTACTGTCAATATCTGGATAGGTCATAATTTGATTCAAGAGGTTTTGTAAAACTGCTAATATGTTATCAACAATACACTTCCCCCTAAAAACGCATGTTTCCTTTTTACGCTTACAGGAAAACACTAAATGATTTTTATGATACACTAAACGCCCCATAGACAGCCAGCATGATATGATACAGTAAGTGTCCACCATTGTTTCAGTGCGAAAAGCTGATGCCTAAAGCAAATGTTCATCCACTAGAAAAAACATCTATGTGGAAATTTCCTCCAAATGATATGCTTACAATCCACAATGAATCATCACATTATTCCGGACTTCTTATTGTGTGCTGCTGGTCAGGCTAAATATGTGGGTCACCATTCTAGGGCGCGAGTGGAAAGGGCACCGCTGCTCCATCTTTGCTCACATTTTTTGTTTCACTTACTGACTACTCAAAGATGTCGACGCTCTTCAAAAAAGACTGAGCTAATAAACAGAACTTGCGTTTTTTTTGTCTTTTTTTAGATTAATTTACTGAATAGTGATTGTGAAACCACAACCAGCCACTCTCTCACTCCGTCCAGTGAACTCAAACAGCCTTCATTCAGTAAGCAGGCCATGGAAAATATGACTTTATGTCTTCATTCCTGTCTTGCGCTCCTGTATTGTCCTTGTTATGAAACACTGCCTTACATTTTTCTGGAGAGCAAACCCTCCTTTTTCACTTCATTCCTCCCAAGTAAGGTAAGCTTCTTATTGTTAAAGTTGAGGTACTTGGACTTTGTACTGAACTGCATTTGCAAAACACAGGAAGCAAAAGTTACTTCTAAACCCCTCATGCCCCCCGTACAAAAAACATGCTCGTGTAATTACCTCTCTATAACTGCAGACGTCATTTACTCTCCAGTGACGCCCTGCTCTCGAAGACAAATGAGTATGCATATAATCATGATACGCCTGACCAAGAAAGTAGGCTAATAACATCTACATTTTTAATGACCAAAAATATGATCGTTAGCACACTGGAAAGAAGGAAAATAATCATGCAGTCTAGTTTCCTCAGTCTGAGCAATGACAGATGTATTCAAGATTGATTATAAGTGCAATGAAATATTGTTTGAATGCTGAAAGGCGAAAAAGTGTAAACAGGATGGCGGGCACATGTAACAAAGTGAGTAACATGCTCACAATTTATGAGAGTCCTTGAGCAAGCTCTCAAATCAATTCCAGGTCTGGTATAAAACACATTTCTAAAAAAAAGCCTGTCTTAGATGTTATTTTAAAGAATGAACACTGTACCGTATTCAGAACAAATAGGATGACGTTTGCCAACCGCCACTTGAAAAACGAAATTGTCACATAAATAAAAACAAAAGTATTTGTACGTTATTGAGCCTAAAAAAGGATGCACTTTGTACCATGAGAGTCAAAAATTGTTTGTAAAATGTAAATGAATGAATCACAGAGTGTTTTATATTAGATCCTTTTCAACCACTGGAACTTTTTCAGGAACTTTCCTGAAAAAAGTTCCTTCTGTGTTTCCACCAAAAACTACTTGGGAAGATTTAGTTTTTCAAGAACTATTTTTAAATTCTGCCAGTGATGTGGGCTTTTTTGAAGGTTCCTTGAACCTCATCGGGTGCAGGCTTTGCTATCGACCGCTGATTGGTTGAACTCACTTTAGGGTGTTTGTAAGACTTTTTTTTTCGAACACACTTTCCATTACGACTTGTTTATTTCTTGTTTCTTGTATAGATCTATTACAGCAAACTTGAGAACGAGTAGAAAAAAAATAAACGAACTTACGACTTGCAGGACCTTTTAAGCGGCATCTCTGTGCTGAAGAACGCTAATCAGTGGAACTATCTTGCAGTGTTTTAATCAGCCATATAGTCTTCAAAACTATACGCAGTTTAATGCTATTTATGATTTTTCACAAACTTCATTTCCATACGCGAAGCTACTAAAAGTGGACAGAATCTTGGAAACGTATTTACGGAGGAGTATGTAAAGTATTCAATTAGACTCGAAGCAGGGACCTCAACTGCTTACTACTCTGAGACTTTGTTGGATAGATGTGAAATAAAGGAGGGAGTACACGAGTACAATGAAAGTAAATCACACCAAATGATCACTATATACTTTGTTACATGTTGTTAAAATAGTGACCCGCCATTTGTGTCGTTTCAAGATAAGTCAACAAAATGCTAATGCTACAAGATAACACTGAATCTGATGTGTTTGTGTTGTCGCCATGGGATAAACACTGAAATGTATTCTTAATGTATTGTTAATCACGGATGAAATGGACCATAAGGACTAGCCTGATCCTCATAAATTATTCATTTAATGAGGAGACAACTTTCTGACTGTTAGAAACTAAGGACAAAAGCCTGACTTTTTATGAACAATTTGGTACTCCGGCTTTCTCCCACTTCCAAAGACATGCACCTGGGGATAGGTTGATTGGCAACACTAAATTGGCCCTAGTGTGTGAATGTGAGTGTGAATGTTGTCCGTCTATCTGTGTTGGCCCTGCGATGAGATGGTGACTTGTCCAGGGTGTATACCGCCTTCCGCCCGATTGTAGCTGAGATAGGCGCTACTATTGACTTTGTTTTTCTCAAACATTTGTATTTAATGAAATAAAACCCTGATCGGAACATTCCTCATTTGAAATATAAAATAAAAATGACTTCTACCTTTTGAGGCAGAGGCAGCAGATTCGATCCTCGGTCAGGTTTATGTTACGGAAAAGTACAGTATTTTAAATGTGATTGTCTGACTACAGACATTTATTCATTTTGCTCTGTTAATTTTGGTAATATCCACACAAAAACATTATGAACAATTAGTTTCCCAATTAATTAAATAAATAATAAATACAAATATAATGTTAAAAATATGAAAAATGAATAAATTATTCCAAAACATGTAAGGTTGTGGGGAAAAATCGATTCGAATACGAATCACGATTCTCACGTTGTGCAATTCAGAATCGATTCTCTTTTTTTTTTTAAATCGATTTTTATTTTTTTATTTTTTTTAATCAATCCAACAAAACAATACACAGCAATACCATAACAATGCAATCCAATTCCAAAACCAAACCTGACCCAGCAACACTCAGAACTGTAATAAACAGAGCAATTGAAAGGAGACACAAACACAACAAAGAACAAACCAAAAAAAGTGAAACAAAAATTAATATTATCAACAACAGTATCAATATTAGTTATAACTTTACCATAGCAGTGATTAAAAATCACTCATTGACATTACCATTAGACATTTATAAAAATTAAAAAAAAGAACAATAGTGTCACAGCGGCTTACCCTTGCATCGCATCTCATAAGCTTGACAACACACTGTGTCCAATGTTTTCACAAATATAAAATACCGGTAAGTCGTATTTTTGGTTCATTTAATAGTTAAAACAATTATACATTATTGCAATCAGTTGACAAAACATTGTCCTTTACTATTATAAAAGCTTTTTTTTTTTTTTAAATCTACTAGTCTAGCATGTCAGCAGACTGGGGTAGATCCTGCTGAAATCCTATGTATTGAGTGAACAGAATCGCTTGGAATCGGAAAAATATCATTTTTGAATCAAGAATCGCGTTGAATCGAAAAAAATCGATTTATAATCGAATCGCGACCCCAAGAATCGATATTGAATCGAATCATGGGACACTCAAAGATTCGCAGCCCTTATAAATGTATATATATTAGGGGTGTGGGAAAAAATCGATTCGAATATGAATCGCGATTCTCACGTTGTGCGATTCAGAATCGATTCTCTTTTTTTTTTTAAATTGATTTTTTATTTTATGTTTTTTATTTATTTATTTTATATATAATCGAATCGCGACCCCAAGAATCGATATTGAATCGAATCGTGGGACACCCAAAGATTTGCAGCCCTAAAAACATGCATTTAATTGACTAAAAGTTCAAGTGAAATAGAATAAAAATTGTTTTGCAGAAATTAAAAAAGCCCCCAATGAAAAAAGCTATGTTTCACTTTTTTTCAGGGTTCCGCCAACTCTAAATATGATGGACTTTACGTTGGTTTAAAACCTATACATTCTTACACCACAACACAGTGATAGAGGGGTTAGTGCGTCTGCCTCACAATACGATGGTCCTGAGTTCAATCCCGGGCTCGGGATCTTTCTGTGCGGAGTTTGCATGTTCTCCCCGTGACTGCGAGGGTTCCCTCCGGGTACTCCGGCTTCCTCCCACTTCCAAAGACATGAACCTGGGGATAGGTTGATTGGCAACACTAAATTGGCCCTAGTGTGTGAATGTGAGTGTGAATGTTGTCTATCTATCTGTGTTGGCCCTGTGATGAGGTGGCCACTTGTCTAGGGTGTAGCCCGCCTTCCGCCCGAAACGCAGCTGAGATAGGCTCCAGCGACAACCTGCAACCCCGAAAGGGACAAGCCGTAGAAAATGGATGGATGGATGGACATTCTTACACCACCAGGATGTCTTGGCTATGTAGGATTAACACTTAGGGCTTCTGGAAGCATCGAGAAATATGCATTGAAAAAACAACAATATTCCATTGGCAATATTATAAAATGCTCAAACACAGCACAACATGTTGGTGATTTGCTTTGCAATTTGAATTTGATGTTGTTATTTGAAAGAGCAGCTGTGTTGGCACCATTCGTTGTGGCTATATTCCATAACACGCTCTCCAACCACTGGGATGTGAGCCAGTACAAAGCCGTGGATCATTTGCTACTAGGCCGCACAGAAAGAATAAAAACTAATCCATCCATCCATCAATCCATCCATCCATTTTCTACCGCTTATTCCCCTTTGGGGTCGCGGGGGGCACTGGTGCCTATCTCAGCTACAATTGGGCGGAAGGCGGGCTACACCCTGGACAAGTCGCCACCTCATTGCAGGGCCAACACAGATAGACAGACAACATTCACACTCACATTCCCACACTAGGGCCAATTTAGTGTTGCCAATCAACCTATCCCCAGGTGCATGTCTTTGGAAGTGGGAGAAAGCCGGAGTACCCGGAGTGAACCCACGCATTCACGGGGAGGACAGGCAAACTCCACACAGAAAGATCCCAAGCCCGGGATTGAACCCTGACTACTCAGGACCTTCGTATTGTGAGACAGACGCACTAAACCCTCTTCCACCGTGAAGCCCATAAAAACTAATAATACACATAATTATATGATTTATAAACTGCAGATGTGCAGACTATTTTTCTAATAAATTCCCACAAGAGGGCAGCGTGTTTAAACATTGTTGGGAAATTGACAGGCATATCCTTGGGGTCTCCCTCAACTTTTTAATTTCAATCCTCTCAAAAAATACAATGTTACTTTAAAAAATGACAGCGGACACCCATTCGTGCTACAGCAAGACCACATACGCTTCTTTGAAAAGGGGAAAATGGGATTTATAAGTACAAAATAAAAACCAGCAACACATGAGTCGCATGATCCAAACCTGCTTTTGATCAGCTTTTGTATATCAAGTTCTACTATACTAGACATATTTATTGAAACTAAAAAAATACCTTATGTATGACTGTATGGAGCACTATAAGTTTCGTTAGGGACAAACAAAACTGAATTCCTACAATGAATAAACAAAGTCTCCATCTGCTAACTAGCTAGTTTGTGATCTCCTGCAATGTGGTGATGGGCCTTGTTGTAACGGCACATGCAGCAAACACCTTAAGCAAAAGATATGAGTCATAAATAGGTCACTCGCAGTCAGTTGGCCAATGCGTATTGTAAAAAAAACATTTATAATATTAGAGTGGAATGTTTGAAGTACCATAGTCACACCCAATTCTCTATGGTGATCTTGTGTTATGGATTAACGGTATAAGCAGTGTCAAGTGGTGTGAATCATTTCAGCTTAATCTGATGAATAGAGATGAGAAAAAGACTAGTGATAGAAGTGATGTCTTCTGACCCTTAAAGAAGATACAACGAAAGAACTAACTCCTCACACTTCATGTTCAGATACTTATCGCCAGTAAAGCAACTTAATCCATGCCGCAAATTTACAAAAAAAAAGGGTGTATCGAAAAAAGATGAAATCTCTTTTTTTCATGCCTCAGTGAATCATAGCCTGCAGCTTAGTGAGGACAAAGAGTGTGTGCTTTGGAGCAAGAGATCAACGACAGTGGCAATGGCGATGACGTCTGTAGAGGAAGTTATATAACCCGCGCTGAACATTTGGTCTGTCATAGTTACATGGTCAAAGAGGGTGACATGAATACCAGACATAATCTCCACAGTCATGTGCAAGATAGTTCCACTGCCCAAATAACATCAAGTAAGAAAAATGGGAGTCACCTGTGCAATTAAATGTAGAGCAATATGTAAATACAGAAAGTATGATGATAGTGAAACTGTGACAATGATTTACACACGTTTACATCTAACTCTGGTGTTGGTTCGTTTAATCAAATGTAAACATAATTACCTGAAAAGATATCGTTTGACAGATGGTCCACTTAAAGAAGTGAACGTAAAAATATATTTGAAAAGCTTTCATTAAATTTAAGTCATCACATGAGAACCTCCTGAATTTCACTATGTTGCAATTGCCCGGGAACTTGTGTTTGCCAGTTCGAGCCCAGAGAGCCCACTGTTACACCTTCACTTTGTTTACGTTGAAAGAGATGTTGACGTGATTTCTTTCATTGCCTCTCCCTTATGTTGCAACATAAAAATCGCGGCTATAGATCCCACTTAAGGGTTGCACAATGTTAAAGGTAACCTACTTGAGAAGTTTTCGATCGACATACACTTTTCAAATCATGATTTTACCTCTTCTCAAAAAAAGCCCACAAGATCAGTGGCTGTCATTTTTTTTTAATGTTAGCATAAAAATGCATGCTTTGCTGGATTTGTTAAAATCCTGTGCTATAAGGGTTAAAGTTACAAAAGACACCCAAAACACAACAAAACTAAATCTGATGCAATGTTTTTGGAAAAATAATCAGCTGAATGTTTTCTTTTTTTTTTTTTTGCAATTTAACATGTAATGATCTTTTTTTTTACGATTCAACATGTAATGATCTTTTTTTTGTGATTTAACATGAAATACTTTTTTCAAGTTGCTCCTTTCATGTATTATTTAACTAACACAAGCAATACATTTATATCAATTCA
Organism: Nerophis ophidion; assembly: GCF_033978795.1. Lineage (NCBI taxonomy): Eukaryota > Metazoa > Chordata > Actinopteri > Syngnathiformes > Syngnathidae > Nerophis > Nerophis ophidion. The sequence continues at coordinate 693,552 of NC_084614.1, forward strand.
AATAAAATATATCAGTTCTATCATACATAACGTGTTCTTTCTTATAAACCGAAAACGAAGCCTGCAAAACCCCTGTGCGAGTAGTAGTACTAATAGTAAATATAGCAGAGCATAAAAATAACAATATCAGTGTAAATGAGTCTGAATAGCAGCTACAGTTACAATATGTCTTTCATAAAAGCAATGGAAATAGAAACCCTGTTTCAATATAAGTTGGGAAATTGTGTTAGATGTAAATATAAACGGAATACAATGATTTGCAAATCCTTTTCAACCCATATTCAATTGAATGAACTACAAATACAAGATATTTGATGTTCAAACTCATAAACTTTATTTTTCTTTTGCAAATAATAATTAACTTAGAATTTCATGGCTGCAACACGTGCCAAAGTAGTTGGGAAAGGGCATGTTCACCATTGTGTTACATCACTTTTTCTTTCAACAACACTCAATAAATGTTTGGGAACTGAGGAAACTAATTGTTGAAGCTTTGAATGTGGAATTCTTTCCCATTCTTGTTTTATGTAGAGCTTCAGTCGTTCAACAGTCCGGGGTCTCCGCTGTATTTTACGCTTCATAATGCGCCACACATTTTCGATGGGAGACAGGTCTGGACTGCAGGTGGGCCAGGAAAGTACCACTCTTTTACAACGAAGACACGCTGTTGTAACACGTGGCTTGGCATTGTCTTGATGAAATAAACGGGAGCATCCATGATAACTATTCAACTATTCCTAGTCGGACTTTATCAGTGAATTCTCAGAGTTCGTTGCTGATCTAGTGACGCACGCCGATAATATAATTATAATGGAGGAGTTTAATATCCATATGAATACCCCATCGGACCCACCGTGCGTGGCGCTCCAGACTATAATTGACAGCTGCGGTCTTACACAAATAATAAATGAACCCAGGCATCGTAACGGTAATACGATAGACCTAGTGCTTGTCAGGGGTATCACTGTTTCCAAAGTTATGATACTACCGTATACTAAAGTAATGTCCGTTCATTACCTTATAAAATTCGAAGTTCAGACTCATGTTCGGCAAGCAAATAATAACAATAACTGCTATAGCAGACGCAACATTAATGCTGCCACAACGACGACTCTTGCTGGCCTACTGCCCTCGGTAATGGCACCATTCCCAAAGTATATGGGTTCTATTGATAACCTCACTAACAATTTAAACTACGCCCTGCGCGAAACTATTGATAGTATAGCACCGCTGAAGTTAAAAAAGGCTCCAAAAAGGCATACCCCATGGTTTACAGAAGAAATTAGAGCTCATAAATTAACATGTAGAAAGCTGGAACGCAAATGGCGCACGACTAAACTTGAGGTTTACAATCAAGCACGGAGTGATAGTTTAATAACTTATAAACGCATGCTTACCTTAGGTTAGGGTTGAAATATCGTATCGGCCGCCGATATCTGCCAAAAAATGCATATCGACAAGGCATGGGAAAATGCCGATCCAGATCCATTTTTTTTTTTAAATCCAACGCACAGATTTAAATAATACATTCCACTCTATTGCTGCTCCCTACGCTTCGTTCCGCATTTTCCAGCACACCTTCAACACATCCACAGGTCTGTGTTCTAACCGATAAGACGGCCGTATGAATTAAAAGTTATTTTAAAATGTCAGCTGTGTGGGATTATTTTACCCTACAAAACGAAAAAGATGAAGAGGTGGAGTGCAAAACATGCCACAATAAAGTCAAGCGTGGTGGTAAAGTTGTAAGACATTTTAATGACTCTTGAGAGTGAGAGGCATTTTAGCACTCATTATTGATGAACACAGGAGCAGGCTGACACCTGAGCATCTTGAAGTGCTCATCTTTGTTAGAAAGAATCTCCCCACTATGCTTGGACTTCAATTGTTTGCCCCCCCCTGACTGGGGCAAACAATTGAAAGAAGTGTGTAGATAGTTTTTTTTATTTTTAAGTTTACACTTGTTCAAGAGCAAGTATTGATGCTGAGTTATAGACATTTTATCCCACTCAGGTTGTTTGTGTGTTTTGCTTTTTTTAAAATTGTTTACAACATTATTTGCACTTTATACTGTTCACTTTTTTACTGTTTAATTATGCCATTTCTGTTTGTCATGTATAATTTTTTCTATTTTGTGTGTATCCTTGAATACCAACCATTGTGTATTATTCAAACTCACCTAATTCAGCTGGCTAGTTGTTATCAAGAGTACTAAAACCCCTTTCAACATGAATCTGACAACTAAGTAGGCTAAATAACTTTAAACTTTAATACATGATCGGATAGGCCAGTATCGGTATCGGATCAGAAGTGCAAAAACAATATCGGTATCGGATCGGAAGTGCAAAAATCTGGATCGGGACATCCCTACCTTAGCTAAAGCTAAATATTACTCAAATCTCTCCCGCCTTAATAAAAACGATCCGGAATTTTTGTTTAGTACAGTAGCATCGCTAAACCCACAAGGGACTCTTTCCAGTAGCTCCACCCACCCGGCAGATGACTTTATGAATTATAAGAAAATTGAACTCATTAGAAAGGAGATTAAAGACAATGCGTCCCAGCTACAACTGGGTTCAATTAACACAGATACGACTGTATATACGGCGGATACTGCCCTCCAAAATCTTTTCTCTCGTTTTGATGAAATAACATTAGAAGATTTGTTACAACGTGTAAATGGAATAAAACAAACAACATGCTTACTTGACCCACTTCCTGGGAAACTTATCAAGGAGCTCTTTGTATTATTAGGTCCATCAATGCTAAATATTATAAACTTGTCACTTTCCTCTGGCACTGTTCCCCTAGCATTCAAAAAAGCGGTTATTCATCCTCTCCTTAAAAGACCTAACCTCGAGCCTGACCTCATGGTAAACTACCGACCAGTGTCTCACCTTCCCTTTATTTCGAAAATCCTCGAAAAAATTGTTGCAGAGCAGCTAAATGAACACTTAACATCTAACAATCTATGTGAAACCTTTCAATCCGGTTTCGGGGCAAATCACTCTACGGAGACAGCCCTCGCAAAGATGACTAATGATCTATTGCTAACGATGGATTCTGATGCCTCATCTATATTGCTGCTCCTCGATTTTAGAGCTACTTTCGATACCGTAGATCATAATATTTTAATACCGCGTATCAAAACACGAATTGGTATGTCAGACTTAGCCCTGTCTTTGTTTAACTCTTATCTTAGTGACAGGATGCAGTGCGTTTCCCAAAACAATGTGACCTCGGACTATGTTAAGGTAACGTGTGGAGTTCCCCAGGGTTCGGTCCTTGGCCCTGCACTCCTCAGCATCTACATGCTGTCACTAGGCGACATCATACGCAAATACGGTGTTAGCTTTCACTGTTATGCTGATGAAACCCAACTCTACATACCCCTAAAGCTGACCAACACGCCGGATTGTAGTCAGCTGGAGGCGTGTCTTAATATGCGGTCCTCTCCAAGGTTTCTCATTGTCATCATTGTCGACGTCCCACTGGGGTGAGTTTTTCCTTGCCCTTTTTTGGGCTCTACCGAGGATGTTGTTGTGGTTTGTGCAGCCCTTTGAGACACTTGTGATTTTGGGCTGTATAAATAAACATTGATTGATTGATTGATTGATTGATTGATTGATTGATTGATTGATTGATAACGTTGCTTGGATGACAACATTTGTTGCTCCAAAACCTGTATGGACTATTCAGCATTAATGGTGCCTTCACAGATGTGTAAGTTACCCATACCTTGGGCACTAATACACCCCCATACCATCACAGGTGCTGGCTTTTGAATCCGGATGGTTATTTTCCTCTTTTTTCCGGAGGACACCACGTCCACAGTTTCCAAATATAACTTAAAACGTGGACTCGTCAGACCACAGAACTCTTTGCACTTTGCATTAGTCCATTTTAGATGAGCTCGGGCCCAGCGAAGCCGGCAGCGTTTCTGGGTGTTGTTGATAAATGCGTTTTGCTTTGCATAGTAGAGTTTTAACTTCCACTTAGAGATGTAGCGACCAACTGTAGTTACTGACAGTGGTTTTATGAAGTGTTCCTGAGCCCATGTGGTGATATCTTTTACACACTGATGTCGGTTTTTTGATGCAGTACCGCCTGAGGGGTCAAATGTCCATAATATCGTCGCTTACGTGCAGTGATTTCTCCAGATTCTCTGAACCTTTTGATGATTTTTTAAAATCCCGAAATTCCTTGCAATAGCTCATTGAGAAATTTTCTAAAACTGTTCGACAATTGGGGTGACCCTCGCCCCATCCTTGTTTGTGAATTACTTAGCATTTCATGGAAGCTACTTTTATACCCAATCATGGCACCCACCTGTTCCCAATTAGCCTGCACACCCGAGGGATGTTCCAAATAAATGTTTGATAAGCATTCCTCAACTTTATCAGTATTTATTGCCACTTTTCCCAACTTCTTTGTCACATGCTGACGGCATCAAATTCTAAAGTTAATGATTATTTGCAAAAAAAAAAAAAGTTGTCTTTGTAGCTTATTCAACTGAATATGGGTTGAAAATGATTTGCAAATCATTGTATTGCATTTATATTTACATCCAACACAATTTCCCAACTCATATGGAAACGGGGTTTGTACATTGGCTTTGACGTAACAGACATAAATATTCGTACACAAATTGCATGACTTTTTCGGTCAGTTTCTATCAGCCAATTTCCCAATTACAATAAGATTGTGTAGAATGCAACAAGGAGTCTGTTTACGTAAAGTAGTTGTATAGCCTTGGAATGGTGATGATGCTACTGTATATCCGGTTTCACTCTGATGTCAAAGTACAAGAGATCATCAGTAGGCGTTTATTGCTAGTGAGAAGCAATACATTCGCCACAATTCAGCCGATAACAGCATGAAATTGAAAATGATCATACGAAGTCAGTGGTGTTTTTAAATTAAAATAATATTTATTGGGTAGGGCTCATACCACGTAAAGATTCAGTACTGTACCCAATGAAAAATAAACTCTTATCAAATGCATTTCTTTAAGTTAAACTTGACCTCCAAATGACTTAATGCATCTCAATGCCATTTTAATCTAAGTGCTGACCCACTTATTATGTGTATGTGAAATATGCCTTACATACCCCTGATATTTCTGAGCTAGTTAAAACTTATGATTTTGCAGGGATGATTAATCTTCAGAACTTGCTAAACAGGCTTCAAAAATCTGGGTTTTCAGACTTCCTGAACCGTGCACCACAAAAAGATAGAATGCATGACTTTTCCTATCTTAAATCAATGGGCTCTGTTAACACTGGACACCAAATCTGATTTTCTTGCTCTCAAGTGACACAAACCGAATATTTTTTTGCCAAAGTGCTTGAAATCTGATATTTTCACATCACATCAGGACGTTATCTTTGGTCGAGCTATGTCATTCGTGGGCACAGACCGATCACTTTTCTTTTTGACTTCCTTGTTAATTTATGGAATCTGGTCAACTTCCTTTGCTTCACTTTATCGAACTGCGCATCCAAGCAACGTCGAGTCCACATTGGGGCCGGTGCCTATTTATACTGCAGTCTGATAAAGATCACATTTTTTGTAGACCTAACAGCCAGCTGAAAAAAATCTGATTTGGTCCACTTTGGCCTGTACCATGTTTTAACTATAGTGGTTTTCAAGTACTGTTGTACTTTGGACCACATAAACTGTATGGATAACATTTGCAAGGACATCAGTGTATTACAGGAAAATCCTTTCTTTCTTTGAAATGTGTTTATTGGGTCGTTATCATGCTGCTTAGCAACACAGGCGTGGTTTGTAGTAATAATGACAATGTTTTCAAATTCAAGTGTCACAAAATCTGATAATAACTTTAGTGACGGATCATTTCATTACTTGGCATAACCTATGATCCTGACTAAACATCAGTGGGTCTTCTCAAGGCTGTGTCAATTCTACCGACCACAGGGTACAATAACGCTCTCTCAAAAGAGCCTCTAATCACCGGCCCCACTCGCCTATTGACAAACTTCTCATGGCTCCATTCATTTCAAGGCAGTGGGTGAGATCAGCCAGTGCATATTAGCGTCAGCGTATGAGATAGCAACGTCTTTCATGTCATGCCAGTTGCAGAAGGCCTTTGTGATTACATGCATTCTTTACCTTTAGCTGAGATTGCTGAAATTAAAGCACTTAATACAAGTTTTTCATTTTTAAGGTTCCCTGCATTTAACAATAGTCAGCAGGAATAAAGCAAGAAATACCATGAGGACTAAAATAAAGTCAGGTAAAGTGGAACACGCTAAAGTCAGTCCTGTTTAATGTCGACTATTCATGAAGTTCCGGTCAGCCGTGTTCTTTTTATCACTAAAAAGTATATTTACTTGACCATTCTTGCCAATGTAAAATGTGAGACCCAAAGGGATCTTGTACATGAAAAAAAGGTTTTCTTATCCATCAATATATTTGTGGTGGCCCGCCATGGCTAAATTTAAACCGCCACAGGATTAAACACTTTCTTTTTTCTTATAATATGGCCTCAAATAAGGCAGTCTGAGTGGCTTGTAGTTACAACTCCATACAAAAGATGGCATCGTTACTCGACATAATCAGCGGCAGATCAGTTTGGCTAGCAACTACCTTGACAAACCGACAAAGGTCACCAAACAGAAGCGCAGTCTTACTCACGTATGACATAAAAAATAAACAGCTAGGTCTGCAGCTAAAGATGTAACGTTTACTGTTAAACTGCAGAAAAATTCCAGAGTGTTAGTTTTATCGTTTTAAATTTTAATTATCATAAAATAGTGATTGATACCCACACGTTGAAAAATTAAGTGATTCTGTTGATTACCTGGGGAAGCAGCTAACACGCTAATTGCACTATTGCAAAGTTTGTGCAAAAACTATCTGGGGTATTTTATTAATCACCGTGGGGAAATTGAGAAAAATGCCCGTATATTTAAATTTCCGGGGACTCCTTGCGGTCCCGATACTATATACTGTATATTAACAAAGACACTCATGCATAGTATCAGTACTGAAACAAGAGAGTTGAGTATCTAACAAACTCTTACACTGGTGGGTTGTACAACCGAGCTAAGTAAATGATAAAAACATTAAAACAACCAATAAAAAACATTAAAAACACAAATAAAAACAATATTAAAATAATAGGAACAATAAATAAAAAAATCACACAATAAATAATGTCTCTGCTCCTGGGTCAACATGTAGGAAATATATACTTTATCGCTGTGGTTTATGTGAAAGTGCACTACATCATACTTTATAATATATTAGTTATCTTATTTAGCTCCACGAGGGAGTACAGTTGAACACCTTTGCAAAGTACAATAACAGTCATAAACATTGTTAAATAAATGTCAATCAAGCACTATATGATTTCTGTAAAGGCTCAATGTTTTATAACTGTCTTAAATGGGAACTGCACTTTTTTGGGAATTTTGCCTATCATTCACAATCATTATGAGAGAAAGACAAGAAAAAAGTTTTGGTTTTTTTCACCTTCTAAAATTGAAATTGGCGCGTTTGTGGTGTCTCGCAATTCAGCTAACGAGAACCATCTATTCTACCTCTAAATCACTTCAAAAATGCATAAAAAAACGTCAACAATATTTGATTTAGATTCCGTAAATTGCATAATAACCAAGCTGTAGTGACATGTTATTGTAAGAGCCAACACTGAAGAATTAATTTTCAAGCGCACGGACACATGAGCCTGCTACGGTATTAGCCGTGAAAGCTAATTACGGAAAGAGATAAACTCGCTTCTACGTCAGCACACAACGCGTTTCAGTTTGTAATGTACAACACTATGTAGAACACCAATTTGTACTGTCTGAAAACCATGAACAATCATATTATGTTTTGTTTGTAGCCCACATTTCATGATTTGTTTGTACACAGCTAAAGTGACAGCATACGCACTTTAGTGTACAGTGATGTGCTGCATGTATCATGATCAATAGTATAGTGACTCACTCGATGGACAGTTGTCTGTTTGGTCAAGCTGGCCGGGGATGTTTCCAGTTGATTTGGGTAAGCAATCTGTTAATTTGACATAGCTTGGCTCAAAGTTCCAGATTTGCAAAGTGACCATGTCGCACGCTCTCGGCTTCCGTCTGCTCCAAAGTTTCAGCTTCTTCTTTGTGCTTGCTTCTATAAGTGGCGGTTCATCCTCCCCATATTTAGTTTCAAAAAGATAAGGTTGTGAATCCTCATTTGTCCAAACATAGTCCTCTTTGTTTTCTGTTACCAAGTCTGCCATGATTTAAACACAATCGTGTTTGATTCCGGGAGTAGGAAAATAATTTGTTCCAGAAAGTTGGAAGTGCGCTGCTATGGAAACGGAAATAAATACGCCGAAAAATTAGTTACGGCTTTGCATAAAATAACCAAAATACGGTAAACAATGTACATATTACATTTTGTTATGATTGTGTCTGTTATTACATTATGTATGGCTTTGCAGCGTGTATATAAAACGATGGAGGGTTTTGACGTTGTTTCAGAGGGCTTTGAAAGTTACAAAAGCGACTCCCATTAGCTGCATCTTGCAAGCGTTTCTATCATCTTTAAAATCCTAAAAAAAAAAAAAATCCTGTGTGTTCTTGTTTCTCAGAATGATGGTGAACGATACGAAACACAAAATTCCCCAAAAAGTGTAGTTGCCCTATAAAGTCAGTATTAGGTATGGGTGAATCAGTTCATATTTCAATGCTAACAATACCAAGAGTATTATCAGTATATGATCAATAGTAGCATGATCAAATGCTGTTTATTTTCACAAATGTATGTGTGTTTTGTTGTTGTTGTTGTTAGTGTTACTGCTGTTAATATTGTAACATTGTTGATATTGTTTACAATGGTGGCCGAGAAGGGTCACGATAAATGCAAACGCCACAACTATAAATGTTCTGATTAAAGTTTTATGCTGCAGATTCTGATACCAATCATATACATGTGAGATTCGTACCAATACCAATACCGATCATAGGTATTAACTGTACATTTTTCAATGTATTTATGGTGAGTGCTGACAGTTTAGCAATATCCACACAATATTAAAATTAGCTCCTTTTTTTCCTTTATTTCATATAATTGTTTGTGCAAAACAAAGTCAATTGTACACAATAACTACACAAAAACAAATACTATTATTGTCTTACATTGTAATTGTATTAAATGCATGTTTGAAATAAACTGAACTGAACAGAACTAAAGAACTGAACTATCTATTACTCATTTCAATCATGGTGTGATGTTTAAAGCTAATTTAGCAGTTAGCTTAGGTATTAGCATTCCTGCTCCTGGCTTGCTCACTGTGTGCAACATGTTAAGCCTCGTCATTCAGTGATAACAATACTTGATAACGATACATAACATTAGGGCTGAGCGGGAATATGTTGAACATTTATGCGGTGGAAGCGTTGCTACATAAAGTAGCAGCACTGCTAATTTGTAGCAACATTTGAAAAGTCACCCCGCGAGAGAATGAAGAATGCTTAAAACTCCGCATGTCAACATTTCCGTTCGGTGCAACACCCGCAAAACGCCGAAGCAACTATTTCCACATCAACACGTGTAGGACATATATTTGCCTAAATTTAGAACCACTTTAAAATCATTTTGCATTTCAGTGCGTGGAGTCAGTCTGTGGAACAACTTAGGGGACAAGTTAAAAATGTGTTCTAACATTATTCAATTTAAGACACTGTTTAAAAAAGAAGTACTGAAGAAGTACGAGGAGGAAAGAGAGTGATGCCCTCAGCACAGAGCGATGGGAGAGAAGTGTATGTTCAGAGAGTGTTTGGGCTTGTGTGTGTGTGTGTGTGTGTGTGTGTGTGTGTGTGTGTGTGTGTGCGTGTGTGTGTGTGTGTGTGTGTGTGTGTGTGTGTGTGTGTGTGTGTGTGTGTGTGTGTGTGCTTTGTCTCGTCTTGTCTTGTCTCATAGTAACAGTGGTACTATCGTATTGTTAGTGTACAATAGTTTTTCTTGTTTTTGTTTATATAGTATTGTTCTTGTATTATAATGTTGAATGAGGGAGAGGGGTTGGGATATTATAAGCATCTGCTTCATCCAACCCATTTTCAAGCCTTGCATGATTATCTCTGCCAAAATGTAAAAAATTAAAAAAGTGTTTTGTTGTACAGTGCAGGTTTGAAATAAATATTTCAATCAATCACATATACTATTTGATATGCAGCTCATTTTTATATGACACTTATTGAAATATCATGTGTGACATCATGCACAAAAGTGCACTTTATTTGTTTTAAACTATTGTAGTGGCATTCTGTACAAAAAGTACACTTTAATTTACTGTTGTTTTGATATGACATCTTAGTGACATAATTCACAAAAGTGCACTACTAACTTGTTTTAAAATGTCTCTGACAATCTTGCACTTTCTGTTTTGAAATTAAATGAATGTTTGTGCCACTGCTTAATAACTGTTTATGGAATACAGTGCAGGTTTGAAATAAATATTTCAATCAATCACATATACTATTTGATATGCAGCTCATTTTTATGTGACACTTATTGAAATATCTTGTGTGACATCATGCACAAAAGTGCACTTTATTTGTTTTAAACTATTGTAGTGGCATTCTGTACAAAAAGTACACTTTAATTTACTGTTGTTTTGATATGACATCTTAGTGACATAATTCACAAAAGTGCACTACTAACTTGTTTTAAAATGTCTCTGACAATCTTGCACTTTCTGTTTTGAAATTAAATGAATGTTTGTGCCACTGCTTAATAACTGTTTATGGAATACAGTTTTGGTCAATTGACTTAGTTGAGATTTCCCTCCCTGCATTAATGTTTAAAATGAGCATGTTTAAAATCAGCAAATATTAATGCAGTATGAACAACAATGTTTTAATGTAGACACATAGAATCATCATACTGGTGTAATTATATGCATCAAGTGCTAATTCAAGGGTAAGGCAAAATATCGAGATATATATCGTGTATCGCGATACGGCCTAAAAATATCGAGATATTAAAAAAAGGCCATATCGCCTAGCCCTACTTAAGATACTAAGAAATAGAGTTTGTCGTAATGGAGGTGATTATTCTTATTGTAGAGGAGAGCACACTGTGTTTGGAAATACATAGTTAGCTGCTACAAACTAGAAATAAATACAAAATTAGCCATAAGGGATCAGCGTTTATTTTGGGCAATTACATACTTTTTCACGAAAATCGGCTTACGTATATTGATTGGTGGCCAATCAATGTGCATGTCCCATAAAGTCACAATAATACAACATTAAGTGACAACAAAAGTGATGGACACAGCAAAAGTGACAGTGGACCAGGTTTTCCCGACAGACCCAAGTTGATGGGGTGATTTTTTTTATTTATTTAACTGATTTTAATGAAGTTGGAAATGTAAGTGACAGTAAGCATTTATAATCAATGTCATTTTCTGGTCAGCTGTCACATCCATCGTATCTCAATGTTGTTTCGTGCCATGTTTTGTTGTGGCTTCATGTTGTTATGTTGTGGCTTTATGTTGTTGTGACCTTTCTCTGTAACCGTAGTTTGCAACCTCCGGGAAACTTGTTAATAAACAAAAATTATTGTATATATTTTCTATATGTTCGATTCTGATTATAAACATGATTAATAAATTAAAGGAAAAATCCCAGAATCATTCAATGAAGTCAGGTGAAAAGTATTGGGATCAGACAGTATTTATATTGATAGTAACATTTGCAGTATCTTAGTCAGTAGTGATGTTTAAGGCCTGGTAGTTTGTTTGCGTCTTGTGGAATTTAGTCAAGCAGATTTCAGTCTTATTCTATCTGTGTTTGCAATGATTCAAGCTTAACCATTCAACATTCATCCTTATGTGGAGCAAGACGGCTCACGGCTCTGTTCCCTTAAAGAGACAGAGGGCACAAATAAGCCCTTTTGCTGCTGCGCAGACTTCTGCCATTTGTGCATGCCCAGTCACACTAAGCAGCTCTAGCAATAGTCAGAAGAGTGTTCAGTTTAAGCTTGCAGGACATGGCCCAGTAACCTACTTTCCTCCCGCAACATGCTCTGTAACATCAGAGAGGAGGTTCTGTGCCATCAGTTAACTAACCTGAGGCACAGCATTGTTTCTTCAGGAAGAGGAAACACAATTACATGGAAAAGAGGTATACAAAAGTCAGATTATTATCAATCAATCAATCAATGTTTATTTATATAGCCCGAAATCACAAGTGTCTCAAAGGGCTGCACAAGCCACATCGACATCCTTGGTTCAGATCCCACAAAAATAACAAAAAAACATTCTTGGTTCTTGTTGAATTGCACATGTTTGTGTATCATGGGACTATACTCCTGTGCCACTTCTAGTCCTCATTTATGCTATAACCATGTCAGACATTAAGTCATATGGTTAAAACAGCCTTTTCAGTTTTGGAACGTTTTGTTTTATATACTTTAGAGCAGGGGTCACCAACCTTTTTGAAACCAAGAGCTACTTCTTGGGTACTGATTAATGTGAAGGGCTATCAGTTTGATACACAGTTAAATAAATTGCCAGAAATTGCTGATTTGCTCAATTTACCTTTAATTAATAAATCTATATATATATAAAAAAATGGGTATTTCTCTCCGTCATTCCGTCGTACATTTTTTTTCTTTTCACGGAAGGTTTTTTATAGAGAATAAATGATGAAAAAAACACTTGATTGAACCGTTTAAAAGGGAAGAAAACACGAAAAAAATGAAGATTAAATTTTGAAACATAGTTTATCTTCAATTTCGACTCTTTAAAATTCAAAATTCAACCAAAAAAAAGAAGAGAAAAACTAGCTAGTTTTTAATCTTTTTGAAAAAATGAAAAAAATAATTTATGGAACATCATTAGTAATTTTTCTTGATTAAGATTAATTTAACACTTTTGATGACATGTTTTAAATAGGTTAAAATCCAATCTGCACTTTGTTAGAATATATAACAAATTGGACCAAGCTATATTTCTAATAAAGACAAATCATTATTTCTTCTAGATTTTCCAGAACAAACATTTTTAAAAGAAATTCAAAAAACTTTGAAATAAGATTTCAATTTGATTCTACAGATTTTCTAGATTTTCCAGAATATTTTTTTTGAATTTTAATCATAATAAGTTTAAAGAAATATTTTACAAATATTCTTCGTCGTAAAAACAGAAGCTAAAATGAAGAATTAAATTAAAATGTATTTATTATTCTTTACAATAAAAATTAGTTTTACTTGAACAAGGATTTAAATTGTCAGGAAAGAAGAGGAAGGAATTTAAAAGATAAAAAGGTCTATGTGTTTAAAAATCCTAAAATCCTTTTTTAAGGTTGTATTTTTTTATCTAAAATTGTCTTTCTGAAAGTTATAAGAAGCAAAGTGAAAAAAATAAATTAATTTCTTTAAACAAGTGAAGACCAAGTATTTAAAATATGTTCTTGGATCTTCAAATTCTATTTGAGTTTTGTCTCTCTTAGAATTAAAAATGTCGAGCAAAGCGAGACCAGCTTGCTAGTAAATAAATAAAATTCAAAAAATAGAGGCAGCTCACTGGTAAGTGCTGCTATTTGAACTATTTTTAGAACAGGCCATCGGGTGACTCATCTGGTCCTTACGGGCTACCTGGTGCCCGCGGGCACTGCGTTGTTGATCCCTGCTTTAGAGTCATCTGGTCTGACTTGTTGCTCTGTCTTGCAGATAAGCACCGGTAGAGATAGCGGTCGGGTCATGAGGCTGCTGGCCCAAATGTTTTAGCAGCATGATGTAAAAGGAGCATATGGTGCGTTGAATAGCCCACTTGAGTCAGCCATGGAGCGACCCATCTCAACCCGCTCAGCTGTCAGCACACATCCTTCCTCATTACTATTCACTGCTGTTGCTGCTACTCCCGGGGCCAACCTCAGCAAGCTGGCAAAAATGGCTCCAGATATAGAATTCCTGAGAGCCAGACCCTAAACAAATGCTGGTTCTCAGGAAGATATAGCCTTGTTAATATAAAACCCCAAGACATATTTTGTATGTATACTTGTCTTTACATATTTTGTTATTAATCGTTTATTGCTGTAATAAAAAGTAGAAGAAAAATATATAGTACAAATCATTCATTAGAAATCGAGTCTTTTCTTAGCTAGAGGATACAAAAACCTGTTTAACACCACCTTTATATGCTTTTCAACATAATAAGAGCCCTTTGGACATGAAATTACACTCTTTATTTACCTTTACTCTTTTGTTCCGATATAGTAATGCTTCCTGATGCTGAGCCAATCAGTGGTTTGGTCTCCTCTAGGGGCCAATATACTGTAGTATTGATATATTTAGTTTGTTTACCCATTGTTTGGCTGGAAAATGCTTCATTTGCGGCGAAACATTTTGAAAATGAAAGACGATACAAAAAAATGGTAAAAGAAATGGACTCTTGTTAGCGAAGATTGCAATGAGCGGTGAGAGGGAGCGGAGAAGAAGCCACACGAAATGCACCTTTTGTTAGGGTTATTTCTTACATTCAATAGTGTTTCTCACCTTCTTTCCCAAAGTGCCGGTGTTCTGTCAAAATGAGCCGCTTCGTCGAAAAAAGCTAACAGTTGTTAGTCCTGTTTAAACTCTCAAACTTTTTATACCAAGTATCACCATAATGACCAACATTAAAATACAGTAGCATAGAGGGCCTAAATATTCATTAAAACAAAGGCAGATGTTTTATCTAAAAACTATAATTCATATTTTTGGCCACTATAGCATCACACACAGCTTGAACAGTAACTCAGTGATTGACTATAGGAAAATTCCATCCATCCATTTTCTACCGCTTATTCCCTTTCGGGGTCGCGGGGGGCGCTGGCGCCTATCTCAGCTACAATCGGGCGGAAGTCGGTGTACTCCCTGGACAAGTCGCCATCTCATTGCAGGGCCAACACAGATAGACAACATTCACACACTAGGGACCATTTAGTGTTGCCAATCAACCGGTGCATGTCTTTGGAAGTGGGAGGAAGCCGGAGTACGCGGAGGGAACCCACGCATTCACGGGGAGAACATGCAAACTCCACACAGAAAGATCCCGAGCCTGGATTTGAACCCAGGACTGCAGGACCTTCGTATTGTGAGGCAGACGCACTAACCCCTCTTCCACCGTGAAGCCTATAGGAAAATTACACACTATATTTAAATAATGAATTAAATCAAATGTATTATATTTAAGTGATTGTTTGGAGTCCCACAGTTAGAGAATCTTAGGTCTACATGATTTGCTTATTGTCCAATAATATACAATGTGAATTTCCTGACGCTGTCAGTGTCTTACTTGTCAGAAAACACAATTAAATAAATCTTACCGTATTTAAAATAGTTACCTACTTGTAGCGCAAGTGACAAGATTTACACAGGGCCAGTCCACACAAAATATTTGACTTCGCTTATAATTTGTTACGAGGACAACTTTAGCATTGATGCGCCTGTAGCTCTTTTTGACAAAGCAGCTCAATTTGATAGAACACCGACACTTGCAACTTTCTTTAGCCCTATGGTGACTTTTTATGCAACCTACTCAACAAAAAAAGCATAAAACAGAGTCACCAACGAAGCAACTCGCATTCATTCCCACACTAGGGCTAATTTAGTGTTGCCAATCAACCTATCCCCAGGTGCTTGTTTTTGGAGTACCCAGGGGAACACGCAAATTCCACACAGAAACATCCCGAGCCCGGAATTGAACTCCAAACGTTTTAATAATGAGGCACATACACTAACCCCAGCACCACCATACTGAATGTGAGTGTGAATGTTGTCTGTCTATCTGTGTTGGCCCTGCGATGAGATGGCGACTTGTCCAGGGTGTAACCCGCTGGGCTAGGCTCCAGCATTCCTCTCCCCCCCCCCGGAAAGGGACAAGCGGTAGAAAACGGAATAATGGAAAACATGTATGGACCAACGAAGCGATGTAACCGGTGAAATGGAAAAAACGCAATTATTATCGTTTCATTGCAAAACCGTGATTGATTACTGCATATTTAAAAACTTGGTGATTCTGCGCATTTCACAGAAAAGCAGTTAGCACGCTAATTGCTAACTGACTTAATAATTAAGAATAACGTTATAGAAATAAAACTTGGTTAATACATTTCAGTGTGTTTACAAATAGTTTTGAGCAAATTAAACAATAATAATGAGACATATTTTAGGCGAAAATGTTCGCCTCAAACCGATGTACCACGGTAGTGTCATCCATGGAAGTTATCCAGGATTTCCCCAACCAAGTATTGAAGGATTTCACAAAATGTCACATAATATTCACTTTGCGGAGGTGACGTGTGACGTGTGGGAAAAGTGAGCCAGCGCTCCAGGAAAACAAAACTAGACGACTTTTCCCAAGTATGAAAAGTGCAGTGAAGGCTCTTACCTGGCGTGTGTGAAATGCAAGTCAAAGACGTAGAAGCTGTAGGCGACGACACAAAACAGATGTCCTTTCTTTCCAAAAAAAAGTTGCCCAAAGATGAAACCATCACGTCTATTGTTCAATCAAAACGACATCCAACCCAAAGTGAACAAGAATATGAGACAGGAAAGCTCCTAGAGTGCGCGGTGCGGCTGAACTAGTGAACTCTCGCATGAAGACTGCGTGAACATTTGTGGCGGAGAGGACACCGCTTAGCCCTGCCCACTGGACTCTAACAAGTTTGTGTGTGAGCGTCAGGCGTTGACGATGATATAACAATCACATTTTTACACACATTTACCTACTTTACCCAATACACTGGGAAATGTTTCACCTTTCAAAAAAAAAAACCCAAATGTCCTCGTAATTGTTAATACATTACTAATGTATAGTACCATTTAAAAAAAAATAATATTTATGTATTCATTGGATAGGGAAATCATATTACAAATACTGAGAAAACAGACACTCTTTTTTGAATATAATTTTTTTCAGTGAACAAGCGACACAAAATACAAAAAGTAACACATTTGTTTTGTCCAAAGGAGAAATAAACAAAGGATGAATAATATTTTAAGATTTTTACTATGTATGTATATATATATATATATATATATATATATATACCTTCCGCCCGATTGTAGCTGAGATAGGCGCCAGCGCCCCCCGCGACCCCAAAAAGGAATAAGCGGTAGTAAATGGATGGATGGATGGATATAAATATATATATATATATATATATATATATATATATATATATATATATATATATATATATATATATATATATATACTATACATCCTATATATAAAATGTCAAGTTATTCTGTTCCCCTTAATAAACACATTTTTGTTGCTGTAAAAAGCTAAAACTCAGTCACCTTTTACATGTATTTCATGTTACTCAAAAATGTCCTATTTTTTAGAGACGAAACAAGAACTCGAATGCAAATTACTATATTTCCAATTTAGGAAAAGATGTTTGTAGCCGTGCCTGGCTGGCTGGCTATAGCAGCAGATATTAACTTTAAACACGTAACTAACATGTAACCTTAATCAAATGTCTGTTTTATAGATCTGACTTTTAAAGTTAAGACATCAATACTTGTTTTATTCCCAGTACTGTTTTTTTTTGTGTTTGTTTGTTTTCAAACATAGGCAGCTACTGTAGCTAAAACTTAGAAGCAGCAATGTCCTTTAAGAGTCTTCTTTTTTTTTTTATTGAATACAAACATTTAAAACAAAATACCTGCAAGTCATCTTTATCAGAAAGAAGGGATATATTATTTAGTTCCGAAGTTTTTAAAAACATTTTACATGTAGCTAGGTATAGGTAACTTAAGAGAGGGAATTACCTTATTATTGTAATGGTTTTTATTTTAAAAATCAGCAACATAAAAGTTTTTTCTGTTGTTTTTATTATGGTGCACAAGTGTTAATGTATTTTATTTTAAAAATATATTTTTTAAACATGATGTAGATATTGCTGGCATAGCAAACTAGCAACATGCAGAAACAAAATCCATAAAAATAATTTAGAACTACATTAAAGATACACAAATGTTTTTTACAGATTGTCCAATAATTTCAATGCAGTAATCAGCCCTGTGGACAAAAACACATAATCTGAAGGTCCGGAGAGAGTGGGGAAGGTCTAATTCAAACGTAAGAACACGTCTCTGGAAGTTATTTACACATGTGGACAATGTATCACTGTGCAATAACACAAAACATGTGTTTGCTTGTGCTGATGGAAAAATAACTGTGCGACAGATGTTTACAGTTCACAAAATATCTGGGCTCAATTGAAGCCGTAACTGGTTTCCAAGTCAGTATTGTACTATACATTGAAATAAGTGCCATTATTGTAGTGTCATTTCATTCTTGACATCTTCTGGGGCATGATGGCAACATAGGGGTAAAAACAACACGGTATTGTGAATTAGAGTGTGCGCCCAAAGGAAGCACCCAATTCAATTAAAAAAACTATTTGTCCACAAGAGGCACAAATATCAGCAAAAACAGTAATAATTGTGTCGAAGAATTTAGAAAACATAGGCATACAACTTAAAAGGAGAGGTGGAGAGAACCAGGACTTGTGATCTGAGACACTAGATTTAAGATGTTCAAAAGATTAATTTTTTGCATACATACGTATGCCTTGTTATAGTAACAAGGCATACATATGTAGCTGGCCACAGCAGGGAACATCTTACCTCCACAATAACCTGATTATCACCTATAATAATAACAATAGAGATGATTTATGCCAAATCCAGCCCAGGAATGACGCCATAAAAACTTAATTAAAACTTGGGAGACAAACATTTTTGCAGCAAATTCCTAAAACACTAGAGTGCCTCTAGAGGAACTTGGAACACAGTAAACACATTGCCAGATCCTTTCATTGACATTTTAACCTTGCTTGCAAACATAGAACTCTGGGGTTCAAACTTTTGATTAACATAACCGAGGCATTCCTCAAGGCATCTCTTTAAGTCCTCTCCTTTTTGGTAATTACATTTTTTTTGTAATGTGATATATGTAACTAAGGCAGGGGTTGGGAACCTTTTTGGCTGTGAGATCCATGAAAGCCAAATATTTTAAAATGTATTTCCATGGGAGCTATATAATATTTTTAAACGCTGAATACGACTAAATGCGTGCATTTTTAGGTAAGACCAACATTTTTTGAGTATAATAAGTCTCTTATTCTTTTTAACAACATTGCTATTCTAAAGCTAACCAATAATAAATACATTATTCTTACTGTTAATGAGACTTTTTGAACATGTGCAGTAGAAAACGGATGAATGGATTAAAATGCATGAGAATGTCTTATATTTTGAACGTTATTTTTACCAGCGGAATCATTCATTACTTATCGTGTTAAGCAATGTCAGCTAAGATTTATCTGAGAGCCAGATGCAGTCACCAAAAGAGCCACATCTGGCTCGAGAGCCATAAGTTCCCTAACCCTGAACTAAGGTGTTGTTGTAGGTTGTTTTGTTCAGATGAAGTCAGTAGTCATTTGTTCAACTTCATAAGATCCAGTGCATTTGGAAAGTATTCACAGCGCTTCACATTTTGTTATGCTACAGCTTTATTAAAAAATAGAATAAGTTCATTTTTGTTCTCAAAACTTCACAGACAATAACCCATAATGACAATGTAAAATGTTTTTGTTTTAATTTTGCAAATGTATTAAAAAAAAAAAAAAGTGTAGATAAGTATCCACAGCTTGATGCACCTTTGGCAAAAGTTACAGCCTCAAGTCTTTTTAAAGACAATACCACAAGCTTGTACATTGCAGCTTTCATCTTAGTCTATAGTCAGGGAGGTGACCAAGAACCCAATGGTCACTTAATCAAAGCTACAGAATTATTCTGTAGAGAGGAGAACTTTCCAGGAGGACATCCATCTCTGCAGCAATCCACCTATCGGGCCTGTATGGTATAGTGGCGAGACAGAAGCCATTTCTGAGTAAAAAGTTGGCCAAAATACACCTGAAAGACTCTCAGACCATGAGAAACTAAACTATATTGTCTGACAAAATAAAGAATAAACTATTTGGCGTGAATTCCAGGCTTTATGTTTGGAGTAAACCAGGCACCGCTCATCATCAGGCCAATACCATCCCTACAGTGAAGCATGGTGGTGTCAGCATCATGCTGTGTGGATGTTTTTCAGGGACAGGAACTGGGAGATCAGCTTTAAATACGTATGTAATATACACACAATTTTTAATATATATTCCAAAATTTAAAAAAATAAAAAAATCACATTGTCATTATGGGGTATTGTCTGTAGAATTTTGAAAACAAAGATGATTTTTCCATTGGAATACATCTGTAAAATAACAAAATGTGGGAAGAGTGAATACTTTCCGGATGCACTGTATACTAGTAGTGTTCCTCAAGGTTCCAAGTATCCATGCGTTATGGCATGTTTGACACGCATATATTGTTTACATTAGTAGTAATGCTTTTTTCTTTGTCCATGTAGACCCTAGTATCAAACCAAACAAAAGATGTTGGGTGTACTTTTTAATTCTTTATTTTGCACAAAAAAAGGCTTAAGTGTCATCAACATAATAGCTTCTTCTCCTTGCATTTTTGCTGTTTTTTTGTACTGTATTTTTGGAGAATGTGTTTCAGGCTATTAAAAAAGGATCTGTGTGCAGCATATGGCCCCCATGCCGCACTTTGGAAAGCCCTGACCTACATAAAGCCAGTGTGTGTATATAAAGCAGTGTCACATTTTTAAAAACGGCCCAGGAATGCCTTTTAGGATTAAGACAAAGTGTTCAAGGTGTTGACTTTGTCTCTCACTTCAATGGGCACTACAATTATTATGAGATGTCTAAAGTCGGATCCACGGAGGCCCAAGCTCACTACTCCAAAGTCTCCCTGGTGTCGCTGTGCTATATACCAGGAAAGACGGGTCAGGAGTCTTGAGGCGTTCATGGCTTGACACATCAGAACCAAAAGTTTGTGTGTGTATGTGTTGCAACTGATTGGTGTTACAGAACATCCTACGCCTTCCAGGCACCAATTACTGGACAACCCACTGTGTATGCCATTGAAGAGAATGTCCTTTTTCTATCCACTGAAGAGAGGGAGTGAACACACAGTGTATGTGCACGCAGAACATCTTAACAGTCTATTTGCTTCACAACACACCTCCCAAAAACACCCAGGTGGGCTGAAGGAGAAGTTTAATGTTGTACTCACACATCCATTCATACCTTGTACACATTTGGTAATCGTATCACTTCTTGTTATGTTTTTGGACATCGCAACTTGCCGTAGTTGTAAGCAATGCATGATGGGAACCCGGATGTTGTGTCGTTGTATTGAAGTGCGACTGAAATAAAGACACGCTAAGAAATAGCTCCGTGCCGTCTACTTAATGGGTCGTAGACAAACTTACAAATAATAGGAACATACATAACACTTCTACTTATATGTTTAAGTGTGCTGACTGACATAAATCATTGGTTGACATAAATACCATACTTACAAAAAATATATACAATGGTGGTCCACTAGCGACGCTGAGATCATTATCCATGCGTTTGTTACGTCTCGTCTCGATTACTGTAACGTATTATTCCCGGGTCTCCCTATATCTAGCATTAAAAGATTACAGTTGGTACAAAATGTGGCTGCTAGATTTTTAACAAGAACAAGAAAGTTTGATCATATTACGCCTGTACTGGCTCACCTGATCTGGCTTCCTGTGCACTTAAGATGTGACTTTAAGGTTTTACTACTTATGTATAAAATATTACACGTTCTAGCGCCAGCCTATCTTGCCGATTGTATTGTACCATATGTCCCGGCAAGAAATCTGCGCTCAAAGGACTCCGGCTTATTAGTGATTCCCAGAGCCCCAAAAAAGTCTGCGGGCTATAGAGCGTTTTCCATTTGGGCTCCAGTACTCTGGAATGCCCTCCCGGTAACAGTTCGAGATGCTACCTCAGTAGAAGCATATAAGTCTCATCTTAAAAGTAATTTGTATACTCTAGCCTTTAAATAGACCCCCTTTTTAGACCAGTTGATCTGCCGTTTTTCTTTTCTTTTTCTCCTCTGCCCCCCTCTCCCTTATGGAAGGAGGGCGGGGGGACACAGGTCCGGTGGCCATGGATGAAGTACTGGCTGTCCAGAGTCGGGACCCAGGATGGACCGCTCGCCTGTGCATCGGTTGGGGACATCTCTGCGCTGCTGATCCGCCTACGCTTGGGATGGTTTTCTGTTGGCTCCACTATTGACGGGACTCTCGCTACTATATTGAATCCACTTTGGACTGGACTCTCACCGTTATGTTGGATCCACTATGGACTGGACATTCACAATATCATGTTAGACCCGCTCGACATCCATTGCTTTTGGTCTCCCCTAGGTGGGAGGGGGGGTTGCCCACATATGCGGTCCTCTCCAAGGTTTCTCATAGTCATCATTGTCACTGTCACCGACGTCCCACTGGGGTGCGTTTTTCCTTGCCCTTATGTGGGCTCTGTACTGAGGATGTCGTTGTGGTTCTTGCAGCCCTTTGAGACACTTGTGATTTAGGGCTATATAAATAAACATTGATTGATTGTTTTTCTTTATGTGCCCCGCTTGACTGGTGACCAGTCCAGGGTGTAACCCACCACTTGCCCAAAGTCAGATGGAATAGATTCCAAGATCCACCTTACCTGTGACCTCAAGGAGGCGGTTTAAAAAATGGATGAATATTCAATATACTTAGTATATCTGAATTAGGGATGTAGTATCGGATGATTTTTGTGAAACAGCACATAATTACAATTGCCGATAAATGTATTTAAATGCCGATCACGAACGCTGATCCCCTCTGACTGATGCCATTTTTATTTTCAGTACCCCGGCTGACAAGCAGCTAGCAGCTAATTATGCGTCTCCATAGAAAGTGTGGAGCCGCTCCCCTAAACTAATAATAATCACCTCCATTGCGCCAGATGAACTGCATTTCTATGTTAAGTATTATCAAGCAGGACAAAGCTAAACATGTTAAACATGCCAGGAACAGGCATGCTAATAGCTAAGCTAACCGCTAAGCTAGCTTTAAACAACACAAAGAAATAGGTACTTAGTAAAGTTTAAGTGTGGATGGAACTGTGTTTCAGCAGAAAGGAAGCAGATATATGATGAACAAGTAGATTATTAAAGTCTCGAGACAGGATAATATAACAACAACTGTTGGTGTGTCAGCATAGTCAGTCAGTCCACAACATGTAAGAGGGCTAACCGTTTTATAAACTGGTGGTTTCAACACCAAGGGTAATATCAGTATTTGATCGGTATAAAGTGATTAAGTCGATATCTACATTTTCTTAAAATCTATTTTTTAGGTAATGTTAAATTACTTTAAAAAAGTAGTAGATAATAGGTAATTGTGTACTATTTACTTTTTTTACTCAGGCAATTACAAAAACAAAGTATAAGGAAGTAGTTTAAATATTGTGTTGGTATTGTTAAACTTTCAATAGCACTCACCCTAAATCAAATATATTTTTTAAAGTTAATACATTTGATCAGTATTTGCCGATCTCACTCATGGATGATCGGTATCAAAATCGGCCGCATAAAACCCTGATCGAAGTATATCTAAATCCCAAATATATGCAATATATGGGTTTATCCAAATAAATTAATTTAAAAAAGGACTCGTCCATGGTGTACTCCGCCTTCCACCCATGTGCAGGTGGGATAGGCTCCAGCCCTTCTACCATTAATTGATTAACGTGGACCCCGACTTAAACAAGTTGAAAAACTTATTCGGTTCTTACCATTTAGTGGTCAATTGTACGGAATGTGTATTGTACTGTGCAATCTACTAATAAAAGTTTCAATCAATCAATCAAAGCCAGAGGCGCCGATGCCGAGCACCCACGTGGGATTGATGGCAACTTTCAATCTTTAAAATTATTTTTTTAATCTTGTCGGTATTCCTGTGGCAAGTTTGGTCCGTTTTACAAAATAATAATGCCACAAATCATGTGAGAAACTAACTTTGCTGAACGTTTTTTTTTTTAAGTACACACACACATAGAGCACACACTGGCAGAAATGTAGATCAGCGCCTATGGCTCCAGCAACCCCGCAAGGAACAAGCGGTAGGAAATGGATGGATGGATGACCATTATTATATTCAATATTTTTATATGAATTTAGATTATATCCATCCATCCATTTTCTACCGCTTATTCCCTTTGGGGTCGCTGGTGCCTATCTCAGCTACAATCGGGTGGAAGGCGGGGTAGACCCTGGACAAATCGCCACCTCAACACAGGGCCAACACAGATAGACAGACAACATTCACACACTAGGGACCATTTAGTGTTGCCAATCAACCTATCCCCAGGTGCATGTCTTTGGAAGTGGGAGGAAGCCGGAGTACCCGGAGGGAACCCACGCAGTCACGGGGAGAACATGCAAACTCCACACTGAAAGATCCCAGGCGTATTGTGAGGCAGACGCACTAACCCCTCCTACACCGAGCTGCCCGAATTTAAATTTTTATATACATATATATACATATACATTTGTAACCGGTGGTCTTTTCCTCTGCGTTCTGTGTGATTTATGGAAGACGACCGACACCATGGGTTTCTCAGCTGCACTTTACTGATAATACAGAACACAATTGTCATCAAAAACTTTCTGCCATCGTCGAGCCCCTCTCCCGTTATCGTAGACAAAAAGGGCGTAGTTACATACACAAATAAAAACATACCTGATAATACAGAACACAATTGTCATCAAAAACTTTCTGCAATCGTCGAGCCACTACACAAATATAATAATGAACAAGAAATGAATTGAAGTTCTTAACAAGACAAAACATTTTCTGTCGTCGCATGGACGCCTACCTCTACTGTTATCGTAGACAAAAAGGGAAGTTGGAAGGAGTGTCCAACGCATATAAAAAGACAGGTGTCACAGTTATTATTGCAGTAGGAGGGACAACGAGACAATGGTTCCACATTGACAAAACATCAAACAACATTCAGGTATTTACATGTAACTCACATATTTTGTGTAACTGTAACAATAATAAAACATTGGAAAATACATTATTTACAAGACATAATTGACCCTGTTACATTTATACATATACCTATATGTATATATATATATATGTATGTGTGGGAAAAATCACAAGAATACTTCATCTCTACAGAACTGTTTCATGAGAGGTTCCCTCAATTGTTCCCTCCTGACGATTGAGGGAACGCCTCATGAAACAGTTCTGTAGAGATGAAGTAGTCTTGTGATTTTTCCCACACATACATTTTGCGCTCTACCACGGTATCGAGCACTATTCTCTGGATAATCCAATTAGGACACATATACATACATACATATACATATACATATATATATATATATATATATATATATATATATATGTTTTGTAGTTAATTTGCCGATTAAAGCTCCAATCAGTTTACAAAGTTGTACTTTAATACAAAATTATTTGGATGTTTTATTTGCACTAAGCAATAATCATCAGAAATATTATGAAATTGAGAAATACATTTAAAAACAATTTCACAATGTGTAGTAAATCCATTCAATACCATCCATCCATCCATCCATCATCTTCCGCTTATCCGAGGTCGGGTCGTGGGGGCAGCAGCCTAAGCAGGGAAGCCCAGACTTGCCTCTCTCCAGCCACTTCGTCTAGCTCTTCCCAGGGGATCCCGAGGCGTTCCCAGGCCAGCCGGGAGACATAGTCTTCCCAACGTGTCCTGGGTTTTCCCCGTGGCCTCCTACCAGCTGGACGTGCCCTAAACACCTCCCTAGGGAGGCGTTCGGGTGGCATCCTGACCAGATGCCCGAACCACCTCATCTGGCTCCTCTCGATGTGAAGGAGCAGCGGCTTTACTTTGAGTTCCTCCCGGATGGCAGAGCTTCTCACCCTATCTCTAAGGGAGAGCCCCGCCACCCGGCGGAGGAAACTCATTTCGGCCGCTTGTACCCGTGATCTTATCCTTTCGGTCATGACCCAAAGCTCATGACCATAGGTGACCATTCAATACCATCTTTACTTTTTCGATTTACTGATGCAAATGTATTCTTCAAAAAAAACCTCTCATTTATTGAGATGAAACTGGGCTTTAGTTTGCTGCATTTCTCATGTTCTTCAAAGATAAACAAAACGTTCAACGTCGCCATCTCCTCACTAGAGGGCGCTATCACAAAGGGCCGTGTTGGCCATCGACTAACCTGGGAGAGGAGGCCAGTCACTAACGTTAGCCTCCTTAGCTACACACGACTAGCTACTAGCTAGCCGGTGGCTAACGAGCGAGCCAAAACATCAGTTCGTCTTAATGCCGCCTTTCCTATTAAGTCATGACAAAGGAAGCGTTTTCCCAGATAGAATGCGGTGAGTGCCACAGGATTTACACATTTGGTTGTAAATTCACGTCTCAGTTAGCGAGCTAAGTTAGCATTAGCTCAACGGTAACAACACAGGCTAACCCACACCCCTCTTTCGTTTCAGAACTTTATTACCTCATTGCCAGGTTTCTGCAATCTGGACCCTGTCAAAAAGCAGCACAGGTAACTCGAAAATACGCACGATAATCACCGTTAGCGGCGGTGTGGTTCCCCGATTAGAACGGCCGAGCGCTAGCAGCTAACGTTGAGTCCTTGTGTGTGTCGGTAGATGCTGGTGGAGGAGCTGGAGGAGTACGAGGTAGGTTCGGCTGCAACTTTCTGCCTTTTATTCCCATGTGGACTCTTCTTGTATCGCCTCCTTCTTGCTACATGGAAATGACTTATAGTTCAGCTATAGCCCAAGAAAAGGAGCGAGCAACCTGGACGAGCGGACGTTGTTTTCCCTCTTGTCCCTAATAACTTGTTTTTATTTAGTTGATACCACAGCGATGGAGTTGGGGCGGAAATAAACATAAACAGACCTTCCAAGAGTGGGTGAGTGACACATTACGATTGACTAATTCATCATGTAAGTGTATCCTTTTGATCGACAACCACAACTTGACAGTGTAATTTATTTGATTATTTAGACGTGTTACATGGGGATTTTTCCAAACATTTTAGATTACTTTTTTACATTTGTTTGATTCTATGCCTGTATATAAATAACTGAGGACAGCGTCTGCGACTGTGCGAGGAAGTGGGAGGGGAAATACTTCTATGAAAGATTTGATTGGTTGAAGTGAGTTGCCAATCCTCTCTCGGAGCCAGTGCATTTCCAGCATTGCAAAATAAGAGCCAACCAGAAGCGCATCAGTGACGCTTTAACCACTGTTGTATCCAGGGCTAAAGGATGAAAGAGATGTACTGTAAATAATAGAAGGAAAACAATTCTCAATATCCCACGGAACAATAACAATCCTGTATTCAGTACCCTTAATCCATCCATCCATCTTCTTCCGCTTATCCGGGGTCGGGTCGCGGGGGCAACAGCCGAAGCAGGGAAACCCAGACTTCCCTTTCCCCAGCCACTTTGTCTAGCTCTTCCCGGGGGATCCCGAGGCGTTCCCAGGCCAGCCGGGAGACATAGTCTTCCCAACGTGTCCTGGGTCTTCCCCGTGGCCTCCTACCGGATGGACGTGCCCTAAACACCTCCCTAGGGAGGCGTTCGGGTGGCATCCTGACCAGATGCCCGAACCACCTCATCTGGCTCCTCTCGATGTGGAGGAGCAGCGGCTTTACTTTGAGCTCCTCCCGGATGGCAGAGCTTCTCACCCTATCTCTAAGGGAGAGCCCCGCCACACGGCAGAGGAAACTCATTTCGGCCGCTTGTACCCGTGATCTTATCCTTTCGGTCATGACCCAAAGCTCATGACCATAGGTGAGGATGGGAACGTAGATCGACCGGTAAATTGAGAGCTTTGCCTTCCGGCTCAGCTCCTTCTTCACCACAACGGATCGGTACAACGTCCGCATTACTGAAGACGCCGCACCGATCCGCCTGTTGATCTCACGATCCATTCTTCCCTCACTCGTGAACAAGACTCCTAGGTACTTGAACTCCTCCACTTGGGGCAGGGTCTCCTCCCCAACCCGGAGATGGCACTCCACCCTTTTCCGGGCGAGAACCATGGACTCGGACTTGGAGGTGCTGATTCTCATTCCGGTCGCTTCACACTCGGCTGCAAACCGATCCAGTGAGAGCTGAAGATCCCGGTCAGATGAAGCCATCAGGACCACATCATATGCAAAAAGCAGAGACCTAATCCTGCGGCCACCAAATAGGAACCCCTCAACGCCTTGACTGCGCCTAGAAATGCTGTCCATAAAAGTTATGAACAGAATCGGTGACAAAGGACAGCCTTGGCGGAGTCCAACCCTCACTGGAAATGTGTTCGACTTACTGCCGGCAATGCGGACTAAGCTCTGGCACTGATCGTACAGGGAGCGGACCGCCACAATAAGACAGTCCGATACCCCATACTCTCTGAGCACTCCCCACAGGACTTCCCGAGGGACACGGTCGAATGCCTTGTAGACTGGTTGGGCAAACTCCCATGCACCCTCAAGAACCCTGCCGAGAGTATAGAGCTGGTCCACAGTTCCACGACCAGGACGAAAACCACACTGCTCCTCCTGAATCCGAGGTTCGACTATCCGGCGTAGCCTCCTCTCCAGTACACCTGAATAAACCTTACCGGGAAGGCTGAGGAGTGTGATCCCACGATAGTTGGAACACACCCTCCGGTCCCCCTTTCTTAAAGAGAGGGACCACCACCCCGGTCTGCCAATCCAGAGGTACCGCCCCCGATGTCCACGCGATGCTGCAGAGTCTTGTCAACCAAGACAGCCCCACAGCATCCAGAGCCTTGAGGAACTCCGGACGGATCACCGAGGAGCTTTTTAACAACCTCAGCGACCTCAGCCCCAGAAATAGGAGAGTCCACCACAGATTCCCCAGGCACCTCTTCCTCATAGGAAGACGTGTTGGTGGGATTGAGGAAGTCTTCGAAGTATTCCTTCCACCTATTCACAACATCCGCAGTTGAGGTCAGCAGAACACCATCCGCACCATACACGGTGTTGATAGTGCACTGCTTCCCCTTCCTGAGGCGGCGGATGGTCGTCCAGAATCGCTTCGAAGCCGTCCGTAAGTCGTTTTCCATGGCTTCTCCGAACTCCTCCCATGTCCGAGTTTTTGCCTCAGCGACCGCTGAAGCCGCACACCGCTTGGCCTGTCGGTACCTGTCCACTGCCTCCGGAGTCCTATGAGCCAAAAGGACCCGATAGGAGTCCTTCTTCAGCTTGACGGCATCCCTCACCGCTGGTGTCCACCAAGGGGTTTTAGGATTGCCGCCCCGACAGGCACCAACTACCTTGCGGCCACAGCTCCGATCAGCCGCCTCGACAATAGAGGTGCGGAACATGGTCCACTCGGACTCAATGTCCAGCACCTCCCTCGTGACATGTTCGAAGTTCTTCCGGAGGTGGGAATTGAAACTTTCTCTGACAGGAGACTCTGCCAGACGTTCCCAGCAGACCCTCACAATGCGTTTGGGCCTGCCAGGTCGGTCCGGCATCCTCCCCCACCATCGCAGCCAACTCACCACCAGGTGGTGATCGGTAGAAAGCTCCGCCCCTTTCTTCACCCGAGTGTCCAAAACATAAGGCCGCAAATCCGATGACACAACTACAAAGTCGATCATGGAACTGCGGCCTATGGTGTCCTGGTGCCAAGTGCACATATGGACACCCTTATGTTTGAACATGGTGTTTGTAATGGACAAATTGTGGCGAGCACAAAAGTCCAATAACAAAACACCACTCGGGTTCAGATCCGGGCGGCCATTCTTCCCAATCACACCTCTCCAGGTTTCACTGTTGTTGCCAACATGAGCGTTGATGTCCCCCAGTAGGACAAGGGAATCACCCGGGGGAGCACTTTCCAGTACTCCCTCGAGTGTTCCCAAAAAGGGTGGGTACTCTGAACTGCTGTTTGGTGCGTAAGCACAAACAACAGTCAGGACCCGTCCCCCCATCCGAAGGCGGGGGGAGGCTACCCTTTCGTCCACTGGGTTGAACTCCAACGTGCAGGCTTTAAGCCGGGGGGCAACCAGAATTGCCACCCCAGCCCGTCGCCTCTCCCTGTCGGCAACGCCAGAGTGGAAGAGGGTCCAGTCCCTCTCGAGAGAAGTGGTTCCAGAGCCCTTGCTGTGCGTCGAAGTGAGTCCGACTCTATCCAGCCGGAACTTCTCTACTTCGCGCACTAGCTCAGGCTCTTTTCCCCCCCAGTGAGGTGACGTTCCACGTCCCAAGAGCTAGCTTCTGTAGCCGAGGATTGGACCGCCAAGTGCCCCGCCTTCGGCTGCCGCCCAGCTCACTATGCACCCGACCTCTATGGCCCCTGCTATACCTCTCTGGTCGGCGAGAGCGTATGACGCTACACTTGCGAGAGTATGTGACGTATGTAAGAAGGCAGGCTTGTTTTACGTCTCCGTGAGAAGGAGACGAGAAGGAGTGAGAAACGCCAGTAATGTAATGCACGCAGCTAAAAGCAACTTGACCTGCCTCAGCTAACGCTAGCCATGCTAACGTGGCTATCGGCGAGAGCGTATGACGCTACATGCGCAACAGTATGTGACGTATGTAAGAAGGCGGGCTTGTTTTATGTCTCCGTGAGAAGGAGACAAGAAGAAGTGAGAAACGCCAGTAATGTAATGCACACAGCTAAAAGCAACAGTGGGAGAACATATAATCAAATATTACTATATAGACATTTTCTATATCACACAGAGACAAACCTGCGATATATCGTTTATACTGACATATCGCCCAGCCCTATAAAGAAGTTATCATCAACTTAAACTGCCCTCTTTGGGGATTGTAATAGAGATCCATCTGGATTCATGAATTTAATTCTAAACATTTCTTCACAAAAAAATAAATGTTTAACATCAATATTTATGGAACATGTCACAAAAAATCTAGCTGTCAACACTAAATATTGCATTGTTGCATTTCTTTTCACAGTTTATTACATTCGTATTTTGTTGGAAGTATTATTCAATAAATATATTTATAAAGGATTTTTGAATTGTAGCTATTTTTAGAATATTAAAAAAAAACTTCACGTACCCCTTGGCATACCTTCAAGTACCCCCAGGGGTACGCATACCCCCATTTGAGAACCACTGATATAATGTATTCTATTTACCTGACTGGTTACTAGGGATGTAACAATATCATAATGTCATAGTACGATATTATCACGGTATGAAAGCCATGATACGATATTATCGTGGTATATGTCCAAACAAAACAAAAATACTTTGAAATGCCATTCTATGTATAATAAAGTGGTAGGCATGTTTAGGATAAACACACTTACTGTAATGGAACAGTCGTTCATTATGTTTGTGATTAGATAATTTGATCATGAAAATGATCAAATGTTATAATCATATTTATTACTACAAACACACATTTTTAATTGCAATGAATAGTGCGGGTACATCCACTGTTATAAACAAGAAACAATTACTTTGTAAACATAACAATAATGTTCAGTCTAATGTCTTTCAACTTTTACTTTCTGAGAAGCAGTGTCCTTTACAGTGGACATGTTAGAAAGGTCCTGGGTACGATCTTGGGCTTGGGATCTTTTTGTGTGCAGTTTGTATATTCTCCTCGTGATTGCGTGGGTTCCCTCCAGGTACGCTGTCTTCCTTCCACCTCCGAAGACATGCACCTGGGGATAAGCTGACTGGCAACACTTATACATTGGCCCTAGTGTGTGAATGTAGCCTGTCTATCTGTGTTGGCGCTGTGATGAGGTGGCGACTTGTCCAGAGTGTACCCCGACTGCAGCTGGGATAGGCTCTAGCACCCCCCCAGGACCTCGAAAGGGACAAGCCGTAGAAAATGGATGGATGTTTAATATCAGTTTGGAAAATTTAATTTCTCCAAAATGTGAACTCACAATTTAGCTTTTAATACTGTTAATACCTCACAAATTCATATTTAGTCTCGCTGAGTTCAAATATATTTTCCCTTAGCACGCTGCCCCTTGACCAAATCTGTTTTGGTTTAGAACACTCGAGACGAACATAACACGCTTTATTAACTCTGCTAAAGATGTTATGTTTTTGCCAAGGGTTGTTTTTTTTGTGTGTTACGGTCCCTGTGTAGTGGTTTAGTCTAAAAGGGACACGCGTAACATAAAAGGAATGTTAGTACAAGTTATAGTGTGGCTAATACAGCAAGTCGTGGCAATTTACGCGGGTGCATGGTGTTCAGCTAGGCTGGAAATCCGTGAGAGACTATCCCAAAATCCTCTGCGCGCAATGTAGTTTATTTCAGACCAACCAATGCAAAAGCGCCAGAAAGAAACTGCACTCACCAAGTTTTTGTTTGACACGGCCACACGTCACAGCATTATTGTGAAAATTTTGAAACCGTAATACCGCAGTATTGCCACATCCCTACGGGTAATGACGGTCAAATGAAGCCTCATGAGGCATTGGACCACCTGAGCCAATAGGGTGAAGTTATGGCGTTTGGAAATGATAATGAATCACAATAAATTTTGACTAAATGTTTTTTCTAGTCAAATTAACACATGTACAATAAAATGTTTTAATATATTTTGTGTTCGTATTTTACCAAAAGAATTGGGAGAAATGGGATTTTGACTTAAAGAGGAAGATGAAAATATAATGTAACTTGGACAAAGATGTACAGAACAGAAGAGATTTAGTATCTTTTTATATGTTAAGCAATCCCTTTATTGTTTTTGACAAATCCTCTCCATCATTCAGCTATTGATTTCTAGTGGCTGTTTAAAATATAATACCATACAGCAATTAATTTCTGGTGCCTGTTTAAAATATAATAAATAAAGCATGTCTTATATTATAAAAATGTAATTTTACTATGAATAACAAATTCTTGAACAGACATTGCTGAGAATCGAAACAATGTCACATGGCTTACACGGTCAAAGCACGAATCATAATACTACATAAGGATTGTAGACAGGCTCGATGTGAGTTAGCTATTTAATATTTCTGACCAAGCGGTACATGGCTTGGATTAGGTTTGCCAGCAAATTTAATATGATGCACCGTTATTCTTTGATTCTATTTGCATTTAACCTCTTAGGCCCAAGCTCTTTGTTTACTTGCTTTTTTTTATTTCTCTTTGCTATTTGGGCTCATTTCATCCTAATTAAAATAAAAACTAAAAATCATCTTTTGATATGATGTACTTAGTCCATAAGTAACAAATGTGTACTTCATGTTTAGTGACATGCTAGTTCTTATTTCTACACTTTTTTTCCCAAATTCCAATATGTTATACTCGTCTGACACCACCAGATGGCAGTGTAAGTGTCCACATAAGCAGCTTTAAGACCCCAATTCAGTAGTGTACACAATTTTGGAAATAAGAGCTAAAAGGTGCTGTCCACGCATGTGGCCAGTAAGGCCTTTTAAATAAATATTTTTATTTTATTACCAGATTCAGAATTGACCACAACTCTCAAAAGCCCACTTTTTCAATGGAGCTTGGGCAGCTTATGTGTTGTCGAGTCTCTCGGCAAAATCTGAACCGTGTCCCGAAGTAGTTACGTGTTACGGCTGGGTAGCAAGACTGAACCAAGTCCCGAAATGATCAAGTAATGCGGCCTGGCAGCGAGGCTTCACACGTCATTTAATGCCTCTCTCTTACATGAAGCAACCGTCGATACGCGCTTCGCGGAAACGCCCACTCCACAACTCGACACACGCCTCAAAGCCTCGGCACATTTTTTCCCGTCCTTATCTACTAGTTATGTACTTGCCTGCATTGCTAAAGTTAATTAGGTTTGTGTTTTCATGTCATTGTAAATTATCCATTGAACTGCATTGTATTGAGGTATTTTTTTCAATAAATTATTGTTATTATTATTTTTATTTTAAATATCAGTAAAACAACAAGTTGCGGTCCTAATTAATATCATAGCCTGCTCCGGATATGTTAGAGTAACATATATTAACCAAATGTGTAAAAAAATACGAAATGTTTCTTTAATTTCAAGTTTCAATTTGAAAACTATTTATTAGTTGATTGTCATGTTTGGTTAGATTTCCATATTTTAAATAAAGGATCACAAATCTATTTAATTTGTGTTCTGTTTTATGTTATTTTGTACATAGCTCTGTTTTATATGTATATTTTGTTAACTACCCAGATTCTGTTTTTGATACTTATTGGGCTAAATCTGAGACATTGCATACAAAATGTTATGCCATATTATGTGTAAATGTGTGCTGGTATGGGCAATATCGGGTAAAATCTATATTACAAATTATATTTCAGTCTCTTACGATAATGTTATATATCACACTATTTATGGTAATTTATTTATTATTTATTATTAAGCATATAATTGATCATAGAACCATTTCAAAACGGGTTACAAGGGCTCCTAATTCAGTGGCTGATGTATACAGTAACATACTGCGTGCTTTCAGTTGTATTATTTTTCTCAAAACTGTTATTAATCTACTTGCTGTTACTGTTAATAGCAGGTTACTTTCTGTTGCAACAAGGTTATATCTACACTTCTATTAAAATAAGCACTTACTGTTCTGTTTAGATATTTAACATTAGTTTTTGGGCGGTACTAGAAATTTGGTTATCGAGTAGGGGTGTCGAAGAAATCGATTTTTTAATTTATTGCAATTTCTATTAGTAACAATTCTTAAGGAAAAGTCGTTTTAAAATTGTAGGGGTGTAACGGTATACAAAAATTTTGGTTCGGTACGTACTTCGGTTTAGAGGTCACGGTTCGGTTCATTTTCGGTACAGTAAGAAAACAACAAAATATAAATTTTTTGGTAATTTATTTACCAAATTTGTAAACAATGGCTTGATCATTTTAACATTGGGAACTTTACAATAATTCTGCCCATGTTAAAGGCCTACTGAAATGAGATTTTCTTATTTAAACTGGGATAGCAGGTCCATTCTATGTGTCATACTTGATCATTTCTCGATATTGCCATATTTTTGCTGGAAGGATTTAGTAGAGAACATCGACGATAAAGTTCGCACCTTTTGATGCTGATAAAAAAGCCTTGCCTTTACCGGAAGTCTCAGACGATGACGTCACAAGGGTGAGGGCTCCTCACGTCCTCACATTGTTTTTAATGGGAGCCTCCAGCAGCAAGAGCTATTCGGACCGAGAAAACGACAATTTCCCCATTTAATTCGAGCGAGGATGAAAGATTCGTGGATGATGATATTGATAGCGAAGGACTAGAAAAAAAATAAAATAAAGTTAAAAAAAAAAGGCGATTGCAATGGGGCGGATTCAGATGTTTTTAGACACATTTACTAGGATAATTCTGGGAAATCCCTTATCTTTCTATTGTGTTGCTAGTGTTTTAGTGAGATTAAATAGTACCTGATTGTCGGAGGGGTGTGTCCACGGGTGTCTTAAGGCCAGTGTCTGAGGGAAGTCACGTCAGATACGAGGACGGCGCAAACTCCACAGATCTCCGGTAAGAGGCGACTTTTTAACACAATTTTTCTCACCGAAACCTGCCGGTTGACAAGTGGTCGGGATCCATGTTCACTTGACCGCTCTGATCCATAGTAAAGCTTCACCCCTGGGAATTTTAAACAAGGAATCACCGTGTGTTTGTGTGGCTATAGGCTAAAGCTTCCCACCTCCATCTTTCTATTTTGAGTTCTCCATTATTAATTGAACAAATTGCAAAAGATTCAGCAACACAGATGTCCAGAATACTGTTTAATTGCGCGATGAAAAGAGACGACTTTTAGCTGCAAATAGTGCTGCGCTAATATTTCCTGACAGTCCGTGACGTCACGCGCACCCGTCATCATTTCGCGACGATTTCAACGTGAAACTCCGCGGTAAATTTAAAATTGCAATTTAGTAAACTAAACCTGCCATATTGGCATGTGTTGCAATGTTAATATTTCATCATTGATATATAAACTATCAGACTGCGTGGTCGGTAGTAGTGGGTTTCAGTAGGCCTTTAATCCACATTAAACTGCTTAGATGAAATAAAATGACAAAACTCTTCTTTTGCATATAAAAGGTGCAACATTAAACAGTTTCAAGTCAACTCGTCATGCTTAAATTATTGTAGCTTTGGGGAAGCCTGTAGTTGATTTTTTATTATGTCCCTGAACACCATGTAGGATTTATGATGCACTTACATTGTTATATACACTATCAGAGACAGAAACTCTTCATTTAATATAATGTCCTTTTTTGCTGCTTCAACACACCTCAATCAACACTGTCCATAACACACACACCCACACACGCACGCACGCACGCACCGCAAAATGAGCTAACGTTACGCTAAAAGCTAATTAGCCTTCACCTAAAGCCAGGACTGCGAGTGAGCTGAGCTGCAGTTTGTTTCTAGAAGGTCAACGCGCTCATAGTGATGTTTAGAAAGTAGTTGACTTGGATGTGTTTAGTATAATTTGGGGAGAGTCCGTTACTCCCCTGCTAAACGCCTATCTGCTCGACGCTGAAGCGCTTTATAGATGCGCTCTGAATACGCACTGCTGATTGGCCTGTTACCGCTACTGTTGTAACCAATCAGATGGTTGTGTGGGAGGGACAATGCAGGGTGCTGTGCAGGAGACAGAGGCAGAACGGAGCGGAGCAGCTTGTTAAGACTTTAGTATAGGCGGCTACTTCATATGTTCGTGTGGAACTCGTTCGGTACTCCGCACCGAACCAGAACCCCCGTACCGAAACGGTTCAATACAAATACACGTACCGTTACACCCCTATAAAATTGTATTTTTGTTCCTTTTATATGTCCTGTCCAGCCACTCAGCCAAATCATATTTTTGATGTAGATGATCATATCTGCTGTACATATTTACTTTAGAAAAGATGAGTGTTGGATACTTCTTTCGACTTATTTGTATTTTACCTTATTAAATGTTTGGGGAGATTTTATTTAAACAACACTCGTTTTCTTTTAAGTAGTGTAAAAATCTATTAGAGCTTTTGATCCGTTTTATGGAGGAATGTAGTTAATCATATAACTGGCACCCAATATTATTAAAAAAATATTGATTTTGAATCGAAAATTTATTCTGAATCGAATTGTTAACCCCAAAAATCGAATCAAATTGTGTGGTGCCCAAAGATTCACAACCCTATTAGCGAGCCAATGCCAAATCATTACAGTGTCACAAATTGGCACAACTGTAATTTGACAAAAACAGAGGATCTGTAACAGTATCAGTTAATATTTATTATTTTTGTAATTGAACTACTGTATCCAACAATTTCCCTTGTGTCTAAGTCAAAATTGCATTCAAATAAAGTATTAGTAAAAGTACTAGTGTACCAATCTACTCAACTATATGTAAAAAAAGGAACTAATTTTAAATGTTTGAATCAGAACAACAGTGCTGTAAGAGGTCTCTTTTCTCTGTCACACAATGCTACACCGCTAACGAGGAGGATTGCATCCTAACGACTGGTGTTGTATTGGCAGAAGTGTTGCTCTTTTGCATCTTAACAGTTATTTTGCACCACAGTAGAGCAAAACCATTCTTGTTTTGGCTTGCACCCCTCCTGTAGCAGTCTTGCAAATACATTATTTACGATTTTTCAGACACTACAAAAACAAAGGCACTGTCATAAATGTCAAGACTAGCTGTTTTTACGTGGCACCTTAGAAACATAGCATTAATTAAAAGGTTAAGAGTCTTAATAATCTAACTGTTATACTTTTTTGTCGCATATTCAATTACATTTTGGGTTTGTTTTCTTATAGTGGGCTTGCTGTCCTTTGCTGCGTCTCTTGCAGGTGATTTTAAATGCACACATTCCTGCAGACTATCTTCTCCGTGTCTGTAAACGCATCGGCCCACTTATAGAGAAGGAGCTCCCACCTAGTGTTCCTGGAGTCCAGACACTTCTGGGCCTGGGAAGACAGTCTTTACTTCGTACCACCAAAAGTAATTCTCATCTTTGCGAAATTATGTATACTTGCATTGTGTTTTGTGAATAACAATTGTTGACATTTTGTCATTTTTTATCCTTTATCCAATTTAGGTTGTAGTCACAAAGTATGCAGTGGTTCAGCTGTTGCTGCGCTCCACAGGGGGCGTCCGCCAGAACCCCCTGTCAGCAATGGATATTCTACCAGTCTTGGTGTGTAAAACAATCATGTTTTTCTGCTACAATTTCTGCTACAATTTAATGTACCTTTTGGGAAATATAACCCAAATCATGCAATGTTTTTTAATAATATGAATGCACCTAATAACACACATACTTGTATTCAATGCATATCTTGTAACATGGCACCCATTTAATCTTATATATATTATCTCCCCACTTTGAAACATTGCTAATCGCTAGTCTGCATCACTCATCCCAACTTTAAACAATCACCACCGCCAGAAAGGAAGTGCTGTACATCATGGATAATTACAATATTAACATAAGACTGTAAAACTCTTAATTTCCATGCCCATTGTCTGTTTGTTAGTGCAACTCATCTTCTGTTGTCTTTAAGTGTCCATCATGGGTGCTCGGCAGACCACCGGAGTAGTTCGTTTTGGCCAAGTGTTGCCATCTTCCTCCTACCAATACATGAAAATACACAAACGTATCCTTGGCCACCTTTCCTCAGTGTACTGTGTAGCCTTTGACCGCACCGGTCGTCGAATATTTACGGTAAGCAATGACTGAAACTAAATATCAGTACCAGATGCTGGTTGAAAATATGGACGGCTTGTCTGAAGTGGTGATTTGTGTATGACTCATTTGTATTAAATTTCATATTCTTTTAGGGTTCAGATGACTGCCTTGTGAAAATCTGGGCGACAGATGACGGCCGGCTTCTTTCAACGCTTCGTGGCCATTCAGCAGAGATCTGTGATATGACAGTCAACTATGAGAACACACTCATTGCCTCCGCCAGCTGCGACAAAACTATTAGAGTGTGGTGCCTGCGGACCTGTGCGCCCATCACGGTCCTTCAAGCGCATGCTGCCTCCATTACATCCATTCAGGTTAGCACAAACTCGTTACAGATGATGGGTGATTTTAAGGGGACCTATGATGATTTTAATCTAAATTTAAAACATTTCCATGTGGTCGAGACAATACGTATCGGATATGGTTTGGTAGATATGCTTTGAGACATTTGTGATCAAGGGCTATATAGGGACGGCGTGGCACAGTGGAAGGAAGAGTAGCCGTGCGCAACCCGAGGGTCCCTGGTTCAATCCCCACCTCGTACCAACCTCGTCACGTCCGTTGTGTCCTGAGCAAGACACTTCACCCTTGCTCCTGATGGGTGCTGGTTAGCGCCTTGCATGGCAGCTCCCTCCATCAGTGTGTGAATGTGTGTGTGTGTATGGGTAAATGTGGAAGTAGTGTCAAAGCGCTTTGAGTACCTTGAAGGTAGAAAAGCGCTATACAAGTACAACCCATTTATCAGTTATCATTTATATAAATAAACGTTGATTGATTAGGTTAAACATTTTTTATACAATGTTAAATTCCGTAGGCGTTCCCAGACTGCAAATGAAACCATGCCTGACCCTCTCCAAAAGTATCATAATTTATATTTTTAAAATGTACACTTTATACATATATATATATAATTATTTGTTTTTTATTTAAAAAATAAAATGTATATATATATCAATCAATCAATTATATAGCCCTAAATCACGAGTGTCTCAAAGGGCTGCACAAGCCACAACTACATCCTTGGCTCGGATCCCACATCAGGGCAAGAAAAAACTCAAACCCTATGGGATTACAATGAGAAACCTTGGAGGGGACCGCAGATGTGGGGACCCACCCCTGGGCCACTGGTGCAATGGACGTAGAGTGGATCATACATAATAGTGTGAGAGTCCAGTCCATAGTGGGGCCAGCAGGGGATCATCTTGAGTGGAGACAGGTCAGCAGAGCAGAGACGTCCCCAACTGATGCACAGATGAGTAGTCTACCTTGGGTCCTTACTTTGGACAGCTAGCTCTTCACCGGTGGTCACCGAATCTGTGCCCCCCCTATACACGAAGGAGAGGCGGGCCAAGCAGAAAAAAGACAGCTGATCAACTGGTCTAAAAGGGGATCTATTTAAAGGGTATAGTATACAAATTAGTTTTAAGATGGGACTTAAATGCTTATATGCTTATACATATTTATATATCCCTTAATCTAATCCTTAGTCATGTGTATGTATATATATATATATATAGATATATATATATATATATATATATATATATATATATATATATATATATATATATATTAGGGGTGTAACGGTACACAAACATTTCGGTTCGGTACGTACCTCGGTTTAGAGGTCACGGTTCGGTTCATTTTCGGTACAGTAAGAAAACAACAAAATATAAATTTTTGGGTTATTTATTTACCAAATTTGTAAACAATGGCTTTATCCTTTTAACATTGGGAACACTATAATAATTCTGCCCACGTTAATCCACATTAAACTGCCTCAAATTGTTGCTTTGATTAAATGAAATGACAAAACCTTTCTTCTACATATAAAAAGTGCAACATTAAAAAGTTTCAAGTTAACTCATCATGCATAATTTATTACAGCATTTGGGAAGCCTGTAGTTGACTTTAATTATGTGAATGTTATATTTGTATCAACATGTGATAGCAGGGACCCTGCCATTCACAACTAGGCTGCTACATTACTAATGATTCATGTAACGATAGCTGAAAAAATAGTAATATAGCAACACAATGGAGTTCAATGAAATAACAGACAGGGCTTTGCTGCCCCTAACACACACACACGCACACGAACACACCTACGCGCACACACACACACCACAAAAAGAGTTAACGTTATGCTAAAAGCTAATTAGCCTTCACCTCAAGCCAGAACTACGAGCGAGCTGAGCTTTAGTTTAAGTTTCTAGAAGGTCAACGGGCTCATAGGGATGTTTGTAATAGTTGTGAGTGGGAAGTGTTTTTTATGATTTGGGGAGAGTCCGCTGTTCCCCTGCTAAACGAATATCCGCTCGATGCATGCCGAAGCATTGACTACATCGCTCTGAATACGCACTGCTGATTGGCTGTTACATCGCTCTGAATACGCACTGTTGATTGGCTTTGTATGTAACCAATCAGATGGTTGTGTGGGCGGGACAGTGCCTGCTGCTCAGACAGAGGCAGAAAACAGAGCAGCTTGTGAAGACTTATTCTTACTATCCATCCATCCATTTTCTACCGCTTATTCCCTTTCGGGGTCGCGGGGGGCGCTGGCGCCTATCTCAGCTACAATCGGGCGGAAGGCGGGGTACACCCTGGACAAGTCGTTTTATACGCCCGTGTGCCGAACCGAAACCCCCGTACCGAAACGGTTCAATACTTATATATATATATATATATTCATATATATTGTGTGTGTGCGTATGTATGTATGGATAGTCAGATATAATAATATAATAAAACATGCATAAATAATAAATAAATAAATGATAAAAGGGTTGCGCTTTTCTACCTTCAAGGTACTCAAAGTGCTTTGACTCTAGTTCCACATTTACCCCTTCACACACACATTCACACACTGATGGAGGGAGCTGCCATGCAAGGCGCGAACCAGCACCCATCAGGAGCAAGGGTGAAGTGTCTTTCTCAGGACACAACGGATGTGACGAGGTTGGTACTAGGTGGGGATTGAACTAGGGACCCTCGGGTTGCGCACGGCCACTGTTACACTGCGCCACGCCGTACCCATGCATAAACCTTATAATTTGTTTCTTTGGCATTGTTTATGGACATTATCTAACATTGTTGCAATATTTATAAGTCAGAAAAGACAAAATTCATCATAGGTCCCCTTTAAGAATTAAATTAGTTAGATCATAAAATCCAGACAAACTCTATTTCTGCTCTCCTTTTAGTTCTGTCCTTCTGCCAAGGGAACAGCACGATACCTGGCTTCCACAGGTGCAGATGGCATGGTGTGTTTCTGGAAGTGGCACTCTCTCAGCATGAAATTTCAGTAAGTATCATTGACATCTGCTCCATTTACCATTACAAATGGTTAGCTAAAATCAACGTGTTCTTGCATCCATAGTGATCAGCCTGTCAAATTTGTTGAGCGATCACGTCCAGGTGTACAGGTCTGTACTTCCTCCTTCAGTAGTGGTAAGTGTAATCCAAACCATCCAAATTTATTTATTTATTTACTGTTAAAACTTACATTTCAGTGTTATGTCGATAGGTGGCATGTTCATGGCTACTGGTGGAAGCGACCACATGGTCAGGGTGTACTACCTTGGTGCTGAAACGCCAATGAAGATGTCAGAGTTGGATGCTCATACAGTGAGAAACACAGCCACGACCTCATCCTTAGCAGTTTTTTCTTAAGCCCTCAGTGAATCTTAACGTGTGTCCTCTCTGGTTTTGTAGGATAAAGTTGTGGTAGTCCAGTTTTGCAATACCAGTGACAGGTATGTATCTTGTGGTATTTATATTGGAAAGGACAGATTTTTTACTGTGTGTTCTCAGGCAGCAGGTAGCGTAGCAGTGTCCAGTGTCAACCCTCTGCTAATTTTCTAATACATAATAAGATTATAAAAAACACTTCCTAGCATATTGCATTGGTTTTAGCTCCTTACACAAATTAAGAATTGGACATCCCTAATCATATGTTTGTATATATGTGCAGTCTCAAGTTTGTGAGTGGCAGTCGTGACGGCACAGCCAGAATTTGGCATTACCAACAACAAGAGTGGAAGAGCATCGCTTTAGACATAGCTGCCAGGCTCCCAGGGTAAAATATAATTGCGGTTGGGCCTGTCATGTTGAAAACCATGTCTGGCTCCCTGTGTCGAAACTGATGCAAGCATGTTCCTGCAGAAGTTTTGTCATCAACGGAGACGATAAAACCAAGGTGGTGGTGACCATGGTAGCTTGGGACCGTGCGGATCACGTCCTTATCACAGCGGTGTCAAACTACCAACTCAAAGTGTGGAACACAACTACTGGAGAGCTGCTGCATGTTTTGTCTGTGAGTGGTTTAAGTGGGCGTTTTCACCAAGTGTCCACATCAGGATAATGATGTGGATATCAGGGTTAAAAGATCTGAAATCACTGCTCTCTATGCTTTAAGGGCCATGATGATGAGGTTTTTGTGCTGGAGGCGCACCCATTTGACTCCCGCATCATGTTGTCAGCCGGCCATGATGGCAACGTTTTCATCTGGGATGTGACAAAGGGAGTGAAGATCCGCAATTTCTTCAACATGGTAATCAAGCCGTAATGACAATTTTTTACT
The DNA here is from genome assembly GCF_033978795.1 of Nerophis ophidion. NCBI lineage: Eukaryota > Metazoa > Chordata > Actinopteri > Syngnathiformes > Syngnathidae > Nerophis > Nerophis ophidion. The sequence goes on from NC_084614.1 coordinate 736,799, forward strand.
AGCAATCTTTATTTTTTATGCTTTTTTTCTTTAAGAGCTCATGCTTTTGTATTCCAGATTGAAGGCCAAGGTCACGGTGCTATTTATGACTGCAAGTTCTCAGCCGATGGGCAGCAGTTTGCTTGCACTGACTCACATGGCCATTTGCTCATCTTCGGTTTCGGTTGTAGCACGTCATATGAGAAGGTACCACAACATGATGTTGTTGCTTCATAGGAACAGAAATGCAATGTTTACTCTCCCCCTTATTAAGGATAATGTTGGTATATCTTATGTTGCACATGGATCATAAATAACAAATTTTAAGGATTTAGCAGCTCTTTAAAAATTTTAACCCCCAAAACACACAAATGTTTCCCTTTTTTCCCTCCAGATTCCTGAGCAGATGTTCTTCCACTCGGATTACCGACCTCTTATCCGCGACTCGAACAACTATGTCTTGGATGAGCAGACGCAGCAGGCCCCACACCTCATGCCTCCGCCCTTTCTGGTAGATGTGGATGGGAATCCCCACCCTCCACGCTATCAGCGTCTGGTGCCTGGCAGAGAAACCTGCAAGGAGGATCAGCTTATACCTCAACTTGGATACATGGCTAACAGTAAAACGCGCTTTTTTGTTCATGAGAATTCCTCACACTTACTCAAAATCTCATAGAATCTCATCTCCAAGGTGAAGGAGAGTTGGTTGAGCAGGTTCTTGGCCAACAAACTGCAGAAAATGGAGAAAACATTTTGGATAACCTCATCAGACAGTTGCAGGACGAGCAGAATGAGCGTCAGAATGCAGAACGCCAGGCGGATGAAGCTGAGGGTGCGTTTTGCTCATTGGATTTGCAAGTCTGATACCCGCCATTCGCGCCGATTATGTTCTCTGGCCATTCACAAAAAGCAAGAATAATTTAGACAATAATTGATTAGCCAAAAAAATGTCTAATTTTGACATATGTCATGCTCATACCCCTAAACCTTCCCTGCTAGCTGACGTTCAAATTCGGATCGACATTTACTATAGGGCTTGACAGTGCGACGTGGAAACACATTGTATTGTGGGTTTTGCTGTACCTGGAATCGCTTATTTACATGTCTGAATACAAGACTCTGTGCTTAAGTTCAGTTTTTTACTTTAACCAGTTAAAAAAATGGTGCGAATGTGCGGCATAATTAACTACCACAATCGTGGTCATATTGGCTTCAGGAAAAAAAAGGATTTTTGGGAGATTTTTCTCAGAGATAGCCTAGACAGCAGCTGTGAGACCATTAAACATGACTTTTAATGCCATCACCTGGTACGTGTTGGTGAGTTTGAATCATCCATCCATCCATTTTCTACCGCTAGTCCCTTTTGAAAGCATGTTTTATTCTGTTGCACAAGTTGCATTTAGTAGACTGTTAGCGTTAGTTGCTAAGATAGCAGCGGGTTAAGAACAACGTACAGTATTTGGGGTGAAAAAAGCAATACCTCTATTCATAGTTCAATAACTGAGAAGACTTTAAATATTCCCCACATTAATGCACTGTGTGTTTCAGACTTGAAATATAGTTTGCAACAAATTTCTCCTGGAGACACAACACAGTGACAAGTCCTGTTGACTTACCTCTAAATGGTCGACAGTCTTTCTTTTCTTAAATTACACACCCAAACCTGGTTTGTCCGTGAGCCTTTAGTGACGTAGTATTCCGAAATGTTCAGCCTTTATAAAAACTGACTCTCTTGAGAACCAACATACAAGATACGTGCAGCAGCTTGCTCAGATTTTGTCTATTGGTGGTGCTCATGAGGATCAATTCTATCAATGTTATATATTTTTAAGTTAGTGAGTCTTTGGAATAGGCTACAGTTTATTTTCATTTTAATCCAGTTTGTTGCTCTCTCTCACAATACTGCTGGTTGGGTACAGCCATTTAACAAAAACTTTGTCCAGCAACAATGGCTACCAAACCCCTCAATGCATTGCAAAATCCTACGTCTTCTTGAGCCATTTTAAAGTGGGTGATTATTATATTAGATTTGCCTCCAGAATCCTCTCTCTTCAATTGTCACTGCCATCTTGCATTGACATATTATTAAGCTGTGATGCATACTGTATGTCAGTGATTCTCAAACTGTGGTTAGGGTTCAACTTGTCGTACGCGGGCTCCATTTACTGGTACGCCTCAAGAATCACTTGATTAAAGTACAACATTTTATTTTCCTATATATTCAAACACTGTTACTGTTGAAGCTGTGTGTAATGTTATAGTGACCAAAATAATTAATATACTTATTAAATATAACCTCAGCCTTGTTTTTAATAATTACTTAGGCCTACTATCCTACTGTATTTTAATGTTGGTGATTATGGTGGTAGTTTTTTTTGATAGTACTTATAGTACTTGGTGAAAAAAAATTGAGAACCACACCGCTGTATGGTGTAAACTTTTTTTTTTTTATTGAGGGCCATATTGCAATTTTGGCTGCCCTCAGAGGGCTGTTTAGTGAATAGATATGACCAGAAACGTATCATACTATTTACCTCATTTTGCTTATCAATATATAAATTAAATTTATAACAAGCTTTCTCATTCTTAATTTTACAGGTGATGCAGTCGACGTGTTTGCGTCCTCACCAAATGTGGGTCCTCGCAGGAGTGGGCAGGTAGATGGCGTGTGGCAGATGCAGCATAATTCACTGCGGAGTCAAGTGGCCACTGAGCGAGACCTGCTGGCCTGGAGCCATAGAGTAGTTGTCAATGAGGTGCCGCAAGGAATACTAAAGTAAGACCGCAGCAGGTTAGGCTGTATGAACACTGTTCTTCTGGAGGTATGATTTATGGATGGTACCCTTTCCTTTCCGTAGAGCCATGGAGGAAAGCAGACAAGCCAAGAGTGACATGGAATGTTCTTTGTACTACTCAGAGAGGAGGAAAAAACCCATAACTTGTCCACCCAAGGTTTGAATTCCGACCCAGCCACTTATTTTTACCATACCACTTTTTGTCTCACTGTAGTTTTTATTTTTTCTTTCTGCACTTTGTAGACAAAACCTTTGACACGCCTCCGCACTCTGCGGTCGACAAAGAAAAAGCCGAAGCACCACACATATCAGACCCGCTCTGCTCAAGTCCTACCTCCACGAAATAGGAGTGGCCATGAACGTACTTCTGACAACCATGTAGACTCCGACAGTGAGAGAGACGTAGGTTCCAAATAATGATTTCATTTTTGTAACATTTAAAAATGCAGTAATCTAAGAATTTAACTTTTCTTAAATTGTATGTAACATAAAATGTAATGACATAAAAATAGTTAAATACAACTCCTATAAAGTTTAATATTATTTATTTATATACAGTAAGTAAGGAAATAAAACATTTTCTTTTTTTTAATCTAAAGAGTTGAACATTAGGCTTATGTGACATTTAAACAGTGGTGTGCCGTCAGGGCCAGCAAGGCCTTCTCTTCTGGCCTAACATTACCAGAAATCTTGATCACAATTGAAGATGAAAATTATTTTTAACATTTATTTTCCCTAAATATCTAAAAGTGTTCATATTATCTTCATGTCATATTCTGCTCCTTCCAGTGCTATTGTTTTTGGGTTACAGTTTGTATCCAATCAGAATTCAGCTAGCTTATGTTGCCATGCTGTACCAAATCTGCTTGAGGCCTTCAGAATCAACAATGTAGGCGTCTGTGCACTGTAAGTGAACGGGGACATACAGTGACAGACAGTTTCGATAGCCAATCAGATCACGAGTTGGTGTCAGTAAGGCCTTCTAGATGGCCTCACGTTGAATGTGACATTTACGCGTCCTGTGATTGGATGCCCACCGGGACTGTTAGCGGTGGAATTTGAGAACACACAGAGTTGAGAGACAGTTGCGATAGCCAATTAGATCACAAGTTGTTGACTGTAGCTTCTCTAGGTAGCCTGATGTTAACGTGACTGTGATTGTATACTCAAGTGAGTATCCAATAACAAGTTGCAAATTAGCAGGAAGTGTTGACCCACAAAGAAGGAGAACAAAATTTTGATTAAGTGGCAGATATACAGTATATTGTGATGTTATGAGCTGGGTAACATAAGAACTCCATTACCCAGCATGCCACAGTAGTGAAGCACATGCACAGTAACCCCATTTAGGTTGTTGAATTTACCCATGCCGGCAGCTGGATGTTATTGATGACCATGTTGTGGAGTAAACTTTACGAACTCAGCCAACATGCCTCATCTGCATCTTTTATGATTACACAAGACAACAAATATATTTGGAAGGCCAGTTTCAAGAAGGATATTTTGGAATTGGGGGTTTAATCACCAAAAATGATTCCCGGGCGCAGTCACCGCTGCTGCTCACTGCTCCCCTCACCTCCCATCTTTGTTAGCTTCCCATCGCAAGCAAGTGATGATGGTCGTGGTTGAGGGAAGAGTTGTTTAATGTTGCAGTTCGATGATTTTTGAGCACATCATGAAATGCGCGTTTATATTGGGCCACCGTACTCAGAGGGGTGTGGCCGTGGTGTCGAAAGACACGAGAGGAGATGCTGAAGAGTGAGAGGCAGAGGCCTGTGTGCTTGTTCAGGTGTTAAAATGCTTGCCTGATTGCAGGTCTGCTGGTCACTGCCTGGGTGGACTTGTCACGAACTGATGTCATACAAATACTTTTTTTTCCTGATACTTTTGCGATCGACCGGTAAGGTCCCAAAGATTGACTGGTAGATTGCGATCGACGGTTTGGTGACCTCTGTTTTAAATCATATTTTTCTTGAAATGTTATGTCATATTAGGTGTTGTTACCCGTGACCTAATGACAACCAGCAGTATAGAAAATGGATGGATGACTACAAGGCAGAAAACTGTAATCCTTTTATCCGTCATATATGTATAAATTCTGTCTGTTATCAGGCAGTGGAGCAAGCAGGTGCCAGCGATGTGTCCTCTGAGAGTGAAGCTCAGTGGCAGAGTGAAAGTAGCTCCAGGTGAGGGTCTTTTTCTGGAGTGCTGCTAATGCTGTTCTTGTTTGAGACATGACAAATGGCTGTCTTTCCATTCGTAGTGACTCCTCCAGCGAGTATTCAGATTGGACCGCCGATGCAGGGATCAACCTGCAGCCCCCGAAGCGATCAAGCAGGAGGCTGGTCCAGCCCTCAAGTTACAGCAGTTCTGAGGAGGAGGAAGGTGAAGACAAGGAAAAGGAGACAAGAAAGAAGGAAAGTGTAGAGAAGAAGAAAAAGTCCAAGGAGACCAAACAAGTAAGTTGGAGAATCTTTCACCTCGATGTAAACAAATGTGCACTAAGAATTGACATACTGTATATAATTAAACACTGTTTTTATTCTCAGAAACCCACAACCTCTCTGGGTGGACTTGATGCTGAGGCTTGGCTTCCACCTTTATGGGTAATGGAGACCATCCCACACCGCTCTCCGTTTGTCCCGCAAATGGGAGATGAGGTAGAAAATGAACACAGTGACCTTAAAGATACCAATAATTATTGTGACATCATCCTCAGTTTGCGTTGGGTGTTATTAGCGTTAATGGTGTGAGCTTTTGTCTTTCTTCAGCTTATCTACTTCAAGCAGGGCCATCAGGCCTACGTTCGAGCGGTCCGTAGGGCCAAAGCTTACAGTATCAACCCTCAGAAGCAACCATGGAACAAACTCAACCTCAGGGTGAGACTCTTCATTTTATAAGCCAATATGGTGTATTTTTACTTTTTAGGAGGTGCCAACTATTTATTCTGCACTCATGTAAGTTATCGCGGATTGTTAAAGTATGTAAAGACATAATTAAGAATTAAAACTCAACTTATTTGCGTACATTAAAATGATGTGAGAGGTGTTGTATTAACACACATATACAGTATATTCCCTTCTTTCTTGAGTCTCTATGCGCATACAAAATGAGATATAAGCGCTTTACATGTCTTTGGAAGTGGGAGGAGTACTCAGAGGGAACCCACGCATTCACGGGGAGAACATGCAAACTCGACACAGAAAGATCCCAAGCCTGGATTTGAACCCAGGACTGCAGGACCTTCGTATTTTAAGGCAGACGCACTAACCCCTCTGCCACCGTGAAGCCCTTTTGTGACTTATTACAAGGCAAAATTGTTAATCTCAGTCTATGTTGCCACAGCAACCACTTGTACTGAGATGTGATGTGGTCAGACACAACAGAGAGCCTAATTGGCTATAATTTAGCAACCTTTCACCACACATGGATAATGTTGTTTTTGTTATTCTCAGTGCGCACATGAGTTAAACATTAATAATTCCATGGTTTTTGTCTGAGTCACCTTTTGAGGATTTAATCATTTGATTATTTTGTCGGTCAAGCAACACTTAACTCAATCATATGTTTTTTTTATTTAAGAGTGAAGTATGACAACATAAAAGAGGCAATCCTTAGCTTTATGTAATACTCCAGTTATATTCAGCAAAGTGCTCTAAACTTGTGTTTTTCTAAAGAAGAAACAATATATCCAGTGTTACCATGCACTGCACTCTTCATGCAAATATTAAGATAATATGTGTCCCAAAAGTTTGGAAATGTTGGCAAACGATGCACAGACATCCTCAAAAACAAACAGTTGAACCCAATATTGGATAAGTATATAAAGAAATGACTGAAATACGGTCAAATTAAACCTTATGTTAGATCTTTGCGGCATTTCCATTTTTCGGGCTACGTCAGCAAATGCCTTTGCAAATATAATTTTAACTGTTAACACATCGGAATAAGGGCTTGTGTGGTAAAGCTCTGTCAATTTGAAGGCAAATTGAAGTGTAAATGCAGAAGATATATCAATAGAGCTCCCGTCGACAATAACAGGAGGTGACACAAAGAGTTCAATCAGTGTTTGGTGAGTCGTGTGTAGAAGGGGATGCTGGGAAGAACGTCAAACATCCTCCATTCCTGAGCTGTGTGCTCATATCCTCGCGTCCCGTGTCTTCTAGAGTTTCCTCAGCGGATGCTACAGCTCCAAGAGAAAGGGATGGATATTCTTTACTGCGTCACTTCCTCCTGTGGACTTTGAACAAAGCCTTTTTACTCAAGCTTGACTTCAGTGATCCCCATATTGTATTACTCCATTTTATAGTGTTTCTCACTTTCTTTGTCAAAGTGCTGGCAATTTCCACTTTCCTCGGTTACATAGTGGCTAATTTTGCAGTCGTATGCAAAAGGTTTGGCCTTACGAAAACAGATAGTATACGAAACCTGGGGCAACATTTTAGTGGTAAACCAACTTATACGTGGGGCGAAGATAACCAAACTTTTTTTGTTTTTTTTTACGTCAACCCGCCCAATCATACTCTACCCATGAACAGTCAAAAAAGTCATATTCAACAAAATGTTAGCTTAAATAATGCATTTTCAAGTAAAAAAAACACACTACTAAAATAAAAATATAAATTGTTGGGTTTCCGCAGGGCAAAAAAAACGCATTAAAAGTCATTAAATGTTTTTTGCGAAAATTAAAGCCTAAAATGGCAAAAAAAAACATTCAATGCGATGTCCAGAGGCATTCAAAATACAATACAATTGTAGGACTTGGCCAATTGCTCAGGACACAACGTCCGTTGTGTCCTGAGCAAGACACTTCACCCTTGCTCTTGATGGGTGTTGGTTAGCGCCTTGCATGGCAACTCCCTCCATCAGTGTGTGAATGTGTGTGTTAATGGGTAAATGTGGAAGTAGTGTCAAAGCGCTTTGAGTACCTTGAAGGTAGAAAAGCGCTATACAAGTACAACCCATCCATCCATATAAATTAAAAAGTTATTATTTTTTATCAAGATGAATCGAAATTATTCCACTTTCTCCTGATTATTGCAGGACCAGGAATCGGTGAAGGTGGTCGGACTTAAATATGAAGTTGGACCTCCCACTCTCTGCTGTCTAAAACTGGCATTTTTGGACCCAGTCTCAGGGAAAATGACGAATGACTCTTTCTCCTTAAAGTGAGCGTAAATAAACAGTCATAAATTAATCACAGTAGCTCAAATCTATTTTCTCACTCACCTCCTCCGTCTCCAATAAAGGTATCATGACATGCCTGATGTCATAGATTTCATGGTATTGCAGCAGTTCTACAATGAGGCTAGAGAGCACAACTGGCAACCAGGTAAGAAAGACTGCAGTTTTTCGGCTAGTGTACTTTAAGAGGTTGCTATCTTTTTTTACCCCTTTGTTTATTTTATTTTATTTTTATTAATTTTTTTTATGCAGGTATGCGATTTCGCAGCATCATTGATGACGCCTGGTGGTTTGGTTCGGTGGAAGACCAAGAACCTTTACAGCTGGATTATCCAGACAGCCTTTTTCAGTGCTTTGCAGTCAAGTAATTGCATATTATTTGGTTTTCCACAATCTTAACTATTATAAGTTAATGCTAAAATTGTTGTTAGCTAATCAAGTCTCAATACATTTCTTTTAAATCTGTTGTCTTAGTTGGGGAATTGACTTTGTCTTATCAGGTGGGATAATGGTGAGCAGGAGAAAATGAGTCCTTGGGACATGGAACCTATTCCTGAGGAAGGTCAGTGGTAATGAAGCAGTTGGGATGACTCAATTTTTGAGGATTTAATCTTGAAGGAAAATGTTCACCAAAACATTTGCCCGAGTTCTCATACACCATATCGGTATTGTACAACTAACTTGTCTGTTTGTCCGTGTATCATTCAGCAGAATGAAACAAAAAATCCCATGAGTTGGTAACTCAGTCTCTGTGCTTTTAGTATTGAGTGTGGCTGCAAAATAGGGCAACGCGGGGCCAAATAAATGACCAATTCTTTGATAAAAAAGATGAAAAACACTTTTCAATTTTCAATAAAAGTGAATAATAGTATGTTTAATGTTCATTCAGTCATTTCATTCGTCATAGAGGACGCACCAGAGACGGGAATACAAAAGAGGCATATAGGAAAGAATGATCAGCTACATAGTGTGCACAGATTTGCGAGTCCTGATAAAATCAACATAAGTAAAAATAGAAGAAAATATAGAGCAGATGTCTTGTACAATATTTTTTAGTTATGCCAGTGTTATCTATTCTTTGTATACAGTATAGGCAAACACATTTACACCATATCATTCAACTCCTGTCTTTGACATTTCCTTAATGCTTCCAGCTGCATTACCTGACCAGGTGGGTGATGGTGTGGAGGTGGCAGAGGAGGAGCTCAAAGCTCTGCTCTACGAGCCTCAAGAAGGAGAGTGGGGAGCTCACACACGCGATGAAGAATGTGAGAGAATCATTCATGGCATTGATCAGCTGCTTACACTGGGTGAGTCCCATAAGGAGTTTAAAGGATAGAATAGAATAGATTAATTATCATATGCACAAAACTTACTTCCTTACATATTAATTTGTTTTGTTTGTTCCACAGATGTAGCAAAGGCATTTGCTTTACCTGTAAATCTACAACAGTATCCTCTGTACTGCACTGTGGTGGCTTATCCCACTGACATCAGCACAATCCACAAACGCCTGGAGAACCGTTTCTACAGGTAGAGCGTTTCCTGCAAGTTCAGCAGAAATCTTAGACACATTCTGAATCCACCAATACAGACAGGCTGTTACTCTTCTCTGTTCAAGACGCATCTCCGCTCTGATGTGGGAAGTGCGCTACATTGAACACAACGCCCGCACATTCAACGAACCCCAGAGCCCAATTGTAGCAGCAGCCAAAGTGGTGACGGATGTTCTCCTCCACTACATTGGGTAACAAGTTTACATATCTTCATTAGCCCATCAGCAACTCTTAATCTCCAGTTTTGGCTGCTGTACTGAAGTGTTTGTGTGTTTTAATGAAGGTTTTAGCTTGGACTGCTTAACCAATACGACATTGTGGTAACGGTAACACTCCTCTTTGGTTCCAGAGACCAGAGCTGCACAGACATCTTGAATCTTTATCATAAACTCAAGTGTGATGTCAGCAGTGGAGAAGATGAGGTGAGACATTAGTACTGGGAAAAGGATGGGTACCAAAACTTGGTTCCATAATGGCACCGATACGGATGTAATCGGTTGTACCCACACCAAGAAAAAAAAGTAGCTGTTGTTGCCTCATTTTGGTGCTAAAAAATTGTATACTCGGTCACCTGATATTGTGTAAATATCGTCTCGTAAGAAATGACACAGGCACATAAAGTTGGACGCTCTTTTATTTAGTGCCGACCTGAACACGACAACAACCCTTTTCACTTTCATTTTGCTGGTTCCGCTATATGCATCAGTCATGGTCACGGCCAGTAAGGGGCATTCACCTACTGCTCTAATTATGACACTTAGTTGTGGATGTTTATTTCATATTATTTAATTAATATCTAGTTATAATTTTACAGTGAAGCTTCAATTTACAAAATTAATTGGTGGTAAATATAAATATTTGTATATTGAATAAAAGTTCCCCATAACAAACAAAGTAAACATGAATAATGGGTTCCAACCTTAACTTCATATTTTACCATGCCACTTCGTGTATTTAGCCCTGTGATGCACTTAGTTTGAGATCATAAAACTCAGTAACTGGCTACACTGATTAGGAAGAAAAAATTGTATTTCACTTTACCTTGTACTCTTGGCGTGCAGCGGAATACAGGGTCTTAAGGGAGGTCGGTAAAATGAATGTTTCAAACCACACATTGCTTGTCCATTGCTTTCTTTGGACTCCTATTAATCTAGCAAAATTAAAACAATGCTTTTAAAAGGCTAAAAAAAAACAGTTAAAAAGCACACAAAGTAGCACTGCGCACAGTAGGTTATACCTTCAACTCTAAGCTGACAAACGATAAGTCCGCCCATAATGAACATGCTGCGGGGCACAAAATGGCCGCACTGCAAGACATGAAATGTTTGTATGCAGAAACAAGGTTTGTACTTTAAAGCATATTTTTGTTCGGGCTGTGATTTGTAAATAGAAAAGTTTTTACAATAAGGTTCAGTCGAGGTTTCACTGTATTTATATGATTGAATTATTGATATTAGTATTCTGGTTAACTTGCATGTTGCACAAATCCATATAAATGTGTTTATTTAAAATTTTTGTTTGAAAAGTACTAATTTTGGCACTGTTATCAGTTTAAATGTAAACAATACCCATCATTAGGCGAGAGTAAAAAAACATTATTTTTGTATAATGCTTTTATATGGTCCTCTGCAGGAGGTAGAGTTGGATGTGGATTCTGACACTCCAGGGACATCCACAGGACATCGGGTGAGACAAAACGATTCATCTTTATCCTTAGTTTGCCAGGAAACTTTAAAAAAAAGTTTGGGGAATTATTTCCAGTGACAAAGATGTCCTTTCCTCGATTTCAGGAAAACCACCCTAAAAAGCGTGGCGTGGTTTTAGATGTGAGACTGTGGCAGGGTCAATGTCGAAAGCTGCTGCGTAAGATGATCTTATCCCCTGATTCTCAGCCGTTTAGACAGCCAGTGGATCTCTCAGAGTATCTGGTAAAACAATCAGCAGGAACATCTTGTAGTTTCACGCAATGATAACAAATTCAACTTAAATGATCTACTTTGTTCAGGACTATCGAGACATTATTGACACACCCATGGATCTGGGTACTGTGTCTGAGACACTAGCCGCTGGGAATTATGAGAACCCGATTGAGTTTGCCAAAGATGTCCGCCTTATTTTTAGCAACTCCAAAGCATATACACCTAACAAGAAATCCCAGGTAAAGACGAAAAACTTGTTTTTAAGATGTCTGAATGAAGTATTTTCTGAATGTTTTGTTGTTTTTCTGTTTAGATCTACACCATGACCCTCAGCTTGTCTGCCTTCTTTGAAAAGAACATAATCTCCATAATATCTGACTACAAGTCTGCCATTCAAAACGAACGACGATCTCGTCAAAGAGAGAGTTACAGAAATAGTTTGCACAATGGACGCAGCTCGTCAACTATGAGGTATAAACTCAGACCGGACAATACTTTGCTCTTTACTCCACTGCTGCTTACATTGTGCAACATATTACAAACAACACAACAATACGCAAATGTTTGCTCAGCACCAAATTGTAAAACGAATCAAACAACACTGCAAAACAGTTTGCTTATCATTACGGTATTTATTAAATCTGATATGCAAGGTGAAATAAACTACGTGAGACAAATAAAATAAAATAATCGTATTGTTTCAGTCATGTTAACAAGCAAAATATTTATTTATAAAAATTCCAAAAACATGGTAAAAAATATAAATTAAATTAAGTTAATAATTCTGTAATTATAAAACCGATTTTTACAAAGCATCACAAATGTTTATTTTCCACAAAAATGCTTTTTTTATTGTGTGTGAATGTAATTTTTAACCATGAACACAGAAATGTTTACACCTTGTTAAAATTGTAGATCATTTGCGTGAGAATTGGCTATTTTGTTATACTATGAAAAGATATTTAAAACATTGAGACTTATTGGATTACCTTAAATAAGCCATGTAATCCTTTACAGTGGTACATCAACTTATAAGCTTTATTGGTTCTGCGACAGTGCTCGAAAAAAGACCACCATTAAAATGAATTGAAATCAATTTAGTTGGTGCATCACCCCTCAAACAGCACAATTCAGATATGTAAAATGCATTTTAGGAAGAAAAACTTACTTTAGGTATACACATATGTATAGAAACAATATACCTACTCAGTGGCCTAATGGTTAGAGTGTCCGTCCTGAGATTGGTAGGTCGTGAGTTCAAACCCCGGCCGAGTCATACCAAAGACTATAACAATTGTACCCGTTACCTCCCTGCTTGGCACTCAGCATTAAGGGTTGGAATTGGGGGTTAAATCACCAAAAATTATTCCCGGGCGCGGCACCGCTGCTGCCCACTGCTCCCCTCATCTCCCATCTAGGGGGTGATCAAGGGTGATGGGTCAAATGCAGAGAATAATTTCGCCACATCTAGTATGTGTGTGACAATCATTGGTACTTTAACTTTTAACTTTAATATAATGTACTAACAACTACGGTAGTTTTATAAAATAATGTAATAGTAATGTACAGTATTTGTGTTATCTGTCTGTTTGTAAATAATGCATATGAGGCGTATTGGCTGAGTTATTAACGTTTACTCACACAGCGTGCTTATCACCACTTACTAGCTCCCGGCATGGCCACATACAACAACACTTCATGGGGCTACATCCTCTGCCACTGTTGCATGCTGGGTAGTGTAGTTCCCATAGCCCCTAGCTCATAACATCACAGTATTTACCTTAGAGAATGGATTTCTACTGAATCTTCTTACTGCTGCTTCCCCATCAAACACACCTACAGCAGATTTTGCATATTTTCACAAATAATTGTCTGCCTATAAGATATTATTAGATATTAGACTCATTTTGCCTCAGCATGGTGCATACAAGCAACAATATGCCCCAACTGCCTCACCAAGTTGATTCCACACAGAATCTGGTTTTTGATAAATTCCCAAATTCAACCAATGTCATTCACTTCTTCTGTTCAGCACTGTCTTTCACACTCGCTTTCTTCCTTTCCGTGGTTGTCTGTCACGAGTTATAAGCTAATGTTTTGGGTGGGTTTTACGGGGTTCAGTTTGGCATTTACTAGGCCAACTGATGGTGGGGATTCTTATAAGTTTTTGCTTGCAACTCAAAGCATAACAATTAGCCAAAATGCAGCTCTTATCTTCAAGCACTTTCAAATTTGGGGCACTCTTAAAGTACCACTGTAATAAAAATAAGAATATTATTTCCTACAACAACAACAACAACAACATTTGACATGCCAAAACGCATTAAACAAAATGATGTTTTGGCATGTCAAATTTTATTGTTGTTTCACTTACTGAATTGGCCTAAATATAAGACAAGCTGTCAAAATCAAAATCAAAGACACATTCTGAATATCGGTAAATTAGATATCTGTTAAATTCCTATTATTATTTACAGTTGTCTGATGACTGCTGCATTGACTTGTGACCATACTTGAATGTGTGTGAGCAATAGGAAGAAGTCATCTGGCTACACCTGTTGGTTTGCTTGTATACATATCTTGGCCCTCAAATATTAAACAACTATTTTTTTAATTCAAAATACTATTTTATAGCCAGGTCAACATGAACATAGCATGTTTTATAAGGTATCATATATGCCGGACTAAAAGCCGCTACTTTTTTCCCCAACTTTTGAACTCTGCGGCTTATTCAAACTTGTGGCTAATCTATGGATTTTTCTTTTACGAACGGCTGAATTATAGAAAGGATTAAACAAATAAATCAAACAATGTACTAAAATGATACACCTTTTAAGAAACTGTTCAAACTAAAAATGTTCACAAATTACATGGAAGAAGAATCTTGACAAACATCTTGAACCTTATCAAAAAAGGAGAGCATCTTATTCACTTAATGAAGAGACATCAATGACTTTTCTGTTTTGTTTGATCAGCTATTTTACTGCCCTGTTACAGGCACCGTATGGGAAAATTATGGTAGGTAAATGAACATTTACAAAATATTTCTATGGAAATATCTAATTTCACGACACATGAATCTGCACTTTATACTCCAGTGCAGCTAATGTATGAAAAAATTATTTTACTTTACCGGTGCAGTTTATAGTTTGTCAAATCTGTAAAAAATCATTATATTTCAGAGTTGGTACATGTTAGGATACGAAGCTGGACTATTTGAACGTTACTGTTTCTGTTTTTGACATAAATTCTAGTTTTGCAGTGTGAGCAGTACTCAGTACTGCATTTTACGTCACTGCAAAACATGACGTTTCCAAAATTCTGGCTGTCTGTTTGGGGCCATTGAATCTCCAACTGATTTATATAAATGGCATCTCCCCTCTGTTTTCAAATGTGCAGCTCCAAAAAGAAGCACAAGTCAGACACTGTGTTGCAGCCCAAAAAATCCCAGACATCAGTGAAGAATCGTGCTCGGAAACCTCATCAGGGTATGAAGTATTATATTGAAAACAAACCGCCTCTTTGAATCACTGTCTGTCCAATATAAAACAATTTGTGTGGCTTAGGATAACATTGTCATGTTGATTTAGCCCAGGAAAGCAGCAACTTAGCAACAGAAGAAGACTACGACAACCAGCCTTCTTCTCCCAGTTCAGAGACAAGTAACGAGAACAGAAACCAGCAAAATCGCAAAAAGCTGTCCAAAAAATCAGGTACAAGAAGCTTCACCTTGACTCAGCCCTACAACCCTTTTACCCGTTCATCATAAAACATGTATTATGATATCATAATAGCATAATAGTGAGGGGAAAAAAAATATATATATATATACACTATATATATATATATATATATATATATACAGTGTATATATATATGTGTATATATGTGTGTGTGTATATGTGTGTAGTATATGTGTGTGTGTGTGTATATATAAATGTGTGTGTGTATATATATATATGTGTGTATATATACGTATATATGTGTGTGTGTTTGTATTGTATGTGTATATATATATATATATATATATATGTATGTATATGTATAATATATATATATATAATACATATATATATGTGTGTGTATATGTATGTGTGTATATACATATATGTGTGTGTGTGTGTATATAGACGTATATATGTGTGTGTTTGTGTATATATATGTGTGTGTGTGTATATATACAGTATATATGTGCATATACAGTATATGTGTATATATATATGTGTGTGTGTGTGTGTATATGTATATATATATATTTATATTTATGTATGTATATATATAATATGTATGTGTGTGTGTATATATATGTATGTATATATATATATATATAATATGTATTTATGTATGTGTGTGTGTGTATGTGTGTATATATATATATATATATATATATATACCTATCCATACTGGTACTACACTGTAGCTAGTTTAAGTTGACCACCTTTTATTTTAAGAACAAACACACATGGCAATTTATCTATATCGGCAAAGTTATCAAGTTTATTTTCATTTATCAGAATCAGACATACTTTCATTCGATTAATTGATATATTTATTGGCTTAAGCCTATCGTGTACCAAAAGCTGAGGTACCGTACTGTGGGTTCCCTGTATCGTAGCACACCTAATGTCCACCAACTCATCAAGTTCCAGTTTACTGTGTTCTTCTTATTGCCAAGTGCCCGTTTGAGTCGACATCGACATACACTGTGGACATAACATTTTAAACACTAAGGGGTCATTTGTATGAACAATAGGTGTATTTACGTTGTCATGTTGTAGTACGAAGCATCTTCATGTTATGAAAAAGTTCTGTTCGATGTGTTGTGAGACAAATTTTAGTGCAAGTTGGAACTCATACCTAATGTAACACTTAATCCACTCACACTGTACAGATGGACATAAAATACAGTATTAAAAACACTAAATACAGCAATTAAATGAAACTAATATAAAAGAGACAACAATTCCCTACCTGGGAATGAGTACTTCATTTGGTACTGACCAAGGTATGAATTAATGTAAAATCAAACATTACCATATTTCAGTACCTTATGTTGCCTGTGACGTCGCGTCCAGTTGCATACTTGTCACAGGCTCTAACACTTAGCAGCAAACCCAGCACTCACACAGCACACATATCCGACAGAAAGCACTCAAGCGTAAAGTATGGCTCCACATTTCCACAATGTGCTAGCTTAATGCTAATTTACTGTACATTGACTCTGCTATATAAATGCTACTGGTTAGCATTTGCAATTTTGTGTGGCGATTTCAAGACTTTTAAATTTGGTGATGAAAAAACTACAACAAAGATGCATGTTACAATCAAACAGCTGCTGTGTATTAAGTACAATATCTACAGTATAAACACTTTGTAGTGCACAACAAAAGACTAGACTGGGACAGTCAGCTTAATAGCAAAGACTGCTTCATTGATAGGCAACACACCATAGTCGCTACACTACTGCCATCTAATCCTGGAATTGCAACTTAATGCAAAGTCTACTATATAATACTTGCAAATGAGACACAGAAATGTAATAAGAAAACAGTTATCAGAATCCGCTTATTTTCAAGTGCTTCATTAGAAAATGAGAACTTATTATTAAATAATTAGCATTCATTAACACATGAACACACACATAAGTACAGAAAATTAGTACCGTTATCGATTCCCAGGTACCCAAGATTCAATTGTGAAAGGTACCATCCCTATCCTTACCATTCTTTACCATGCTTAAAGGCATCCTCTTTATCCTTAATGATGGTCGCGGCGTTTGAGTATACAAATGCATTGGTGTGCGTTTCTCCTCTCTTGAAGGGTTTGATGTTCATGTTGATTAGCGTTGAATGTTGCTAACTGTCAACAATTGTTACAGGTTTCAAGCTCAAGCTGCCACAGATGATCGTTTCCGAGCAGCGCCACCATCCAGACCTGCCTCAATCTGATGATGACGGGGAGGAGTCCCGGTCCAACAGCTCATCGTCCAGGTCATCCTCCGTGTCCTCATCTTCGTCGTCGTCCTCGTCATCGACTGACAGCGAGAGCAGCTCGGACGGCGAGGGGGACAAATACGTGGAAGGCGGTGATCACGACTACAGCAAAGCGCCATGCCTGTCGCTGCGTATCTCCCTGAAGGGCAGGCTGACCACCTCAGGGAAGAGAAAACATAAAGAAGAAGACATCTTGAAGGGTGCTAAGAAAGCACGAGTGCAGCAGCCCTTAGAGGAGGACAATGAAGAAGAGGAAGAAGAAGAAGAAGAAGAAGAAGAACAGGAGGAGGATGAAGAAGAGGAGCAGCTACCACCGGGAAATGTAAAACCAGATCAGCAAGAGGAAGATGAAGAAGAGGAGGAACTGGAAGAGGAGGAGGAACCAGCGGAGGAAGAAGAGGAGGACATCGCAGCAGTTTCATCAAAAGGCCCAGGAAGTTCTCGCCAGGTGAACACTCGCAACCGAGGCCGCAGGACAGTCGTGTACCAGGACGAGTCTGATGACGATGGTCAGGGGTCCAAGGAAGACCGCATTAACTTAGGCAGGTCTCGCTCAGGACGAGTACGCCGCATGACGGAGAAAGCTCGTGTCAGCCACCTAATGGGCTGGGGCCACTGAATATAAAACAAAAACAAAAAAACTAAACTACAAAACGCTCAACCACGCTGCAGGGATTTTTTGTGTTTTTTTGTGTACAGGTGTGTATAGAATAAATCTTATATTATATATAAATATGATCAAGGACTTTTTAAACCTGAGACTGTTAGACGGTGCTAACATGTGGCCAAGGTGCTTTTTTGCCTGCCTGGCTGCTAGCTGCTGGTCATCATGGACCTCCTCCCCCACCTCGGCCTTACTGGTACTTTTCTTCCTCTGCCCTTCATCCTTCACTGGCCACCAAAGAACCACGGTGCTCATTTTCCTGTGTCTTCCCAAACATCCCATCTGACGACCCTTTTACATCACTTCCTGCTCTTTCCTTCTCCACCTCTCATTCACAAACTATCATGGCGAAGAAGAACTTGTAAATATTACGTCTTCCCCTTGTTCCACTTTAATGGCATTAATTTAGTTTTTTTTTTCTTAGAATTTCTGAATCCTGTTTGTATTTGTACACCTCCACAGTGGAGGTCTTCATGAAGGCTTCCTCTCAAAGGGACTCATGTATCAGCACAGGGGTATTTATTTTTCCATCCTATCCGACTCGGGTCGCTGTTTCATGCATCGACCGTGAAATATTTTGCACATTTTATCTTCTCCATGCGGCAGCTTAGTAATGAAGATAATAGAAAAAAGGTCATAATTTTTATTTATGAATGCTCCATCTGTGCCGGCACCGTCATGTTTTTCTGAACAAACAAAACAGGATGCAACTACAAAGTAGTTTGGGTTTTCTTGCTTGATCTGTGGCTCCAAAACCAAACAACTGGATTCACAAAGTGTCATGTTTACGGTGTGCCCAAATCAGTTGATTTGCAACAACCATTTATTAGATTTATTTAGTGGATGGATCGCAGTCTGACTTCCTAAGCGTTGCATTAGTCCACACAAACGTATAAACTTTCTACTGTAGGTGGGATAACTTAGCTCTGTGACTTGTCTTTTATACATAGTGTCCAGCTTTTTTTAAATAAAAGATACCCATTTCTTAAAATGACCTTTGTTTTTTGTTGTATGCCCCATTTTGGCCTTTTGATATTATTTGTGTAACACGCTAGGGGCCATAGGGCTGACTGCAGTCAGTCGTCCCTCGTCACATCGCGCTTTGAAGTTCACTTACTTCTTGTAAAGATGACTCTGTAGGTGTTATTTAATGTCTAAAATGACTTTTCATGTTAAACATTTTTATAAAGTTGGTCTTGATATTCTAGGTATGAAAATATTAAATATATAATAATTATTACTTTGTAAATGAGGGCATCCCATCTGGTCGCCAACTCTTGGCGACCACAAGTAGATTTGTCTATTGGAGGAGTGTGTGCATAAAAGATACAACCAACAAAATATGTAGTTAGTTTATAATTGGATTATTAATGTTTTACAAGTTATTTAAAGATTTGTATTTACTTTAAATTTAAAATCATTATAACAGATTACATTGACAACTAAAATTCAGTTCAGTCTATTTTGTTCAATAGTCATCTGCTAAGATTCTACAAAATGTCTGAAAGGGGAACTGCACTTTTTTTGGAATTTTGCCTATCGTTCACAATCGATATGAAAGACACGAAGACGCGTGTTTTTTTTAAGGATTCTAGCGATGATAAACGCTTGAAAGCGGGGCTAATGGGAGTCATCGTTGTAGCCTTCAAAGCCCTCTAAAATAACTTCAAAACCCTCCAAATCTATATGTAATGTAACAGACACGTTCATAACAATATGTAATATGTTTAATATTTACCGTATTTTGGTCATTTTTTACATTATCCTCAGTGTGTTTATTTTCGTTTCCATATGTGTGTTCCTACTCCCAGAAACAAATGCGAATGTGTTCTGATCTTGGTAGACTTGTAACAGCCAACGAAGACGAGTAAGGAGAAATGAGGATTCACAATCTTATATTTTTTAACCTGAATACACGGAAGATGAATTGCTGGTTATAGAAGTGAGGACAAACAGAGGGTGAAACGTTGGAGCAGACGGAAGCCGAGAGAGTGAGGTCGGCGTGACTTGGACCCTGCAAATGTGGAACTTGGAGCCAATCTATGCCGACAGAAATGAATTGCTTACCCAAAATCAACTGGAAACGTCCCAGGCCAGCTGGACCAAACGAACGACTGTCCATCGAGTGAGTCACTAATATTGATCATGATACATCATGCGTGTTATCACAACTACATACACTGTCGAGCTAGTTGTGTACAAACAAACAATGAAATGCGGGCTAATATTATCTAGATCAGGGGTCTTAAACACGCGGCCCGCGAGACGTTATTTTGCGGCCCGCACCTTGATGTGAAAACTTAATGTCGGTTCGGCCCGCGAGTTTTATATGAATGGCGCTTTACAGCGTCATACTTTTATACCCTCGATTTTTCCAGGAGACTCCCAATTTTCAGTGCCCCTCCAGGGGTAATCATTCACCCGAATTTCACCAAAACAACCATTTTAAGGGAGCACCTTGGAGGCACTACCTTCAGCGTCCTCTACATCCTATACAAACAGCGTGGAAGCACAGCCACATGTGGTATTTGGCGTCAATGGACGAAGCATGCGACTGTAAGACATAATTGATCAACAGCCACACAGGTCACACTGAGGGTGGCCGTATAAACAACTTTAACACTGTTACAAATATGCGCCACACTGTGAACCCACACCAAGCAAGAATGACACAACATAAACACAACAAAACACATACCCAGAACCCCTTGCAGCACTATGTCTTCCGGGCTACAATTGGGGGCGGGGGTTTATATTGTAGCCCGGAAGAGTTAGGGTTGCATGGCTGTTGTGTTTATGTTGTGTTACGGTGCGGATGTTCTCCCAAAATGTGTTTGTCAATCTTTTTTGGTGTGGGTTCACTGTGTGGCGCATATTTGTACTAGTGATAAAGTTGTTTATACGGCCACCCTCAGTGTGACCTGTTTGGCTGTTGATCAAGTATGTCTTGCAGTCACCTCGGTGGGTCTGCAGTGCCATCACTGCAAGCCCTTAATATTGTTGTCCGGGTGAAAACCGGTAAAATGATTGCCCCGTGAGATTGTCTGGAGGGGTACAGATATTTGGGTGTTTCCCGGAAAGATCGCGAGAGATGGCAAGTATGTTGCTAGGGCGGGAATGCCATTCAGATTAAGTGAATTCATTAAAAAGTGCATGTTAGATTTTTTTAAGAAATCTTTTCTTGCGGCCCAGCCTCTCCCAGTTTCTGCATCCAGTGGCCCCCGGGTAAATTGAGTTTGAGACCCCTGATCTAGATACTATAATATGATCGCTCATTTTTTTCAGTCAGTACAGATTGATCAATCAATCAATCAATGTTTATATAGCCCTAAATCACAAGTGTCTCAAAGGGATGCACAAACCACTACGACATCTTCGGAAGAACCCACATAAGGGCAAGGAAAACTCACACCCAGTGGGACGTCGGTCACAATGATGACTATGAGAACCTTGGAGAGGACCTCATATGTGGCCATAACCGAGAAGTTGGTCAACTTTGACTTTCAATTTAGACCCAGAGATAACTAGAAAAAACGGAAAAGACGCTCAATTGCGGCCACTTTTTTTATTTATGACTCGGTTGGGAGAACGGCCGTGCCAGCAACCGGAGGGTTCCTGGTTCGATTCCCGGCCTCCACCATCTTAAGTCACGTTCGTAGTACTGTCCTTGAGCAAGGAACTTCACCCTTGCTCCTGATGGGTGCATGTTAGGCCCTTGCATGGCAGCTCCCGCTATCAGTGTGTGAATGTGGAAATAGTGTCAAAATGCTTTAAGTACCTTAAAAGTAGAAAAGCGCCATACAAGCATAACCCTTTTACCATGTGTTTATTTACCTGCGTGACGATTCTGATTAATTCCCCATTTAACATAATATAAACATCCCATCAGTTGGCATCCCAGTGAGAGCAGATATTGTACAGTACGTTTCTTGTTTAACACTTAGTAATTGTGCTGCATAATGCTCAGTGTTTCACTAATGCGTGATGTGCTTATCACTCAGCTTCTCATACTTCTAGCTCATGCTCCTTATAATTAAGCTAAAAAGTATTACATTCTGGATCATTATTTGTCCCAAAGTAGTCGTTGGCTCTCTTGAAGTCTGCCATTATTAGTGGTAATTGTTGTTGAAGGGAAAGGGAATGTTACAATGTGTCTGTGAAATTAATGCCCCATCGTATTCTTAAAATGACCAAAATACATAAATATTAAACATTATGAATGTGCCTGTTGCTACATTACATGTATACTTACAGCGTGTATGTAAAACATAGGTTTTTGGATGTTTTTTAGAGCGCTTTATAGGCGAAATCGAGCAACTCCTATTGGTTCCATTGTTTGCTGACCTTTGCTAACATTTATTTACGAGTTAGAATGCATTAAAAGAAGACAATACATGTGTGCTTGTCTCGCATAAGGATTGTGAATGATACGCAAAATTCCCCCAAAAAGTGCAGTAGATGGTGTTAGGGCTAGACAAAACTGAAAACGTGCAAAAAAATATTTAATATAACAAAAGGAGTATAACATGTAACTGAAATAAAGTATGTTAAACAAAAGACAAAGCCAACATAAATGTGAAAAACAACACTAAAGTAGGCTCCAGCCAACAGCCAAACAGAGTGGCATTCTGGAGCTCCCAGCTGATATCCATGCAGCTGATTAGGAGAATCAGGTGAAGGTGTGGGACCTGCGAACAAAGAGGGAGAGAAGGGCGACCAAGCAGGAAGGAACACTAAGCCCCTCCCATAAGTCCTGGACTGTAACAATGGTTACCTGACACGATCAGTGATCATATCATATGCCAGCCCAAAGATGAGGAGACTCACTACCGGTGCGCTTCTTGGCAAAAATATTTTCAAAATTCTTCAGTTTTGAGCAAATACATATGAGAATTTTTTTTTTATGTTCCTGTATGACAATCTGACAGTAATTGCATTTGTGTCAACTACACTCAAAGCCAAACTGAGCTAAATAACAGTTTGGATTTTTCTAATTGTTACTTTTTTTGCAAACATTTTTCAATACATTCAGTCATAAACAATAACGATTAAACATGTAATGTAAGGCTTTTTGAAAATGTTAACCCTTTTGAAGGCAAAAGTATATTAATTGAAAACTGTGACATTTTTTGATCAACGGGCCTTCAAAGGGTTAAAAGTAAAACATTAAATGTTTAATATTGTAGTTTAGGGCTAAAGTTGATGGAAAGATTTGAGCAAAAAAGTTAAATAAAAAAACATAAGGATTATGTCCTCTTTGGTATTGTTCAACACCTGTCCAATAATTGGACAAAAACAACATTGAGAAAACTCATATATGATAAAAAAAAAAACGTGTTGAAAGGACAGAAAAGTCAATATTTGTCTCCTTGAGGGTTCAATTTAATTTAGATTACGAAAGCTAGAAATTCATTGTGATTAATCAAACTTTAAACATAATTATTCTGGTTTAAAAAAAATATTGTTTGAGAGCTCCACAAAAAACAAGATAAAACAAGAAAACTAAAAACAGCCACAACAACAAAATTAGTAATTTTCCATCAGTATTATGCATCACATGATACTGATGATAATTTATTATCCACATGGTAGCTGATGTAAACCAAACTTAAAACTGGCTGACAGATGGTTAGCAGAGTTTAAGGTTTTATTTTAAGATGTGTGGCAATCTTGCTTTTTTAAAGCTTTCTCCTTCTGGCTCATAAGAAAGAAGCCCGGCTCAAATCGACAATATAAAATCTTTTTAAAAGTCCCCTTTGCATTATGGAAGACATTTAAGTCCATCCCTCCAGCCACAATTCCTAATATCTGTGACCGTTTCTGCACGTACAAAAGCTGTAAGTCAAAGATGGTCAGGATCAGATGCAGAGAAACACTTCCATCTTTCCGACTGTTCCGCCAACTGCATTAATGCAGCTGAAAGGCAGGCTGAGTCAGTGCGGGAACAAACAAGGTTGAGCTGTGACGCACTTTCCTCTGCCACGCCTCCAAACTGCAGATGAGGAGCTATCACTGTGAGGTATGGGAACATTAAAAAAAAGAAAAGTGCCTAATTCCATGTTTGCATGCTAATATTGGTGAACTGATCATATGCACTAAGATGGCCTTCTTTCATCTCCGTAATATCGCTAAAATTCGCTACATTCTGTCCACTAAAGATGCTGAGATCATTATCCATGCGTTTGTTACGTCTCGACTTGATTACTGTAACGTATTATTTTCGGGTCTCCCCATGTCTAGCATTAAAAGATTACAGTTGGTACAAAATGCGGCTGCTAGACTTTTGACAAGAACAAGAAAGTTTGATCACATTACGCCTATACTGGCTCATCTGCACTGGCTTCCTGTGCACTTAAGATGTGACTTTAAGGTTTTACTACTTACGTATAAAATACTACACGGTCTAGGTCCAGCCTATCTATTGTACTTAATGTCCCGGCAAGAAATCTGCGTTCAAAGGACTCCGGCTTATTAGTGATTCCCAAAGCCCAAAAAAAGTCTGCGGGCTATAGAGCGTTTTCCATTCGGGCTCCAGTACTCTGGAATGCCCTCCTGGTAACAGTTAGAGATGCAACCTCAGTAGAAGCATTTAAGTCTCACCTTAAAACTAATTTGTATACTCTAGCCTTTAAATAGACTCCCTTTTTAGACCAGTTGATCTGCCGTTTCTTTTCTTTTACTCCTATGTCCCCATCTCCCTTGTGGAAGGGGTCCGGTCCGATGGCCATGGATGACATACTGGCTGTCCAGAGTCGGGACCCAGGATGGGCCGCTCGTCCAGAGTCGGGACCCAGGATGGACCGCTCGTCCAGAGTCGGGACCCAGGATGGACCGCTTGCCTGTGTATCGGCTTGGGACATCCCTGCGCTGCTGATCCGCCTCCGCTTGGGATGGTTTCCTGCTGGCTCCGCTTTGGACTGGACTCTCGCGGCTGTGTTGGATCCACTATGGATTGACCTTTCACAGTATCATGTTAGACCCGCACGACATCCATTGCTTTCGTCCTCTCCAAGGTTCTCATAGTCATCATTGTCACCGACGTCCCACTGGGTGTCAGTTTTCCTTGCCCTTATGTGGGCCTACCGAGGATGTCGTAGTGGTTTGTGTTGTGGTTTGTGCAGCCCTTTGAGACACTAGTGATTTAGGGCTATATAAATAAACATTGATTGATTGATACAACCACAATAAACAAGCTATATAGCTCCCATCATATTTCTATAAGCGGGTCAGCTTTGTCAAGTTGATGGTTTTATCATCTAAATGACATGACTTTCATCTTACTTCAGAATTTACTGACAGTTGGTGATATTTGATGACTCTCCCTAAAAAAACACAACATTTTTTTAAGTACTCATTCCTTATTAAGAATGTACAATATTTGTGTAACAATTGGAGTAATGGGCACAATAAACACAAAGTTAATTAAACTGGAAGTATTTCTGCTTGCATTCCATTATTATAAAAAGTAGAACAAATTGTGAATATTTCTTAAATCATATACATATATATTAGGGCTACGAATCTTTGGGTCTCCCACGATTCAATTCAATATCGATTCTTGGGGTCGCGATTCAATTATATATCAATTTTTTCAATTCAACGCGATTCTCGATTCAAAAACGATATTTTTCCGATTTAAAACGAGTTTGTATTCATTCAATACATAGGATTTCAGCAGGATCTACCACAGTCTGCTGACATGCTGACATTGATACTGTTGTTGATAATATTCATTTTTGTTTCACTACTTTTGGTTTGTTCTGTGTCGTGTTTGTGTCTCCTCAATTGCTCTGTTTATTGCAGTTCTGAGTGTTGCTGGGTCAGGTTTGGTTTTGGAATTGGATTGCATTGTTTTGGTATTGCTGTGTATTGTGGTTTGTTGGATTGATAAAAATGATTTTTTTAAAAAAATCGATTTAAAAAAAAAATTAGAAGCGATTCTGAATCGCACAACGTGAGAATCGCGATTCATATTCGAATATATATATATATAGTATATGTGTGTGTGTATATATATATGTATATATATATGTATATATATATGTATATATATATATATATGTGTGTATATGAGGTCGCGACTTGTCCAGGGTGTACACCACCTTCCACTCGAATGTAACTGAGATAGGCTCCAGCACCCCCCGCTACCCCCAACGGGACAGGCGGTAGAAAATGTATGGATATATATATATATATATACATATGTATACTGTATATATATGTATATACATATACTGTATAAATGTGTACATATATATGTATATATATACATGTGTGTGTGTATATATATATATATATATGTATGTACATATATATGTACATATGTATATATATATGTACATATATGTATATATATATGTATATATAGATGTGTATATCCACACACACGCACACACACACACACATATATACACACATATATATATATATATATATATATATATATATATGTGTGTTCGTGTGTATGTAGAATAGGTATCATGGCTGTTGTCATTGTGTTTATCAATATTAATACATTGTTAATATTAAAAAGTTTTTAACTACATTCCTAATAATGTAAAACAACAATTACAATTATATTGACACATCTATCATCAAAATGGTGGTCATTACCGTTGATTTAATGTGATAAGTTTAGTATAACAACATTTATAATAGTAATAAAAACATATTACTACGTTTGTATTTGGGTAATGTTGTTCATTTGACATTGGTATGATGTATTAATTGTTAATGATTAAAACATATATTACTTTATTTTCACTATTATTAGCGTAATTTATCTTGTTGTTTTATTGTTGTTATCATCACAGTGTAAGAGAAGACGCCAGACAATAGAGGAGTTAAGTATTTTTACTGTAGTGATTGCACAGCATAATCAACATCAATACATTGCATTGTTACAGTGACACTACTTGTCATTAATATCAATTATTTGGACAACTCACATACAGTATTACATGTATTAATGTACACATTATGACTTACGTACTTCAATATCACATCTGAGCGTCACAAGCACAAGTCAACAAAGGAAATCTACTGTAAGTGCAAGGAATTTGTGCTTCAATCTCAGACAAAAGTGTGTTTTACCTTTGCTGATTTTTGTTATTGTTTTTGCTCAGCAGCCACAACATTAGGAGCGTCGGCACAATTTAATGATTTGTTAATCCGATTTTAGCCACACTAATCGTTATCTAACATGCATTAGATTTTGTAGGCGTAGCTAACGTTGTGGCCAGTGAGTGTGTACTTTAATCAATGCACAGCTATACTGTACACACACAAACATTTGAATAATTGAACATTTAGTGGCACTCACTAAGACCACTACTACAAACAATACCACATTGCTGCAAATTCACCTCCTATTAGACATCTCTACCTTTTACCTATTGATGAGCGCTCATATTATGCAGAGAAACAAAACTCGTCTATTATTATTAATAATATTATTAGGGATATCATATCACCAAGTAGTCAAATACTAATGAATACAGCCATTCTGTTCATTACATGAGTAAAAATGTGATTAGTCAACTAAAATACTTTTTAGATGTTCCAACATTTAGATGGAATGCTGCAATAAAGAACAAAAATGACTCGTAAAAAGCATCTGAAGATTCCAGTTTGTATTTTGTATGTATTGAGCAGTGCCATAAAGATGTGTAACTAATTGATTTTTATTTGTTTAAAATGTGTATTATCAGATTTGGAGTTGGGGAAAAAAAATATTGAAGTTTATTTTGAAAGAGTTACAAGGGTACATTTTCCCCCCATGTTCACTTACTGTGTTTATCAAATTACTATTTAGTATGCAAATGACAAAATAATGTATTATGAAAGCAGTTTATTAAAGAATTATCATTAAAAATACGGTATAAAAATAAACATTTAAAAATTGAAAGATGAGGGGGGCCACGTTCATACATTTCATGCACTAAAGATGCTAAAGCTAATCCAATGTAGGTCAACGTATGCTAAGCTATCTGAAAAAAAACTTCCACATTACAGCTTTGAGTTATAAATTACATAAAAGTGTTGTATTATTGATTAATTTATTTATTTTTTGTACACTGCCAATAAAAAACAAGCAGAATGATTATAAAGTTTCGGACTTCAGAGAAGACGGGCTTTGGTTGGTGTTTTGATGGAAAAAATGTAAAAGACTTAAGCCGAATGCGATTCTGAAAACCAGGAGCAGCCTTGAGGGTAGACAGAGAGTCATAATCTATGGAACGGGAAAAGAACAGAGCCAGCCCTCAAAAATGAGATAAAAAATAAAGTAAGCAGCAAGTATACCATTTTGCGTCCTATTCTACTGATATTTTCCTCAAGATGTTTAAGGTAATGCTGAAACAAACATTAGAAAACACAGGCTATGCTATGTTTATGGAAATGGATATTATATTTTTGCTCATAATGTTCACCATTTAATCAGTTTTGAAGTAATAATGGCTGTTTATGCAGGGAAATGGGCCCCAGTTCTGTAGAGCAGGGGTTTTTTTTATCTTTTTGACCTCAGGCTTTAACTTTTCCACTACAATGGGGCCCGGATCCCACTCAAATATGAACACTCAATTGGTAATTAATCTTGCTTGAGATTTGAGTGGTATTCAATAAAATGTATAACCTACTTATAGTTAAACATGATAAACCTTGTTAAATGATATGAAACCATGTGTTAATCACACAGATTATTTATCAAGACTTAGGTCAGGGTGATGACAAAATAAATAATGATCAAATATTCTGCAAAAGGAGATACTCATAAAAACTAACTGGAAATAAATCTACATACACATTAATAATAAACAATATGTTTCTTAAAATAACTATCAAAGTGTAAGTCTTAACATCAGTCATAATTTTTGCACCAAAGAAACTTATCTCTGATTTTATCTCCAGACTTCTTCTGTTTGTTTGAGATTGTCATTACTGTCACAAGTGGTGGAAAAGTGTATTACAACTGAGTACCAACATATATTTCGAGTACCGATTACTTAACAACTAATTGATATTATGGGATATAACTGCCAGACTCATTTCAGGAAAATCTGAACGCTATGGGTCCTTTGAATGAATAAACGTAACTCGGCTCATTTTATTAATTTATGAGCTGGTTATTTGCAACCCATACAGTAGTTTGCACATATAAAAAATAGCAGGTTATTAATATTGTTGTATACTATCAATTCAGGGGGGCGTGGAAAATGGCTGTCCTTGGCAAAGGATGGCAAGACACATTATAAATGAGAATAATTTGTTTATGTAAATGTTCTGTTCACCCAAATGAATTAATAAGGTGAATGTGATACTTAAACGGTATAATGATAAACCACAGTAAAATGCTCAACGAGTAGTATTAGTTTAAAAAAAAAATGTATTGTAAAACTAACGGACTTGCTCATTCATTGTAGAAGAGGGTTAGAGCTGGCTCGCTTAAATACTAACATGAATAAAAGAGACGTAATCATCTTTACTCATTACAAACAACATTCCATAATCGAAAATTGTATAAATGTATTTATGTCCAGGCAACTAAGTTATTCAATTGTTTTCATTGAACCCCCATGCTCCTTTAGTAAAGTGATCTCTGTGTACACTAAGGAATATTTCACAAATACACGGTGACTACAACAAGAAGCTAATTTGCACTACGTCACATAAATCCAAAGTGACACGACAACACATGTTTTCCTCGATCATTTAAAACCATTATAAGTTATGACGAAATAAGACAAACAGACAAAAAAATGTGTATACCAGTATGTATATGTATATGTATGTGCATATACAGTCGTGGTCAGAAGTTTACATACACTTGTAAAGAACATAATGTCATGGCTGTCGTGAGTTTCCAATAATTTCTACAACTCTTTGTTTTTTTGTGATAGAGTGATTGGAGCGCATACTTGTTGGTCACAAAAAACATTCATGAAGTTTTGTTCTTTTATGAATTTATTATGGGTCTACTGAAAATGTGACCAAATCTGCTGGGTCAAAAGTAAACATACAGCAATGTTAATATTTGATTACATGTCTCTTGGCAGGTTTCACTGCAATAAGGCGCTTTTGGTAGCCATCCACAAGCTTCTGGTTGAATTTTTGACCACTCCTCTTGACAAAATTGATGCAATTCAGCTAAATTTGTTGGTTTTCTGACATGGACTTGTTTCTTCAGCATGGTAGTATTTTGCTGTGGACCTGTTTTGCTGCTAATGGAACTGGTGCTTTACAGAGAGTAAACAGGACAATAAAAAGGAGGATTACCTCCAAATTCTTCAGGACAACCTAAAATCATAAGCCCGGAGGTTGGGTCTAGGTCGCAGTTAGGTGTTCCAACAGGACAATGACCCCAAACACATGTCAAAAGAGGTAATGGAATGGCTAAATCAGGCTAGACTCAAGGTTTTAGAATGGCCTTCCCAAAGTTCTGACTTAAACGTGTAGACAATGCTGAAGAAACAAGTCCATGTCAGAAAACCAACACATTTAGCTGAACTGCACCAATTTTGTCAAGAGGAGTGGTCAAAAATTCAACCAGAAGCTTGTGGATGGTTACCAAAAGCGCCTTATTGCAGTGAAACTTGCCAAGGGACATGCAACTGACTGTTAACATTGCTGTATGTATACTTTTGACCCAGCAGATTTGGTCACATTTTCAGTAGACCCATAATAAATACATAAAAGAACCAAACTTCATGAATGTTTTTTGTGACCAACAAGTATGTGCTCCAATCACTCTATCACAAAAAAATAAGAGTTGCAGAAAGTATTGGAAACTCAAGACAGCCATGACATTATGTTCTTTACAAGTGTATGTAAACCTTTCACCACGACTGTATGTGTATATGTATGTAGATTTTATTCAATAATACTTGGTTTCAATAATTTCTTCTTTTTGGGAATATCCAACAACACCGTGATAGCCTTGGTATGTAATTTTCATATTATTACATTTCTATGACTTATCAATTAAAGTAAAGTGTGATCCATTAACATCCATCTTGGCCCCAAACACAACATGTCTTAACATATCGGCGGATGGATACACCACCAGTGTTTTATAATGATCACTTTTGGATAACACTAACAAAAAACACATTAAAATGTGGTTAACATATATACATATTAGCAGGTTCTTAATAGTATTTAAACTAAGGGAAGGTGGGAGGTGTGGAAAAAAAAAATGTCCATTGGCGGCGACATGACTGCAATAAATTGAGACACATGCAGTTTGTCTAATTTCCAGTTGATTCATTTCTTATTAATCCGCATGATTTACTACACATTCCCATGGAAATCTAACATTTTCCTGGAATTTTGCAGCCCTATACACACACGCACACCCACATACACACACACACACACACACACACACACAGCTTACAGTTACACTTACATATCAAATAAGTTAAATATCCACACTGTGTGATACAACATGCTGACAAGGTGTGATGCACATAACCGTGTTGATGTTTCATGATTATTCATCACCCTACAATGATAACACTTTCCTGTGTTCGTAAGTCCATGCAAACTTCTCCTGTGCACTTGTTGTCCTTGTTGACGTTTCCTGTCCAAAAGACTTCGCTCAGTCCTGGCGATGTCAAAGCTTGAAAGGACACCGTGCCCGAGGGTCCCTCTTCTTGTCAAAAGCAGTGCCAGTCAAGGCCCGCATTGAAAAAAAAGCTGCCTCCCCGCCTCCCTGGGGGCACGTGACCGCGGCTACACCACGCCGCTCTGCATGTGCACGTGCACCGGGTAGGGGTGGTAAACGAGCGGCGGCTGCGGTGGCGTGACAAAGTAGCTGCTGTAAATGGGCTCACTCACGTAAGGCGCGGGCTGGTAGAAGCATGTGACGTTGGCAGCATTGGGGATGGCGTTCTGCTCCCCCAGCACCCTCAGAGCCAAGACGGTGATCATGTTGAGCGTTTGCCTCCTCTCGTGGCCCATCAGGCACACGGTGCTTTCGTCAATGACGCGCCGCAGCGTCATAAGGTAGTCGTACCTACTGCTCTCCTCACTGCCCGTGAAGTGATACTGCAGGTAGGCCTCGATCTTGCGCTGCTGCTCGCCCACGTCAGAGAAGTCGATGAAGAAGCGGGAGCACATGTACCTCTCTAAGGACTTGATCTCGGTCTCGCTTGCCGGGCGGAAGTTCCTCACCAGGAGGTCGCTGTACTTCAGCAGGCCTCCTCCTCGAATCTCCTCGGGATTGTGCGTGGCGATCAGGTGGTGGCGCAGGTGCTCTATTGCCTGGCCAAAGTCTCCGTACATGCACTCTGCCTCCACCGCCATGCAGGACCCCAATGAGCTCAATAAAGGGGCTTCTTCCTGCTCCTGCTGTGTGTATCCTACATTTACAAGGTTGCCATCTGGAGGTTCCTTGTGTTTCACGGTCAGTTCAACAGCTTGATTTGTCTCAGGGTCTGCGAAGCTCTCCTGTGAGGAAGCCTCTTTATGTACAGGAGGCTTCAGCTGAGGTGGTATCTGGATGGGCGTAAACATCTGAGTAGTCATATCAGAGACGTCGGTCAGTAAAGACCATCTCTCAGGGGTGCAAATCATCTTGCGGGACATTTTCCGCTGAAGTTTGGGCGAGGGACAGTAGTCTGGGACGACATCCTGTGACGTGCTGCAGGTTTTCTTTGCTGGGGGAGGAGACGAGAACTCAGGACTGGACTTTTGCTGGGTGGGGACCTGAAGACAATCATGCGCCATGATCGGTTGAGAGGTCTCCTCTTGAACCTTCTCGGCATTTGAGGGTGGAGGAGGTGAAACTACAGGATCATCTTTGCAAAAAGGCTCAGAAACAACATCCTTCTCTTCCTGATTGGAGTTGACGTCGTCGGAAGCTAATTCAACCTTCTCTGCACGAGGAGGCTCTTTTTCCGTAACATCTTCACGCTTATGTGGAATCTCTCCGCAGGAAGCCATCTTAGACGCTGCTTGCTCCTCACTCTCTTCTCTTTTTCCCAAGTTCTGAGCATCCAAAGACAAATTGCACCTTTGCCTCCTGTCAGTCTCCCAGTAAGACTGCAGCACACGGTCTAGAATGATCTGGAAGGAGTCCACGCTGAACTCGAACTGTCTGCGAAGCGCGCTAACAAATCTCAGCCCAAAGGTTCTGGCTCGGTTGTTGGACAGAGCAATGAGGCTCCATCTATCCTGCTCGGTGAAAACTTTCACCATCTTTTGCACGTATGCTTCCTTCATTGTGAGGCAGGTGATCTTACGTCTGTTCACTCCGCTTGGAAGAAGGTCTCTCAGGCTGCCCAGGACCACCTCTTTAATTACCTGGAAGTCCTCCTGCCTCGGTAACTCCACTCTGAAAATGATGTCTAAATCTCTGACGCCCAGGCCATTGTCCTTCACCAGAACATGGCTGGCAGTTGCTCCATTCAGGCGGATATCTTTAACGAAGATCTTTCGTTCCACGAGTCGGTCCTTTACCACGCGAATTAAGTCTTTGGCTCTCACCTGCAATGTCGGGAAATTCCCGCGTCCTTGGATGGGAATGACCTCGGTCAGGATTTGGTCCAGAGCCTGGAGTTGCTGCAGGGTCAAGTTGTGGAATCTTTTCTCCGATTGAGGCTCTGCCATGTTTGCCTGTGAGGAAAGAAGTGTGACAATACGTATGACTCGGGTTGGGCGATAATATTAATGATAAAAATATTGCCGACAATAGAGCTTTTAATACTGTCGTTACATCACGATAATGCATGTTGAGGACATAGTTTAGCTTTGTCTCACAAATTTCACAGCGACTAGCGAACGAAGGCGTCCTTAACGCAATGTAGCATTTTTGCTAGAGTTTGACGTCCATCCACAGTGCAAAGCCACTTATAAG
Organism: Nerophis ophidion; assembly: GCF_033978795.1. Classification (NCBI taxonomy): domain Eukaryota; kingdom Metazoa; phylum Chordata; class Actinopteri; order Syngnathiformes; family Syngnathidae; genus Nerophis; species Nerophis ophidion. The sequence goes on from NC_084614.1 coordinate 770,745, forward strand.
TCACCGATACTCACCTTGATGGCGGAAAATAAACTATGTTTCTTACAGGTATCATTATTACAGGAGGACGGGAAATAGATAAACATACAGCACTACACACACTAAGAAGATATGCTACCTGCTAAGTGCAAGCTAGAGCACCTGAATGTAAACAAAGGTGGGTGGATCGATACAAATGCCAACAGTAACGATAACAGATAAACTATCAGGTATACTACAGTTAAAACGATAGTTTTTTACCGTCAAAAATATTTTGTTGTTTTTGTAATAGTTTATTAACTCAGGCACAGGAGTACTTTAAGGTCAAAAACCAAAGGATTTAAAACAGAGCTAATAGTAGGCAGGCAATCATGTAGATGTTTAATTGATATTGTTACATTGCCATCATGTGGGTGGTGGTCCCTCTCTTTGAGAAGGGGGACCGGAGGGTGTGTTCCAACTATCGTGGAATCACACTCCTCAGCCTTCCCGGTAAGGTTTATTCAGGTGTACTGGAGAGGAGGCTACGCCGGATAGTCGAACCTCGGATTCAGGAGGAACAGTGTGGTTTTCGTCCTGGTCGTGGAACTGTGGACCAGCTCTATACTCTCGGCAGGGTTCTTGAGGGTGCATGGGAGTTTGCCCAACCAGTCTACTTGTGTTTTGTGGACTTGGAGAAGGCATTTGACTGAATCCCTCAGGAAGTCCTGTGGGGAGTGCTCAGAGAGTATGGGGTATCGGACTGTCTGATTGGGGCGGTTCGCTCCCTGAACGATCAGTGTCAGAGCTTGGTACGCATTGCCGGCAGTAAGTCAGAAACGTTTCCAGTGAGGTTTGGACTCCGCCAAGGCTGCCCTTTGTCACCGATTTTGTTCATAACTTTTATGGACAGAATTTCTAGGCGCAGTCAAGGCGTTGAGGGGTTCCGGTTTGGTGGCCGCGGGATCAGGTCTCTGCTTTTTGCAGATGATGTGGTCCTGATGGCTTCATCTGGCCAGGATCTTCAGCTCTCACTGAATCGGTTCACAGCCGAGTGTGAAGCGACCGGAATGAGAATCAGCACCTCCATGTCCGAGTCCATGGTTCTCGCCCGGAAAAGGGTGGAGTGTCACCTCCGGGTTGGGGAGGAGACCCTTCCCCAAGTGGAGGAGTTCAAGTACCTAGGATTCACGAGTGAGGGAAGAGTGGATCGTGAGATCTACAGGCGGATTGGTGCGGCGTCTTCAGTAAAGCGGACGTTGTATCGAGCCGTTGTGGTGAAGAAGGAGCTGAGCCGGAAGGCAAAGCTCTCAATTTACCGCTCGATCTACATTCCCATCCTCACCTATGGTCATGAGCTTTGGGTCATGACCGAAAGGACAAGATCACGGGTACAAGCGGCCGAAATGAGTTTCCTCTGTCGGGTGGCGGGGCTCTGCCTTAGAGATAGGGTGAGAAGCTCTGTCATCCGGTAGGAGCTCAAAGTAAAGCAGCTGCTCCTCTACATCGAGAGGAGCCAGATGAGGTGGTTCGGGCATCTGGTCATGATGCCACCCGAACGCCTGTTTAGGTGTTTAGGGCACGTCCAACCGGTAGGAGGCCACGGGGAAGACCCAGGACACGTTGGGAAGACTATGTCTCCCGACTGGCTTGGGAACACCTCGGGATCCCCTGGGAAGAGCTAGACGAAGTGGCTGCGCAGAAGGAAGTCTGGGTTTCCCTGCTTCGGCTGCTGTCCCCGCGACCCAACCTTTAGTAAGCGGAAGAAGATCGATGGATGTCATCCCTTGTTTTTGTCTGATCATAATTATGATTAAAAATGTATTCATTCAATGATTTTGAAAATGTGAATTATCAGTATCAGAACCGGTATGACCAATACTGCGCCAGTGTTATAAAAATTTGTAGTATCGCCCAAAACGAATGTAGTATCCAACAACAGAAGAATAAGGGTGTATTACATTTTAACAGAAGAATAGATAGAACCGTGTTACACCAGAAAGTTAAATAGACATTAACAGTAAATTAGCATGTAGAGCAATAAAAGTTTTGAAAATTAATATAATTGTAAATGATGAAATATGTTACAGCATACGTCACCAACTAAAATAGGAGTCTTTGTAACCCGTTTTGAAATGGTTCTCTTATCCTTTACATACCTAAGAATATATGTTGATATATATTGTTATTGCAGGAGACTGCAATATATGTTGCGATAAAGATTTTAAGCCATATTACCCATGCCTCCCTAATCCAACAACCACTGAGCTTGCCACTAAATTTTTTTCCAGATTCTATGGTTGTAATCACACTTTAACTTCGCTATTACAGAAACCTTTGCTGGTAGGATGACAAGAAAGAGTTTGACACCTGTGTTATTAGGAATTCAAAATAATAGATGTACTATAGAAATTGGATATTAATTTACTTAATTATTTTTTTTATGTTAAGATACATTTTCACATGTAGTATGGAATATAAAGTATGAAACAAAAATTGGTGCATACATATAGTCCAGACTTTTGTTTATGACAATAACACCAATTTTGATACTACATTGCACACCTTAACCCTTGCATAACTGTAACGACGCTGCCTATATGCTAAAAATGTATCCACATATTTTGCGGTTTTCTGCTTCTCCTCTGAAGTGTCAGTGATTAATCTAAGCTAATCACACACTTGAC